>NW_003852403.1:12418657-12421073 GCF_000181295.1 Otolemur garnettii
CCTGTGGTCCCAGCTACTTGGGAGGCGGAGGCAGGAGACTCGCTTGAGCCCAGGAGTTGGAGGTTGCTATGAGCTGTGATACCACAGCACTCTACCCAGGGGGACAGCTTGAGGCTCTGTCTCAAAAAAGAAAAATTTATTTACAAAACAAACAGCAGATCAAATTTGGATAGCAGTTTTCCCTTAGTTTAACGAATATCTGAGTGGCCACAACTAGAGTTCATACAAAATCATAATATTAGTTGGCAGAAGTAGCCACACCAAGCTTAAGACTAAAAAGCCATTTGAAGCTCGGTGCCTGTTGCTCAGTGGTTAGGGAGCCAGTCACATACACTGAGGCTGGTGGGTGTGAACCTGGCCTGGGCCTACTAAACAACAGTAACAACTACAACAACAAAACAAAAATAAAAAGCTGTTTGAAAAATCTAGATTCTAAAGTTCAAGGATCATCCTTAGAAACTGCACAGGAACTGAATTCTATCTAGTGGCCACAGGCTAGTCAACTCTACTGGTCCACTTTGGACTTACCTAACAGGCTATACCGGGGGGCCAGGTATTGATGTGCTGAAGTCTGAAGCAAAGGTGCTAGGCTATGAAAGAGGTAAAATGATCCTGTCTGCTGGGCTTTTTTACATGCATCATCATCTTCCTTCAGTTCAAATAAATACCTGTAGTGGGAAATAAACCATTATAAAACTAAACCTAGTTACTTGTACAGCACTCCTCTTTGAGAATTCTGCTCCTGCATCCCTCTCCTACTGCAGTTATTTCCCTTTAACTAGCTCTATCACAATTTGCTCCCAAAAACGATCTCAGGTAGCTCTAGGAGACCATTCATTCCCTCTTTCATCCAGCTGCATCCTTTGCTCTTACTTCTACATACTCTGTGGCTGCACTGTTGTATTATTTGTTCATTTGTCTGTCTCCCCATAAGACCGTGATCTCCTTAAAGGCAGGCTCTGCCTTACTCAGCTCTGTCTCTCAGTAATTAGCATACTGAATGGCTCGATTCAATAAATATTTATTGAATTGAACTTCAAGGGTAATAAATATTTACTGAATTGAACTTCAAGGTACTCTGAGGCAAGCATGTACACGCAGTGGAGTGAAAGGAAAACAAGTACAGTGGTATAACGTCAACCACAGAATACGTAGAGATGGGAGCCGATTTTATTACTGCAGGGCAAGAGTTAACACTGTCATCTTCAGACACCCTCATCCAATCCAGGGAAGAGAAAGAACAAATTGTACTGTCCATGTACCCCTGTTTCAAACATCTAGTCCTCAGAGTGGCCACTACCAGTTCCTTGTCTCTATAGAAGGGACCACTGATGAAGCCTGTATCTATTTGACAAGGATAATATTTTCAGTAGCAAAAATTAAAATGTCCAAAAAGAAAACTTCCTATTACTGGTTTCTCAAAGAGACAGTATGTGTCAAGTTCTAGGCTTTCCTCGTACCTCCATTGAGGGTGGGCTGTATGTTCAAGAGCTGAGTCTATATGTTCAAGAGCTTTGGGAATCAAGTTGGGGGTCTCTGTGATTCTGCAGAGACAGAATGTGGTTTCTCCTGGAGAATTACTGTTAATCATTTTTGCCTGTCAAAGGCTCTAAAACAGACTCAACTATATGGCATTTCTTGTCACTGAGGTGGGGAAAATATCTTACAGATGCTTTCTGTAGGATCTGGGAACTTTTGTAACACTAGCCGGCAAAGTTGGCTCAACGTGAAAATACAAAGCAAAATGACAAATGCACCCCAGTGTAATCTGTAAAGAACCTGTTTTGATGGTATAGTAAGAGGGGTTACGATGAGCTCGTTATAAATAGAAAACAAGAGAAACCTGATCTTTTAAGACTTGTGATATTTTTAAACTTATTGTGAGTGACTGCAGCCTCCTGGGGCAAAGGCTCAATGTATGTCAAAGGAGAGACATGTGCCACTCAGAAGTTACCAAATATAAACAATAGAACAAACACAGCTGCCTTTGTAAAAGAACAGTAAGAGGTACAACCTGTGCTTTGCCCTGATGACCCTAAAAACCAAAACATCTACACAAACACGCAGGTTAAGCTCTTAAACCCAAGGCCTCACTGGAATCTGAATTGATATCCAAAAGTTCCTTACACTCCTCTTAATCAGAAACTGAATTTGAATTTTTAAAAATTCATTTTCTCCCTTTAGTTATCATAGCATGGAAATCACTTCACTAAGCTTAACAAGGCTGAACATATATTTAGGTTACTTTAAAACTGTAACTTTTTTCTTACTATAATAGTAAATAGTACAAAAAACAATTATTCTTTAATAATCAGAATATATAATTATCAATTTTTTTTTTTGAGACAAGAGCCTCAAGCTGTCCCCCTGGGTAGAGTGCCATGGCATCACAGCTCACAGCAACCTCTACCTCCTG
>NW_003852403.1:12421487-12428733 GCF_000181295.1 Otolemur garnettii
AATTATCAATTTTTAAAACAGGAAATCATCGCAAGCCTGCCAGTCAGGGATAATCATTATTTTTATACTTTGGAATTCTCTAAACTATTGAGATTGTACATGGATACATATATATTTAGAATCAATTATACCTACTAATTTGTCGCCTTTTTCCTCAAACACATGTAAACATTTTTTTCACATCACTATACAAAAAAATATTACTATTATTTTGTGTGTGTGTTTTGGTTTTTGAGACAGGATCTCACTGTAGTATGAGTGCAGTGGCATGATCATAACTCACTGCAACCTCCAAATCCTGGGCTCAAGTGATCCTCCTGCCTCTGCCTCCTGAGTAACTGGGACTACAGGTACACACTATCTCATGTAGCCATTTTATCTATTTTTATAGAGACCAGAGTGCTATGTTGCTTAAGCTGGTCTCAAACTCCTACCTGTAGAGTGCTAGGATTATAGGTGTAAAAACCACAGCATCTGGCCTAGATAAATTTTTATCACACATCTTTAATTCCTTTTTTTTTTTTTTTTTGAGACAGAGTCTCACTCTGTCCCCTTGGTTGAGTGCCTTGATGTTCTAGCTCACAGCAACCTCAAACTTCTAGGCTCAGGAAATCCCCTTGCCTCAGCCTCCTGAGTAGCTGGGACTACAGGCACCCCCCCATCCCACCCCCACCCCCCGCCAACAACACCCAGCTGCTTTTTCTATTTTTAGTAGAGACAAAAGTCTTGTTCTTGCTCAGGCTAGTCTCAAACTCCTGAGCTCAGGTGATCCACCTGTCATGGCCTCCCAGAGTGCTAGGATTATAGGCATGAGCCACTATGCCCAGCCACATCTTTAATTCTTAATTAAATTATTAAATCATTAATTCTTAATGTGGGATCTTAATATGTTCAGAGTTTATTCTTTAATAGGTCAACAATTCAGAGTTCAGGATGATTAAAACTTACCGTGTCTTAGTGACGAAGGTTGACAGCAGCCTACAGCACCAAAAAGATTTTCTCCTGCAAGCTATTCCACAATATAGGGACATTGTCAGGTCCCTGGAAAAAGAGTAGTTTAAAAAAGGTTACAGTATACGATTTAAAGTAAAGAATCGCCAAGAGGGTTTAAACCAGGATCAGCTCTCTTTGTAAGAGAACTAAATAGGGGTCAGGTAATTTGGCTTCTAAATTGTATTTTTACCACTGACTATGAGATCTCAACTTTTCAGTACTTCTTTCCTAGTCTACAAATTGAGACCTGTTCTACCTGTCTAGAATAAGAGTGAATTAGGAGGATTCCTGTAGATAAGAAAAATACAAAATCATAGCCATTAGGAAAATATTTCAAAAGGCAGCTGTGCAAATTCACATGGATCCATGGATCCAAAATAGACATTTTCTATTATTTGTAGCTCACTGGGAGAGAAAAACAATTCTGTAGCAAAAGATCCATTCTGCAAAAGATAGTCCCTTTTTTTTTTTTTTTTTTTTAGAGACAGAGTCTCACTTTGTCGCCCTTGGTAGAATGCCATGGCGTCACAGCTCACAGCAACCTCCAGTTCTTGGGCTTAGGCGATTCTCTTGCCTCAGCCTCCCAAGTAGCTGGGACTACAGGTTCCTGCCACAAGGCCTGGCTATTTTTTGTGGCAATTTGGCCAGGGCTGGGTTCAAACCTGCCACCCTCTGTATATGGGGCTGGCACCCTACTCACTGAGCCACAGGCACCACCCAGATAGTCCTTTTTAAATTGCATATTGGTAAATATTTTCTTCTTCATGAAAAGTACCTTTCACACTGACAATAAAAAGCCAAGAAATTGGGTGGCGCCTGTGGCTCAGTGAGTAGGGTGCCAGCCCCACATGCCAAGGGTGGCAGGTTCAAACCTGGCCCTGGCCAAACTGCAACAAAAAATAGTCAGGTGTGGTGGCGGGTGCCTGTAGTTCCAGCTACTCAGAGGCTGAGGCAAGAGAATCACCTAAACCCAAGAGCTGAAAGTTGCTGTGAGCTGTGACTCTACATCACCTCTACCAAAGGTGACAAAATGAGACTCTGTCTCTTTGAAAAAAAAAAAAAAGCCAAGAAATTCCCCTGAAAAAATGAGAAAACCAGGCTTAGTGCCTGTGGCTCAAGTGGCTAAAGCGCCAACCCCTGAGCTGGCAGGTTCGAATCTAGCCAGGCCTGCCAAACAATAATGATGCTACAACCAAAAAATAGCCAGGCGTTGTGGTGGGTACCTGTAGTCCCAGCTACTTGGGAGGTGGAGGCAGGAGAATCACTTGAGCCCAGGAGTTGGAGGTTGCTGTGAGCTGTGATGCCAAGGCACTCTACCCGGGTGACAGCTTGAGGCTCAGTCTCAAAAAAAGAGAGAGAGAGAGAACAACAACAACAACAAAAATAGCCGGGCATTGTGGCGGGCGCCTATATTCTCAGCTAGTTGGGAGGCTGAGGCAAGAGAATCACTTAAGCCCGAGAGTCTGAGGTTGCTGTGAGCTGTGGCACCATGGATTTCTACCGAGGGCAACATAGTAAGACTCTGTCTCCAAAATAATAAATAAATAGGGGCAGCACCTGTGGCTCAAAGGAGTAGGGTGCCAGCCCCATATGCCAGAGGTGGTGGGTTCAAACCCAGCCCTGGCTAAAAACTGCAAAAAAAATAAATAAATACATAACCAGCCACCCTTCTTACTGTTCTTGGGGAAGAAAGCTTCAACAATAAACTTTCCAAGAACTATTTCTTCCAAGTTGTGGCAGAGAAAGAAAAAGAAAAAGAAAGAAAAGAAAACTACCCAAGAACATCTACGTTTATTGCTACTTCTTGGTTGCATAATTATGAATCTCTGATGACTAATCCTTGGACAGTTTTGGCTATGACCTAGGTCCCAGCCAAGGGTAAAATATATTTAGCAAATGACATTCAACAAAGTATTGAGTACTGACTTTGTTCAAGATCCCTTAAGGAACACAAAAATGTAAAGGAAGAAAATCCCTGCCTTCAACTCTAGAAGGAAAGAGAAAACAAATATACAACTTTCACAAAAGGCAGTATATGATATGTGGAATGCAAAGCATTCTAGAGAGTATTACAGGTGTAATCCCTATTTTAATAAACCAAGAACTAGTGTGATATCCTAGAAGAAATGTATTTAAACTCAATATTTTGGGGTCACATACAACTCTGAGAATGTGAATTGGTATGTATATCTGGAGGTTAATTTGGGACTATCTATAAAATGATAAATAAGCTCCTCTTTCACCTAGCAGTCCCATGTCAAAAAAGTTATCCTAGAAAGGAGAGGATATGTACAAGAATTTTAACTATAAATTATGATAAAATGGAATGCACAGCTGTTAAAAATAAATAGAAAATAAGGGCTAGGCACAGTGCTTCATGCCTGTAATCCTAGTACATTGTCTGAGCTCACGGGTTCGAGACCAACCTGAGCAAGAGCAAGACCCCGTCTCTAAAAATAGACAGGCATTGCAGAGGGCATCTGTAGTCCCAGCTACTCAAGAGTCTGAGGTGAGAGGACTGCTTGAGGCTGGGAGTTTGAGGTTGCAGTGAGTCCAACCTGAAAAACATAACAAGACTCTGACTCCATGAAACATTTTTTTAAGGCCAAGCACAGTGGCTCAGGCCTATAACCTAGCACTCCAGGAGACCAAGGCAGGATGATCGCTTAAGCTCAGGAGTTCAAGACCAGCCTGAGCAAGAGAGAGACCTTGTCTCTACTAAAAATAGAAAAATCAGTCAGGCATCATGACAGGTGCCTATAGTCCCAGCTACTGTGGAGGCTGAGGCAAGAGGATCTCTTGAGCCTAAGAGTTTGAGGTTGCTGTGAGCTATGCTGATGCCATGACACTCTGCTCAGGGTAACAGTGAAACTCTGTCTCAATAAACTAACTTTTTGCTTAAACCTTATGTACACATTCCTTTTAAGATTAAAAAATATATATAATAAAATAGTAGTTTCTGAGACAAACTGTTCACTAAAGCTATTTCCAGGCCACCATTCCCAGAAACACCTCAATATATTCCAAAAGAGAATTCCTATGGTGAATTTCTTGGATCCATTGAATTGCAAGAGATGTTTGGTTGTAGTTGTAATTACAGACTAATCTGTATGGCTGTCTGATGTTTTCCTTAGTTTCTGCTACTAAATGAACCTTAGGCAGTCATGGATTATTACGGCCTACTGACTCATGGTGGTCAAAGAGCTATTTATGTTTTTACTAGTACAAAGCCTGATAGAGATTAAAGGTAGTATTATTTTTATCAAAAATTATTTTATAGGTGGCGCCTGTGGCTCAAGGAATAGGGCGCCAGCCCCATATACCGGAGGTGGTGGGTTCAAACCCTGGCCCTAGCCAAAAACTGCAACCAAAAATAAATAAATAAATAAGTATTTCATTCATTAAAAAAAAGTATATATATATATATATATATATATGTATGTATATATAATTTTATGATGAGGCAAAGTCCATAAGATTAACAGTTCCTCTGAACCCCTTGTAATAAGCAATTCACACATGCTTATCCTCCTGTTCAGATTAATTTGTAAAGCACTACAGAATGATAAAAAAGCCCACCTTCAATCTAGTGGCTATTCCCATAGAGAAGAGGCTAGATTCAATAGTGTTTGAGAGAGCTATTTTGAGAGTCCATCATTCCATGACTGTGGGGTGGGGAAACTGGGGAACTGGGACACATTTTTCAGGGTCTCACTGACCAGCTTTATGGTTTGCTTTCTAAATAATAACTTTCCCCAAACTCAAAAATTAAGGAACAATGTGAGTGGTTAACAAATGCTACTTTTAAAGGACCTTGCAAAAACATATCAGAAATTGATTACTGTAGTTAATGAAACATCTCCATAGTTATAATACAAAACTCTGGCCATTTTCCCCTGGTTTCTGCAAGGAAAAGAGACTAAGCTAAATTTGTAATATACTATAACAAAGAGCTTTTCTCAAGGTCTGATTATGCCTCCCTATAAAGACTGTCCTGCCCTTGCAGGTTTCTATTTCATTGTACTCACTCTGAATTATTTTAGGGTCGCCTTTCTAGGCCTCAAGATTCAGCAGAGACCAGGAAAACGCCAAATGTTCAAGTTCAAGCCTTCCCTTTCCAAAGAGACTGTTGCTGCTTTTGCCACACTTCCCAGAATCCTCCTAAAAGAGCACTCTGGGAATTGTAGTTTAATCGTTATGCCTGCCCCTAACTCCTCTAAAGTTAACCGCAGCTAGCAAAAGCTTACTTCTGCCACACTTCCCAGAATCCTCATGGAGATGCATTCTGGGAATTGTAGTTCAATACCAAGGCATGCTGCTGGGTCCTCTAACTGCAAAAAGTTAACCATGCTTATCAAAAGAATGATCTTCTAAAATCTTATGAGAACTACTGCGTGTTCAAGAAATTAGAGTAGTCTTAGAACCCTTTTTAAATAACAATGATAAAGTCACTAAAGCTACCCTCATACATAGAAGGTATATATTATGATAAGGTGACCAGATTTTAACATTGGTAAAGTGGGACACCATTGACTGGGGTGGGGGTGGGGCCTGACAACAATGCAAACTTTGATAAGCAGTTCTCGATAATCAGTTCTCAACAATTATTTGTTATTATTAAAGTTTAACATTATAAAATTAACAAAAATAATATAGAACTCATATCCTGGTGAAATAGCCACATGGCAGCCGAAAACTGTATATTCCCTTTCTGTTCTCCCGCGTTCCCTAGCTTGTCATGCATTCTTTCCAAAAATCAGGACTTTTTTAAAACACCACGGGACACAGGACAAATTGTTAAAAATCAGGACTATCCCACCAAAAGCGGGACGTCTGGTCACCTTATATTATAGGGTGAGAGTAGGATTGAAAGGTGGCATTAAGATAACTTCCAGCATTTCCGTATCTCTAGTTCTGTCTTTTTCTGTCCCCTTTAGAACTAGCTCTAAAATTTCATGAAATTCTGCAATTAAAAGGACAGAAGCATGTCTAGAAATGTTTGAAGTATGATAGAATTCATTCAGAGGAAGGGAATTCTCACTAACTGGAAGCGATCTCCTAGCAAACTACTTTGGTGCTGCCCTCTTCTCTTCTTACTGCTAAAGTTACTTGCCTATGTAAGAATATAGTTTTGAAGACCGTTCGTTTAACATATACTTGATGAGCACCCAATTTACCTGGGACTCTTATAGGCATAAGACATAGAAGTGAACAAAACATGAAAATGTCCATCCTCATACACATATAACTTACATTCTAGCGGAGGAAAGAAACAAATAAGTAAACATACAATGTATCAAGTGGTAGTAAGTGGTAGGGAAAAAATAGGGCAAGATAAGAGGAAAAGGGCATGTCTTATCAGGACTTCTTTTTTTTTAATTCTGTTTTTTTTTTTTCCCCCGAGACAGAGTCTCACTCTGTCACCCTGAGTAGAGTGCCATGGCATCATAGGTGATGAGGCAAAGTCCATAAGATTAACAGTTCCTCTGAATAGCATCCTCAAACCCTTCGGGCCCTTCTTGCCTCAGCCTCGCGAGTAACTGGCTAGTTTTTCTATTTTTAATAGAGTCAAGGTCTCCCTCCTGTTCAGACGGGTCTTGAACTCGTGTGTGGTTGCTCATCCCTGTAATTCCAGTATTTTGGGAGGCTCAGGTGAGAGAATCTTTTGAGGCTAGGAGTTTCAGACCAGCCAGGGCAAATGGCCAGACCCCATCTCCAAAAAAAAAGGGGAGGGGATTATTTTGCTATTTTATACAGTATGGTCAGCCTCATTGTTAAGGTGATATTTAAACAAATACCCTGAAAAAGATGACAATGAAGCCAAATTGATATTGACAGGAGGAAGAGATTTGTAGACAGAACAAAATGAGCATATACAAAGGTCCTGAGGTAGGGATGTGTTTGTCAGGTTTGAGGAAAGTCTAGAACGGACCATGATGTTTATTCATGAGATCAAAGAGTAGCCAGGAGTCAGATCGCATAGGACCTTTCAAGTCTTACAGTTCTTTTAAATCATCGCAATGATTTTGGCTTTTACTCTGAGAGGGATGGGTTGTTACCAAAAAAATTGAGCAAGAGAGTGAGATGATTGAACTTGTATTTTAAAAGAATCATTCTCTGTGTGTGGAGATTAGACTGTAGGGATAAAGATTATTAAATTCTGAATGTCATTGTTAATATGTACCTAGATTATACAGTAAGAAAGAGCAGAGCTGGTTAGTTGACCAGCCATTTCTTTTTTTTTTTTTTTTTT
>NW_003852403.1:12429153-12434182 GCF_000181295.1 Otolemur garnettii
CGCTGTGGCATCACAGCTCACAGCAACTTCTAACTCTTGGGCTTAAGCGATTCTCTTGCCTCAGCTGGGACTACAGGTGCCTGCCACAACGCCAGGCTATTTTGTTGTTGTTGTTGTTGTTTGGGGCTGGGTTGAAACCTGCCGGCTCTGGTGTATGTGGCTGGCACCCTAGCCGCTGAGATATAGGAGCTGAGCTTGAGACAGAGTCTTAAGCAGCTGTTGTCCTAGGTAAAGGGTCATGGTGTCACAGCTCACAGCAACCTCAAACTCTTGGGCTTAAGGAATTCTCTTTCCTCAGCCTCCCAAGTAGCTGGAACTACAGGCACCCGCCACATGCCCAGCTATTTTTTTCTTGTGGTTATTGCAGTTGTCATTGTTTTAGCTGCCCAGCTGTATTAGAACCCACCAGCCTGGGTGTATGTAGCTGACGCCTTACCCACTGAGCTATGGGCACCCTGTTTTTTGTTTTTTGTTTGTTTTTAACTAAGTTGGTTCATTATCCTTCAGGAAGACATAGAAAATTTGAGGGAATTGAGGTATAAAGTCAATGAATTTCAAAGAGTTGTAAAAGCATGTTTGGGGGGGAATGGGACTGTAATAATTTAAAAAGTCAAAATAACTATTTTGGGCATTAAGTTCTATCATAAGAAAAATAGCTAAGACTTATTGAGCATTTATTATTTTTTAATTAATTAATTTTTTTAGAGACAGAGTCTCAAACTGTCACCCTGGGTAGAGTGCTGTGGCATCACAGCTCACAGCAACTTCAAACTCTTAGGCTTAAGCAATTCTCTTGCCTCAGTCTCCCAAGAAGCTGGGACTACAGGTGCCTACCACAATGACTGGCTTTTTTGTTTTTTTGGTTATAGTTGTCATTGTTGTTTGGCTGGGACTACAGGTGCCTACCACAATGACTGGCTTTTTTGTTTTTTGGTTATAGTTGTCATTGTTGTTTGGTTGTATAGTTGTCATTGTCCAGGCTGGATTCGAACCCACCACCTCTGGTGTATGTGGCTGGTGCCCTAACCACTCGAGCTGCAGGAGCTGAGCTCTGAGCATTTATTGTATTTCAAGCACTTTACTAAATGCTTCACATAGTTATCATTAATTCTCACATTCTACAAGATAAGTATTGTTATTTTTACTTTATTAGATGAGGAAAAAAAGAGGCTTAGAAAAGTTAAATAATTTGTCTATAACTCAAGTCTGTCTGATTCATGACAGAACCTGTGCTTTAACCACCGTACCATACTATAGACCTGGATTGCATTTCTTGACTGGGTGTAGGGCACTCACACATACTCTGTATCCAGAATATGTAAGGAACACTGGCGACTCAGTAACAAAAAGATGACCCAATTTTTTTTTTTGTAGAGACAGAATCTCACTTTATTGCCCTTGGTAGAGTGCCGGGGCGTCACACAGCTCCCAGCAACCTCTATCTCCTGGGCTTAGACGATTCTCTTGCCTCAGCCTCCCGAGTAGCTGGGACTACAGGCGCCCGCCACAACACCCGGCTAAGGATGACTCAATTTTAAAATGAGCAAGAGCCAGGCACAGGTGGTTCATGCCTGTAATCTCTGCTACTCATGTTACCAGTATTGTCCCTATGGCCAAATGAAGAACAGGAACAAGCAACATGAGGAAAAGGAAAGAGAAGTTTATTAACTTGCCAGTAAATGAGGAGGATGGTAGATTCCTGTCTGAAAGCGTCAGCATCCTGACTATAAGCAGAAATACAGAACTTTTAAAGGGGGAGGTCAGCTTCAGGCTATAACTGTTTATAATCTATAGTTCTGATTTACCCCATTTCCAGTGAAAACAATCTTGCGATTTCTGCTCAGACAACTCTGTTGAGCCATCTCTTGCATTACAAAAAAACAAAGAACATTTTCCCACCCCTCTGATTATAGTGCTCAGGCAGGGATGTGGGTTTTAGTTTCCTAAAAGGGTGAGGGGCTTTTAAAGTGATTGCTGGTAAAAACCCTTTTGCTCTTTTTCAGCTCTTTGCCTGTGTTATACAGCATTGAGGAAGGAGGATCCCTTGATGCCTTGAGACCAGGAGTTTAAGACCAGCCTGGGCTACATAGGTGACTCTATCTCTAAAAAACTTTTTGATTAGCTGGGTGTGTGGGTGTTACCTGTGCAGGCAGGGCCTTGGGTTCTCTATGTAATAGAAATTAACAAGAGGCCAAATGGAAATCACAGGCAAGGCATTGTTTTTTATTTATTAATTTATTTTTGAGACAGAGTCTCAAGCTGTCCCCCTGGGTAGAGTGTTGTGGCATCGTAGTTCACAGCAACCTCTAACTCTTGGGCTCAAGCTATCCTCTTGCCTCAATTTTTCTATTTTATTAGAGTTGGGAGGCGTCTCACTTTTGCTCAGGCAGGTCCAAAGTCCTGAACTCAAGCAATCCACCTGCCTCAGCCTCCCTGAGTGCTACAATTACAGTTATGAGCCACCACACCCAGCCACAGGCAAGGCTTTATTAGGACTCACCTTAGAACATAAGGCAGACAGCACAAAGGAAAAAGTCCTCAGGCAGTTTCCCCAAAAGGAGTTCAGGGAGAGTGCTGAAGAGGCTTGGCAGGAAAAGGTGAAGTGTAAGCCTGTAGAGGTGGAGAATTTCTTTCGCCCACATTCTATTACAAGGTTTTTCATGCATCATATATCTCATTAGCCTGTTAAATCTCCACCCTGGGAGTGAATTTCAGCATTAAAATGAGAGTATAGTGAGGGAAAAGTCAGGGTAAGTTCAGTGTAGTAGTCTTTTCTGGCTTGAGGCAGTTGGATCTGGATAGGTCAGGTTCTTTTGCAGCCAGATGCTTTATCAGTCTACGTCAGTATCTTGCTCCAGTGGACCTGAAAAGCTTTATTCATAAGGTTATGCTGCCCCATGTTGTCTCCCTTGGTTAGAAGGGAGGCCCAAGTCCTGACCATATACCGTCTCAATGATATGTGCTTATTATATTCAGCTATTCTGGAGGCTGTAGCAGGAGGACTGCTTGAGCAGAGGCGGTTGAGACCAGCCTGGGTGATATCAAGATGCCATCTCAAAAACAAAAACCAAAAGAAAGTAAACCTGAGCAAAAGGTCTCATTTCATAGACATTCTCATAGACGTTTCTCCAAGGAAGACATAAAAATAACCAAAAAACACATTAAAAGATGCTCAACATCATTTGCCATCAGGGAAATGCAAATCAAAATCACAATAAGAGACATTTTTTTACCCACTAGGATGGCCACAATCAAAAAGGTGGATAATGACAAGGAGTGGTGAGGATGTGGAGAAACTGGAATCTTTATACACAGCTGGTGGGATTGTAAGTGGTGCAGCCGCTCTGGAAAACAGTTCAGCAGTTCCTCAAAAAGTTAAATATAGAGTTACCAAATGACCCAGCAATTCCGTCCTGGGTGTATATACGCAAGACAATTGAAAACATATGCCCACACAAAAACTTGTGCATGCATTTTTGTAACAGCATTATTCAAAATAGCCGAAAAGTAGAAACATTAAATGTCTATCAACTGATAAACAGGGAAGCAGTCTTGTATCTATCCATACAATGACATTTTATTTGGTAACAAAGATGAGTGATATACACTACAATGTGGATGAAGCTTGAAAACGTTAACCTAATTAAAAGAATTCAGTCATAAAAGGCCACATATGGTATTGATATGAAATGTTCAGAATAGGAAACTATAGAGGTGGGGTACTGTTTGTAGATAATGAGGAGCCACCGCTAATGGGAATAGGGTTTTGTTTTGGGGAGGGGTTTATTGGAGCAATGGAAATGTCTAATTGGCTGCAATTTTGCGAACCTACTAAAGATCATTAAATTGCACACTCTAAGTGGGTAAATTGTATGGTATGTTGTTTCAGTTATATCTCCATAAAGCCATTAAAAATGCTCAACTAGTTCATTAATTATGTTAAGCAATGATAGGGCATGATTAGTAACTACAACAAATATGGTATAGCTATAATCCTCATTGTTTTTGTAGCTCATGAGGTAAAAATTGTCTTTCCTCAGACATGCTTAGCTTTAAAGCAAGGGGATTGATTCAGTCATGTAATAAATTAATGCTGTACACACTATTAAGGACCTAAAATGAGCCTCAAGTGATTTAATCCCAGCCTAGTCCTTTGGTGGTGGAAGTGAGTTAATAGTATATTGGAAGACGGGTGTTGATTCATTTATTAAACAAATACTTATTGTAAACCAATTATGCCCCAGTCATCATGCTAGAATTGGGAATACAATGGTGAATAACTTTCCGTCTCTGCTGTCAGAAAGCTAGTGATGCGTATGACATGTGTGTATGGTGTGTTTGTGTGCGTGTCCATAAGCACGCAATTACGTGAGACAACAGCTCATTTACTCAGCCTTTGACCGATTACTGGAGTGGACGTTGGGATGAGTATACAGCAAACTAGAAGAGAAGCTAGAGGTTCATCCTGTAAGTAGTTGGATGTTGTTTTACTTCACATGGGACAAGAAATATATCTTAGCAAATAGGTGTGGAAGAAGCTCAAATAAAAAAACCACTGGCAAAGAGCCCTGTCATTTACAAAGCCAGGAATTCTGTAAACACTGGGAGATTCACATACTTCTCTTTAAAAGCAAAATATGTTACCTCTGATCTGATGCCTTAAAAAAATAATAAAAAATAAAAGCAACATATGACAGGTTTCCCTCCTTCTACCTTGGCAAACATGTAGAATTGCTTAGCATACAGCAGTGAAGGGAACCTAGACAAAAGGACATACTCGGCTGGAAGACAAGGTTAAAAAGAGCACTTATGGCATAACAAGGTAAAACTTATTTTGAATACATGATTTTGTTAGCACAATGCAGTTGCTAGACTGAGGAAAGGTTTCTGTTTCCTGTTTTTTGGTTTTTTGTTTTTTTTAGAGACAGAGTCTCAGTTTGTCATCCTCGGTAGAGTGCTGTAGTGTCACAGCTCACAGCAAACTTCACCTCTTGGACTTAGGCGATTCTCTTGCCTCAGCCTCCTGAGT
>NW_003852403.1:12434202-12436451 GCF_000181295.1 Otolemur garnettii
TCTGATCTGATGCCTTAAAAAAATAATAAAAAATAAAAGCAACATATGACAGGTTTCCCTCCTTCTACCTTGGCAAACATGTAGAATTGCTTAGCGCACAGCAGTGAAGGGAACCAAGACAAAAGGACATACTCAGCTGGAAGACAAAGTAAAAAAGAGCACTTATGGCATAACAAGGTAAAACTTATTTTGAATACATGATTTTGTTAGCACAATGCAGTTGCTAGACTGAGCAAAGGTTTCTGTTTCCTGTTTTTTTGGTTTTTTGTTTTTTTTAGAGACAGAGTCTCAGTTTGTCATCCTCAGTAGAGTGCTGTAGTGTCACAGCTCACAGCAAACTTCACCTCTTGGACTTAGGTGATTCTCTTGCCTCAGCCTCCTGAGTAGCTGGGACTACAGGGACCCGCCACAATGCCTGGCTATTTTTTTGTTGCAGTTTGGCCAGGGCCGGGTTTGAACCTGCCACCCTTGGTATATGGGGCCCGGCGCTCTACTCACTGAGCCACAGGCACCGCCCCTGTTTCCTGTTAATTGACCTCTTCTTCTAACCTCTTCTTCTATTTGCTTTTCCTCTCCCTATCTTCACTTTTTTTGTTGTTGTTGGTTCTTTTATGACTGCCTATGGATCATTTCGTTGGAGCCACTGGAATTCCATCAGAAAGTTGACAAATGTTAAAAAAGAAAAAGATATAAAATCGTCAGTTAAAATTGTTCTGGCAAAAGACTTTCAATAAAGTCTTTTAAAAGTCTTTATAAGTCTTTATAGTTATAAAAGACTTATAACCATAGCTAATTTATACTTCTGTAGTGTCGTGTATAATTTAATCTGTATCTCAATATCCACAGGAGTTCTGAGTATTGGACAAACTATGCACTGTGCGTGGCTGTATTTCCAAAGCAAATGTAATTTTTGCTACCTAATTTGGTGATTAATATTTCACTTCTCTGAGCCTCAGCTTGAGATATTCCTAAATCTCTAATATTTTATAATGCAAGGATTATTCAAATATATGATGATTAAATTTTCAATGTTGAGTGAACAGAATTTGAATGTAAGTGTTCCCCTCTCTCCACATCTACACCAGCATCTGCAGCTTTGGGACTTTGTGGTGTGGGCTAATCTTACTGGTGTTAGGTGATATCTCAGGGTGGTTTTGATTTGCATTTTTCTGATGAGCATTTTTTCGCGTTTGTTGGCCATTGTCTGTGTTCTTTAAAGAAGTTCCGTCTCAGCGCCTATAGCTCAACCGGCGAAGGCGCCAGCCACCTACACCTAAGGTGGCGGGTTCGAATCCCCAGCCCGGACCCGCCAAACAACAATGATGGCTGCAACCAAAAAAAAAAAAATAGCCGGGCGCTGTGGCGGGCACCTGTGGTCCCAGCTACTTGGGAGGCTGAGGCAGGAGACTTGCTTCAGCCCAGGAGTTGGAGGTTGCTGTGAGCTGTAATGCCACGGCACTCTACCCAGGGGGACAGCTTGAGGCTCTGTCTCAAAAAAAAAAAAAAAAAAAAAAGAAGTTCCTATTCATGTCAGTGATCTATGGGATTGTTGGCTCTTTTTTTGTTGATTAATTTGAGTTCTCTGTAGATCCTAGTTATCAAGCCTTTGTCTGATTCATAACATGCAAATATATTTTCCCATTCTGGAAGCTGTCTATTTGCTTTGGTTGTTGTCGCCTTAGGTGTACTGAAGCTTTTCAGTTTAACTAAGTCCCATTTGTTTATTTTGTTGTTGTGGCTATTGCCACAGAACAAAAGCATCAAGTCTTTCCCCAGGCTGATATCATCAAATGTTTCCCCACACTTTCTTTGAGGATTTTTATTGTTTCCTGTCTTAGATGTAAATTATTATTATTATTATTATTTTTGGCCAGGGCTGGGTTTGAACCCGCAACCTCTGACACATGGGGCTGGTGCCCCACTCCTTGAGCCACAGGCACTGCCCCTAGGTATAAATTATTTATCCATCTTGAATCAATTTTACACTGTTGGTAGGGTCACAAACTCATATAGCCTTTTTGGAAAGAAGTATGGAGAATTCTCAAAGATCTCAAATTAGACTCCCATTTGACTCTGCAATCCCACTACTAGGTATCTACCCAGAAGAAAAAAAAATCATTTTACCATAAGAACATTTGCAGGGTGGCACCTGTGGCTCAGTGAGTAGGGTGCCGGCCCCATACACTGAGGGTGGCAGGTTCAAACCTGGCCCCAGCCAAACTGCAACAAAAATAATAGCTGGGCGTTCC
>NW_003852403.1:12437959-12439322 GCF_000181295.1 Otolemur garnettii
GGGCTGGGTTTGAACCCACCGGCTCTGTATGTGGCTGGCGTCCTACGCTGAGCTACAGGCACCAAACCACTAACCTTTTTCTTATTTAAAGTTAATATATGCAGTATAGGAAACTGAAAAGCACAGGGAACAAAGAACAAAGTCATCCACAATCACGAGCAGTTTATACTTTGACATGTCTTTCTAGAACTGTTGGAAATTCTAAAATTGCCTTGGCTGTGACATCTGGAGTCAGTTGACTCTACTCCACATGTTTCAAGCAAGCTAACATGGTGACAAAAGGCAAAAACACAAGTGAAAATATGCAAATGCCTACCCACATCACAGCCAAAGCATATCATATGATTAGACCTAGAGTTACAATGGGAAAGTGTTACAGATTATATGTCAAAAGGAGTTGTACGACGTTTGGGCCAGGTACAAGGTTAGAGCAAACAGTCCCCTCCAGAGAGCACCCTTACCTATGATATCAACTGCAAGGTTGAGGGATTCCCAAAACCACTCTTGGTTTTGATAGAAGGAATTGCAGAGCTCCCTGAAAGCTATTAACCTCATGGTTATTGCTTATGATAGGGAAATAATACAGACTTCATGTCAGCCAAGAGAAGAATCACATAGGGCACAGTATGGGGAAGCTTTATCACTAAATGTGGAGCTTCCATTCTTCTCTCTGCATAGAGTCAGGATGCATTATTTTCCCAGCGTTGGTATGGGACAGTACACACAGGGAAACCCACTCAAGCCTCTGCATTCAGAGTTTTTATTGGGGTTCCATCACTGAGAACTTGCACTCTAGGGGTGGTGCCTGTGGCTCAGTGAGTAGGGTGCTGGCTTCATATACTGAGTGTGGCAGACTCAAACCTGGCCCCAGTCAAACTGCAGCAAAAAATAGCCAGGTATTGTGGTGGGTGCCTATAGTCCCGGCTACTTGGGAGGCTGAGGCAAGAGAATCGCCTAAGCCTAAGAGCTGGAGGTTGCTGTGAGCTGTGACATGATGGGACTCTACCGAGGGTGACAAAGTGAGATTCTGTCTCTACAAAAAACAAAAAACTTGCACTCTAAATCACATTTTCTGGTGTTTCTAGAGTGGTCAGCCCCCACCCTAAATCACATTGTTAGACTATCCAGTATGACCCAAGGCCCCCAAGTGAACAAAGATACTCCTATTGGGCATGAGATTATGTTCTTGGTACCTTGGTACTAAGAAGTGTTTCCCAAGACTTCTTTTGGGGAAAGGTGAAATTTTTTACTATACATGCATTGATACATAAAGTGGAGAAAAATTGGATCTACTGATGCAATCTACCACACACAGTAGTTCTATGAAAAATATTCCTGGCTCGGCGCCTATAGCTCAACTGGC
>NW_003852403.1:12440178-12441957 GCF_000181295.1 Otolemur garnettii
TTTTTTTGAGACAGAGTCTCACTATGTCACCCTCAGTAGAGTGCTGTGGCATCACAGTTCACAGTAACCTCCAACTCTTGTGCTCAAGTGATTCTCTTGTCTCAGCCTCCCAGGTAGCTGGGACTACAGGTGCCTACCACAACACCTGGCTATTTTTTGTTGCATTTGTCATTGTTGTTTAGCAGCCCCAGGCTGGGTTTGAATCCACCAGCCTCGGGCTGAGCCAGATAATGATTACTCATATTAATATAGTACTTTGTATTTTTCCAAGAACTTCCAAAATAACTATGTCAGTTGATTTTTATGATGTCTTTGTTTTTTTTGTTTTGTTTTGTTTTTTTGAAACAGAGAATCACTTTGTCACCCTCAGTAGAATGCCATGGCATCATAGCTCACAGCAACCTCAAACTCTTGGGCTCAAGTGATTCTCTTGCCTCATTCTTCCAAGCATCTGGGACTACAGGTGCCCATTACAACATCTGGCTGGTTTCAGAGATGGGGTCTTGCTCTTGTTCAGGCTGGTCTTGAACTCATGAGCTCAAGCAATCCACCCATCTTAGCTTCCCAAAGGGCTATGATTATAGGTGTGATCCACTGTGCCTGGCAATTTTTATGTCTTTGTGTGGTTCGTAGGGCAAATATTATTATGGCCATTTGGTTAATGAAGAAATTTCAGCATTCAAGTTAAAACAATTCACTCAAGAATACCCTCATATACTGTTAATAGTGGAATAAAACCTGGGTTCACTGTTTTCCATTAGCACTCCTTCCAAATCAAAAGTTTATTCTTCCTACCAGATACTGTAATTCTGTGACTGAATGAACTCCAGTTTCTAAACCCTGAGTTGTGTTTCACCAAATAAAGTTGAGATTGCTGGCATTCTTGCCTGGTTTGTTTGAGCTCCTGACAAGTTTATTTGGGTGGAAGAATGCATGGACCAGCCAAGCTCTACAAATCTTTCGGATAGCCAAGTAAGATTCTGTTTGTTTATAAACAGAAGCATTCTTCTGAAATATAACTTTTTGTTTTTAGTAAAATATTTCTTAAATTTGTAAATATTTTCTATGCTTGATAGAGTAGCTATTAGATATTCCCCTGAAAATTATAGGACTTGAAATATTTAATATACAGGACTCAAATTATTATTTTATTTATTTATTTTTTTGAGAAAGAGTCTCAAGCTGTTGCTCTGCGTAGAGTGCTGTGGTGTCATAGCTCACTGCAACCTCCAACTTGGGCTCAAGCGATCCTCTTGCCTCAGTTTTTTTTTATTTTTAGTAGAGACAAGGTCTTGCTTTTGCTCAGGCTAGTCTCGAACTCGTGAGCTCAAGCAATCCATCTGCCTCAGCCTCCCAGAGTGCTAGTATTACAGGACTCAAATTATTTACATTCAAAGGACACTATATAACAACTATATCACTACAAAAAGAGCCTAGAAAACAGAAAAGGAACAAGTGAGGTTTGCTACACATGTCATGCTAGTCATAAATTTTCAGAAACCAAAATTTATAAATAACTACACCTTATTCACCAATATATTTCCAATCCCTGATACAATGCCTGGCATATTATAGGTGCTCAACAAATATTTGTTGAATGAATGAACAAGTGAATAATTATAACAGGCTTCCTTGCTTGGTAAAAGGAAGTATTATCCTGACACCATTGTCTTCCCTTTGGGAAACAAGTATATCTTCTTTAGGAATTATAAATTTTGGCTCGGCGCCTGTGGCTCAAGTGGCTAAGGTGCCAGCCACATACACCTAAGGTGGCAGGTT
>NW_003852403.1:12442353-12444103 GCF_000181295.1 Otolemur garnettii
CAACCAAAAAATAGCCAGGCGTTGTGGTGGGCGCCTGTGGTCCCAGCTACTTGGGAGGCTGAGGCAGGAGACTCGCTTGAGCTCAGGAGTTGGAGGTTGCTGTGAGCTGTGATGCCACAGCACTCTACCCAGAGGGATAGCTTGAGGCTGTGTCTCAAAAAATAAATAAATAAAATAAAATAAAATAAAGTGGATCTTAGTACTGAGCAGTTAAGAGTTAGTGCTAGGGTACTACATCAGATGTATTGTTTTCTTGCAACTGTGATTTCAGAAAACTGAAATTTAGTATGCTTAAACAATAGGGAATTTATTCACTTATACAACTAAAACATCTAAAGTTCAGGCTTCAGATTCCACTGGATTAGGGCTTTGCTCACTTCCTTTCAGCTCTCACCGATTCCATGTATTGGTTTTCATTATGGTAGAGAAATGGATTCCAGAAGATCTTAGGGCCGCTGACTTTATTCTTCTTTTTCAGAGCACATATACCCTCAGCCATGAAACGAAAGTATGATATTCATTCTATTTATACTATTTATATTATATTATATAATTCAGATTATAATGCCCCTTTCTGAGCCCCTAACCAAACAATTCCTGAGGTTAAAGGGATTTCACGAATTGATTGTTTATGACCTGAGATAAGTAACCATTTCTCAATCATGATGGAAAGAAAGACCATCACATTACTGGTGCAAATTAGGCACATCTGAGTGAGGAGGGCTTCAGTAAAGTGAGTTTGATGTCTTTCACTATTTATGGAATATTCTGTCATTATCTCTTCAAAAAAAAATTTTTTTTTTTGGAGATAGAGTCTCACTATGTCACCCTTGCCAGGGCATCCAGCTCACAGCAATCTCAAACTCTTGGGCTTAAGTGATTCTCTTGCCTCAGCTGCTCAAATAGCTGGGACTATGCCACAACGCCTGGCTATTTTTTTGGTTGCAGTTGTCATTGTTGTATAGCAGACCCAGGCCAGCCTTGAACCCGCCAGCCTCAGTGTATGTGGTTGGCACCCTAGTCACTGAGCTATGGGTGCCGAGCCTCTTCAAATATTTCTAAAGCCCCATTTCTTCAACAATGCATATGCAGGATTTTTTTCTTTTGTACATTGGTTTGGATTATTTGAACTTTTCTCAGTTACGCTGAGTACCAATGAGTCCATTGTTCATATTTTGATATTCTGAATATTACAGAATTTTTCTCCTGCCATTTTTCATTCAACTCTTTCTTATATTTTGCTTTGTTTTATCTTGACAGAGTCTTGCTCTGTTTCCCAGGCTAGAGTGCAATATGATCATAGTTCACTGGAGCATCAAACTCATGCACTCACACTACCCTCCTACCTCAGCCTCTCAAGTAACTGGGACTACAGGTGCATGCCACCATGCTGGGCTATTGAGGGCTCACTTTGTTGCTCAGGCTGGTCTCAAAGTCCTGAGCTCTATTGATCCTTCTGCCTTAGCATCCAAAAGTGCTGGGTTACAGGTGTGAGCCACTGCACTTGGCCAGTTTAACCTACATCTGCAAAGTTCTTTTGCCATGTGAAGTAATGTATTCACGAGTGCTAGGCATTAGGATGCGGACATCTTCGAGGGGTCCTTATTCTGCCTACCACAGTGAGCATCCCTATTGAGGCCACATAATGTAGGTGGCCTTGCTACCTCAGTGCAGCCAGGATGTTTGTGACTAGAATTGTTTCCAGTTTCAGTTCCATTCTAGAATCCCTTATCTCCTGACTTTCATTTCC
>NW_003852403.1:12445588-12447180 GCF_000181295.1 Otolemur garnettii
GCCGAGCCCAGTTTTTAATTCTTTCCAATAAAAAAGAATCCTTTCTAATAAAGATTATAATTAAAAACTCCTTAGAAGCAGAGATTGTTCAAGTCTGATCTTCCACGGCCCAGTTGGCAGTGTCTTGGACATATTAATGTCCCATAAATATTTATTAAATGAAACCAGGATTATTAATCTAGACTTCACTTCTTTTTCTTCTTATTCACATAACATAAAATGTGAAGGATAAAAGTTCACAATTCCTTGTTGATAATGTTATATAAATTTTTAGGATTGTTGTCAAATTTGAGAAAATCTCCAATAGGTCATTTAATATATGAATTAAAAGAGTTCAAGACACATCAAATTTCTTTAAACTGATGACATGCTTTAGTTTGTTGTGTATGTCCACATTAAATTCTTGGAGAAAATAATTGTTTTGGCTATGTACTGAAAAACACTAAATTTTTTTTTCTTTTTTTGCAGTTTTTGGCTGGGGCCAGGTTTGAACCCACCACCTCTGGTATATGGGGCCTACTTTGAGCCACAGATGCCGCCCAAAACACTAAATCTTTAATTAAAAATTTATACAACCACACTGGGCTCAGTGGCTAAGTCTATAATCCCAGCAACTCGAGATAAAGAGGCAGGGGGATTGCTTAAAAAACCAGGAGCTCCAGACCAGCATAAGCAACATGGGAAGATGCTGTCTTTAGAAAAAAAATCTTTTACCATCCAATAATTTGAAGAATTTCCCACAGATTAGCCTCAGGGTCCCTAAACTTCCATCCTGCTTCACTTCCACTATTAATATATTTTTTGCTGCTAGAGCACTGGGCACATTCAAATAACTATAAGAGGTCTGGTCCTGTACCTTTGTCTTAAAATGCAGGGTAGGTTACCATAATGGGCAATATACTCTTGGAAGCCAGTGGGACAGCTGGCAATATTTAACTACACATGGAAGTGACTGTGGGTTACAAAAATACATCCCAGAAAACTCAAACCAAATGTATCCCTAACTCAACATCCCTTTAGCTACATTTCAAAAATGTCTGCTAGCCATTCCAACATTCTAGAGAAGGGGGAACATGGAAGACGAAAGATTGTAGTTAGAATACCTTACTTTTACAAATTTTGCAAAAGCATATCACTGTGTGAACATATGGCTAGGGCTTCTTCCAAGTACTTGGAAAGGGCTGTGCAAGTGAGAGCCCCTGAAGCTGAAGTCTCTTTGGCTACAACAGTAAATCTGCCTCACAGTCTAGGAAGAGCCATTTAATTACCAAGTAAATTGTCAGTTTTCACAGTCAGCTTTACCTAGGACCAATGGGGCGAAAATTTCCTAACAGGAACATACCTTTGTCTCCTGTGTCAAAGGGCTCCCTGCTATTTGTTTAGACTAGTGGTTCTCAAACTCTTTGGTCTTATGGCCACTTCACACTCCAAAGTATCAAAGACTCCAAAAAGCTTGATCATAGAGTCTGATCTTATCTATCAACATTTGCTGTTAGGGATTAAAACAAAAATGTGAACTATTTGTTTATTCATCTCCTGAAAACAACAATAGTAAGTCTATTACATGTTAACATAAATAACACATTTTAAAT
>NW_003852403.1:12447443-12453418 GCF_000181295.1 Otolemur garnettii
TCATTGTTGTTTGGCGGGCCCAGGCTGGATTCGAACCCCCCACCTTAGGTGTATGTGGCTGGCGCCTTAGCCACTTGACCTACAGGCGCCGAGCCTGCAAATTTCTTTAGTGTCTAGGTTAATAGAAGATTTTCCTGTTTGCTTTTGCATTCAATCTATTGCAATATCACAGGACACGTAGTCTCTGGAAAACCCCCACTGTATTGTTATTAGACTGGAAAAGGCAAATAAAGTCTTAGTATGAAGTTAATTTTGATTTTGTGGAGAATCATTGATTTAGACATCACTATATCTACTTTTTAGTTGCCTAAGCTTCCAAAGTACACTCTCTCTGACGTTTTCTGCAGCTATATAAACAAATTCACCTCCCAGATAAGAGATTATGGCTGCAATTTTATTTAGCATACATGAATATTTTAGAAACAATAATTTTTTAATGAATAGGAATTCTTAGGGAAGTCATTTTTCCCTTTCACTGGCAAGGAAAAAATTATCCCCTTCATTGTATACACCCTAATCTGATAGTAATACTTTCCTCTTTGGGGACTGGATACTTAAGGTGTATGTTAGACAAATAGCAATAGCACTACATTGGGTGTCTTGTACATGTTACTCAGCGTTACAGCAGAATCTATTAATTTACTGAGTCTTTCCTGTGACTGAGGCATGTGTTAAGTACTTTATATGCATTATACATTTAATTCTCACAATAATCCTACAAAGTGGCCAATACTGTCATTTCTTTCTTTCTTTCCTTTTTTTTTTGGAGACAAAGCCTCAAGCTGTCATCTTGGGTGGAGTGTTGGGGCTCACAGCTCACAGCAACCTCCAATTCTTAGGCATTGTCTCAGCCTCCCTAGTAGCTGGGACTCAGGCGTCTGCTACAACCCCGGGCTGCTTTTTGGTTGTAGTTGTCATTGTTGTTTGGCAGGCCCGGGCTGGGTTCGAACCTGCCAGCTCCGGTGTATATGGCTGGCGTCCTAGCCGCTTAAGCTCAGGCGCCCAGCCACTGTCATTTCTTTTTTACACATGAGTAAATTGAGATTGAGCAGTTGTTAACGCTCAGTGTTCTGCAGGACTGAGCCAGGATCTGAATCCAGGAAATCTGACTCAGTCTATTATCTAATGATAAAGTATAAAGGTAAGAGATAGAGTGAGATCAGTATAAAATGACTGTAGTGTGAGAAGGTTGGCAAAGCACGAAGCCTTTCGAGGGCTGAACGCACTGTGTTACTTTCCACCCGTCCACGTTTTATTTTCTACACGCTTAAGTTCCACTTTTCATTTTTAAGCCATTTCATTGCCAGTGGCTTCGTCCCTTAGGCCTGACGCTGACCCTGAAATTAAGGAGCGAAAATAAATCAGCGTTGGGTGGGGCAAACCCACGTGGTAACCACGGTAACGCTGGTGGGGCGAGAGCCCTGCGCAAGCGCATTACATCCCAGGTCGGCCAGCCCACCCCTGGGCTGCCAGCCTGGGTCCCTCCTCTCTGCCTCCGACTCCAAGGGCGGGCCACAGCAGGCTAGGGGGAGCGAGGCCGGGGCTGGGCGCCTGCGCAGTGGCTGGGGCGCTGGTGTGCTCGAGCTCACGTAGCGAGGGCCGCTGTCGCGGCCTAGAGGTTATAAAAGGGCTAACTGGCTCCCTCTGCTGCCCAGTTGCGCCGCCAGCGGGCTGAGGGGAGGGAGTAGGTAGCCGGTCCGGGTGCAGGCGACAGGGGACCCAAGAGCGCGCCACCATCCTGTCCCACTTTACAGGTGAGACGCTCCCTCGACCTTGGGTGCTGAAGTGGAGGCCCTTGGGCAGCGGTGGTCTGTCTCGGATGGCTGCGGCGATTCGGTCCTCTCCGCTGTGGTGGGATGGCTTGAGGGCGGGGGGTCTCCAGTTCACGCAGCAGCCTCGGGACCTTTTCCTCTGGAGACTCGGCCCCTCGCCCTGCGCCGCGCGGCTCCTGGCTGCGGTGGCCCGGCTGCCCGTCGCCTCGGTACTCCCCTTCTCACCTCCGTCCCCGTCGTGCCTCCGACCCTCGGGGCTGCGGCAGCCTCCGTCCCCGCCGCGGGGACCAGAATTTTCTTGAATTTTCCTTTCCAGGGAGGAATCACCCTGTTGACTTTTCCAAGCTCCCTTCGTACCTGGTCCTCCTAGGAAGCTGAGGGCGGGGCGTGGTTTTTTGGCCGCCACAGCCGCAGATGGTTGGCGTGTGGCGATGGAGAGTGGATTTTAAAAGCTCAAGCGGACGCACTCCAGGGGTTTTCGCCCTGTCGAAAAGTCGTGGGTCTGGGAAGTGGATCAACCCAGAAAGTTCTGGCTGAACTCATCTGTTGCACGGGGCGGTGCTTCCTCGGCAGCTAGACATAGCCCCGGGCGCCGAGTTCAGTGCGGCTGGCGCGGAGGAAGTCCGCTGTCAGGTCACCTAGTTATTGGGGAAGCTAGGCTCCTTCCTTCCCTCTTCTTGGTAAAAAAATTCTAAAGGCACCAGAACGCTCCGCGCTGCTCTCTCTGTGATTTGCAGCTTTTAAAAATCCACATCACTTACATGGCTGCGTGAGACTTTCGAGTTAGGGTTAGAGATGTATGTTTAAAGGGGGGAAGAAGGCTGGCAACTTGAGACTATTTCTCCTAAATGATCTGATCTTTTAAATACAAGTCTGATTAGATTATGACTTCCGACAGGAGAAGACCTTTGGAATTTTGCGCTTTCTTGAAGAAAGGGCTTGAAGAAGCTGCTAGATCCCCTTTTAGGAATCGATCTAAAAGGCCAAAGAAACTTGCCAGTTTGAAACCGTTCCACTTAACTGTTTCTGGTTTCTCCGAGAGCTGTGGTTCTTGGACTTTCCTTGGAATGCACTCTGAAGGGGTGAAGTAGCCACTACATGAGTGGGGGAAGGGGAGAGACGTGGCAGCAGAGTTTTTTCATCAACCTTTTGGTCCTTTTTTTTTTTTTTTTTAAGGTTCTGGGTAGAAACCTATCCCCTTTTAGGCTTAGATGTAGCTTATGAATGAGGCTAGTCTTTTCCTAAAATAATCAGATGAAAAATTGAGGCTACATAGCAGGAACACTGGAAGTTGACTTTAAAAACATGTTAAAAGGATTTTCTGATGAAGTTTCTATGGAGAAAATGGATACTTTTTAAGCAGGAAATATTCAAGAAGCTGAAAGTGAACAATCTTGAATATTTGCCTTGATCCGAACTGTGAATAGATATTCTGTGATTTTTCTCTTAATTTTGGCTTTTAGCCTGTGAATATAATTTAAGAATCTTAAATTTGAATTTCAGATTTTACCATTTTTCTTTCCATGGAAAGCATAGATTTTTGTCTCTTACCTTTAAAAGTCATGTCAGTTTTGGTTTTAGAACATTGTGCCTTAAGTCCTGTCATGGTTTCTGATAGCTGATGGCAAATGCTTCTTAGATTTGTGTAGACTAGCTAGGAAAAGGACCACTTTGTCTCTTTTAGATGCATAGTGCTGTTTCCATTGATAGCTTGAAATGAGTTTTATTTTGAAATCCTGAAAGCCAGGACTTTGGTAAGAGGATAATTACATTGGCTATTTTATATTTCAGTAACTTAGGTGGTAAAACAGATGAAAAAATGTGTACAGCTTTTAATTAACACAAAAACCATTTAGACACTGCAAAAGGCTATTAAAAAACAAAAGTTTTATTAAAAAAATAAAACAAACGTTTATTAATGCCTGTGTAGGCCCGTTTTTGCAATTAAATATTGGTTTTTGATAAGGAGTTGTTAACCTTTTTTTTTTTTTTTCCCTCTGAGACAGAGTCCTACTCTGTTGCCAGGCTAGAGTGCTGTGGCATCAGCCTAGCTCACAGTAACCTCAAACTCCTGGGTTCCAATAATCCTCTTGCCTCAGCCTCCCAAGTAGCTGGGACTACAGCCCCTCCCCCTCACAAGGGCTGGCTAATTTTTCTATTTTTAATAGAGGCAGGGTCCTACTCTTGCTCAGGCTGGTTTTGAATTCCTGAGCTCAAGTGATCTTCCCCGCCTTGGGAGTGCTAGCATGAGTCACCACACCCGACCAGTTAACCTTTTCTATTACTGCAGAATAACTTGGCTGCTGATAAGTAGTATCTTTCATAGGACAATTACATTCAAACTCCTGCTTTTATTCCTGGAGTGCCAGAAGATTGGGATAGACAGAGCTTAAGAGCCTTCATTTCTGTGGAAGGAATATTTTATTTAGTAACTAATTATCAAAGTGGGATATAATTACTGCTCATAGATTGACCTGTGAGATCCATAGTAGTGGTTCTCAACCTATTTTGAGTTCATGAAATTTTTTGAGAATCTAAGGAAAGTTGTGGTCCTAGATCAGAAGATGCAAATACAGTAGAACCTCTGTTAGTTGACACTAAAGGGACTGTAACAAACTGGTCAACATATGGAGGTGATCAACAAAAGGAATGAGGCCTTCATATGTGTGGTGCATGTCCAATCTATTAAGTCAATTCAAGGGACTGGTCAGTGTAGGGAGGTGGTCAAATAAGGAGGTTGTACTGTATATAATTTCCTTCTCTCCCAACCTCATTCATGAATTCTATTTAAAAAATCCCTAAAAAGTAAAAGAGATATGAGAGATATATCTTACTCTTTAAGGATAGCTAGGTATCCTGAGACGTAGTTCTTAAATATTTCTGAAAGTTGAGCTGGGCTTGTAAGTCAAATTGGACTTATATGTATTATAGATAATCCTAATAAACTTCTGCTTATTTAGAACCCTTTGCTAAAGGGTTTTAACAAAAGTTATATTGTTGAATTACTAAATTGTCTAGTGAATTAGTGAATGAAAATACATTATATTGCATGCCCTCTTGTATGTAATACAACATACCTGGTTTTTCACTCTGAAAAGTGAAACAGGCTTAGAAGTAAACAAAAATAAATTGCACAGACCCTTGACATTAAACTTTATTCTTGCAGTGAGATCTTGAATCTTAGAATTAAAACATAATGAGGGGTGTATGTATAAGTATATAAATATATAAAAGACAAGTCAGCCTGGGCACAAGGACTCATGCCTAAAGTCCTAACACTGTGGGAGGCTGAGGTAGGGGGATTGTTTGAGGTCAGGAGTTGAAGACCAGTCTGAGTAAGAGTGAGACCCCAATCTCTACTAAAAATAGAAAAAATTAGCCAGGCATGGCAGTCCATGCCTGTAGTCCCAGCTACTTGGGAGGCTGAGGCAGGAAGATTGCTTGAGCCTCGCAGTTTGAGGTTGCAGTGAACTCTAATAGCACTATTGTACTGTAGCCTAGGTGACAGAAAGAGATCTTATCTCAAAAAATAAATAAATAGGCTGGATGCAATAGTTCATGTCTATAATCCTAGGACTCTGGGAGGTCAAAACAGGAGGATTTCCTTGAGCTTAGGAAGAAGCTCAAGCATGAGACCCTGTCTCTACTAAAACCAGAACAAATTAGCTGGGCTGGTGGCTGATGCCTATAATACTACGCACTTGGGAGGCTAAGGCAAGAGGATTGCTTGAACCCAGCAGTTTGAGGTTGTTGTGAGTGAGGCTGATGCCTTGGCACTCTAGCCTGGGCAACAGAGTGAGAGTTTGTCTCATAAATAAATACATACTTACAAACAAAGTGGGTAAAAATACACGGGAAACTGGTTAAAGCTTTGTCTTTCTCCCCTTCTACGGCCCAGGCTGAAGTGCAGTGTTGGGATTATAGCTCACTGCAGCCTTAAACTCCTGGACTCAAAGAATCCTCCTGTTACAGCCTCCTGATTAGCTAGGACTACAGGTGTGTGCCACCACACCCAGCTAATTTTTAATACTCGGGGTGTCCGTAAAGTTCACTAATTTAAATTGCACATGAATTCTGTGGACACCCTGTATTTTGTAGATACTGGATCTAATTATATTGCCCAGGCTGGTCTTGAACTCCGAGGCTAAAGCAATCCTTCGTCAGCCTCCTTGAGTACTGGAATTTTTTTTTTTTTTTTTTTTT
>NW_003852403.1:12454693-12455707 GCF_000181295.1 Otolemur garnettii
GGCATTACAGCTCACAGCAACCTCCAACTCCTGGGCTCAAGCAAGTCTCCTGCCTCTGCCTCCCAAGTAGCTGGGACCACAGGCGCCTGCCACAACACCTGGCTATTTTTTGGTTGCAGCCATAATTGTTGTTTTGGTGGGCCTGGGCTGGATTCAAACCCGCCACCTTAGGTGTATGTGGCTGATGCCTTA
Source organism: Otolemur garnettii (assembly GCF_000181295.1). NCBI lineage: Eukaryota > Metazoa > Chordata > Mammalia > Primates > Galagidae > Otolemur > Otolemur garnettii. Next base: position 12,454,886 of record NW_003852403.1, read on the forward strand.
GCCACTTGAGCCACAGGCGCCAAGCCTTAATTAGTAATATTATATCAGATTAGAAATTAGCCTTTCTCTCTTAGAGCCTTTCTCATTTGTTTCTTCATTATAAGTAGTGCAAAGAGAAGACTAATTTAGTAATTAATTATTTAGTTAAGTGATTATGTTGAGATAGGATCTCACTCTGTTGCCTGGGCTAGAGTGCAATAGCATTATTGTAGCTCATTGTAACCCCAAACTTCTTGTCTCAGGCCATCTGCCTGTCAGCCTCCTGAGCCGTTGAGACTATAGGTGTGTGTGTTCGGTTTCCAATTTTTGACTGTTAGAAATAATGCTCCTATGAGTGTTCATGTACAAGTTTTTGGAGGGATGTATGTTTTCTTTTGGGTAAATTTCTAGGAGTTGGGTGGCGCCTTTGGCTCAAAGGAGTAGGGCGCTGGCCTCATATGCTGGAGGTGGTGGGTTCAAACCCAGCCCCAGCTAAAACCTGCAAAATAAATAAACAAATAAATAAATAAAAATAAATTTCTAGGAGTAGACTAGCTAGATGATATGTGATGGGGAAATTTTTTTTTCTGAGTTTGTGACTAGCAGTGGAATAGCTAGATGATATGTGATAGGAAAATTTTTTTTCTGAGTTTGTGGCCCATGTTTATTCTTTTAACAGTGTGTTTTGGAGAGCAGTCTTTATTCACAGAGAACATGTCTATGTGGGAAATCCAAAAGACTTTTCAGAAAAGCTCTAGTGAGTAAATGAATTCAACAAGGCTGCAGGATAGAAGGTCAGTATACAATGACCAATTGTATTTCTATGTACCAGTATACTTAATA
>NW_003852403.1:12456638-12458914 GCF_000181295.1 Otolemur garnettii
TGTAGTCCCAGCTACTTGGGAGGCTGAGGCAGGAGACTCACTTGAGCCCAGGAGTTGGAGGTTGCTGTGAGCTGTGATGCCACAGCCCTCTACCCAGGGGGACAGCTTGAGGCTCCTGTCTCAAAAAAAAAAAAAAAAGAAAGTTGAGACAAATGATGTAAACTTAGTTTATGCACACAGTAAATAGCAAGAGGATTCCTGAAGGACAAGGACTTGGGATTAGTTCAGAGTTAAGCAGAGGAACAGGGAAGTAAGGTGACATGGAGTAGAGAAAAATAAATGCATAAGAATTAGTTAACTTGGCTCAGTGCCTGTAGCTCAGTGAATAAGGGTGCCGGCCACATACACTGAGGGTGGTGGGTTCAAACCCGGCCCTGGGCCTGCTAAACAATGACAGCTACAACCAAAAATAGATAGGTGTTGTGACAGGCACCTATAGTCCCAGCTACTTGGGAGGCTGAGGTAAGAGAATCACTGAAGCCCAAGAGTTGGAGGTTGCTGTGAGCTGTGATGCCATGGCACTCTACCAAGAGCAACATAGTGAGACTCAAAAAAAAAGAATTAGTTACTTATTTCATTATTTATTTGAATATAAAAATTTACTAAAAATATTAATTATAGGGTTGATGAGAGAAACTATTAATATATGAATTGGTACCGTGGGTTAAACAGAAACCCAACTCATACTAGCACATACAAGAATTTATTGAATTATTATGGGAGAAAAGGAGTTGTCTTAAAAACTGAGGTCAGGGGAGGTGCCTGTGGCTCAAAGGAGTGGGGGGCTGGCCCCATGTGCTGGGGGTGGCGGGTTCAAACTCAGCCCTGGCCAAAAACTGCATTAAAAAGAAGACAAAAAACAAAAAAAAATCTGAGGTCAGGAATGTGATTAGACTTGAAGAGTAATTGGAATATCAGAACATTTTCTTCTCTCTGATCTTTCTTTTGCATATTTATCTCACATTTTATTCTTTCCAGATAAGCTAAGCTTAATCCACTTTTTTGCCTTATGTGGCAAAACTTGGTCTCCAAGTTATCTTGAGCTTTATTTATGTAGTTCAGTAATTCAAAGAGTAGCTGCCATTTCTTTCTCAGTTTTGTTACCAAAATTTTCAGGAAAGAACTTTGAATAACCTCTTAGGACATGCTATATGTGACATGACTGCTGAACCTATGGGAATTAATTAAAGGTAGAATAGAGTGGCAAAAAAAGATAAAAAGGGTCAGTTTCCAGAAGAAAGAGAAAAGGTGTGATGGAGGTGCCTTTGGCAGAGACATCTGTATGTTTTTGAAATGATCTTGAGGTTATTTCTGACGAAGGAGACTTAGGACTTTGGAAGAACTTCCCAAAGTGCCTGTGTAGCACTTTTAGTTAAAGGAAATAACTTGTCTTAGAGCTGATTTCCAATATGAATTTTGAAATACTAGTCAATTGGAATTATGCCAACAAGTAGACTCACTGCTGAAGTACAAAAAGTTGTGGGAAAGAAGCTAGCATGATTTCTGAGCTTTTCATAGAAAAGTTGGTCATAGCATTAAAACATTTGTCCATCAGATTCTTTTTTTTTTTGTCCATCAGATTCTAAGTCATGTATCTCACTCTGAGAGTAGAAGTATGACTGGAATTCATGGAGTTAAGTTAAAACAAATGGCAATTTATAGAGGGATTATAGAGTAAGAGCATAAATATAACTAGTTCTATTAGTAATCACTCATTTGTCTCAGAAGATACATCCTGCTTAGATAGATAAGACATGGCCAATTTTGCTGTATAGCACATTGTTGTATCCTGAATTAGAAGCATGAATTCAGGTTGCTCTTTTGTGTTGACCCTGAAAACTGTCAGAAAGATTAAAGCCTGAACACAGATGCCAGGAGGACAATGGTTGAATAAGGGATCTGTATGAGGAAAAGTAAATTTAAAGCTGACACTTTCTAAAAGAAAAGATTTGGAACAAGTATAAAAAGTGTGGAAGGTGTTAAAATGACCCTTGTGGAAAATACTTAGTGAACATTTAGATTAGAATATGAGGCATTCTTGGCTGGTCTGATTGTAGTGTTTACAGGTAACGGATCACAACCAGTTAAATTTTGTTTCTTTTCCACTCCCACAGCTTCACTTGACTGGCCTTTTAAAAAAAAGAATATCAAGCATTCTTTAGTCTGCCTTATTAATTTTGGTATGATTTGTCTGGGAAAGACAAACTTTGAAATGTTGCAATTTTTTCTTGGAAGATGTTAGACTGAAAGACTAATAATTACTTGCCAGATGCCCT
>NW_003852403.1:12461871-12465559 GCF_000181295.1 Otolemur garnettii
GACAAAGTGAGACTCTGTCTCAAAAAAAAAAAAAAAAAGAAAGAAAGAAAAGAATTTACAGGCTTTCTTAGCTGGCTTGAGAGATTATTGGGATGGTTCACAGATTCAAAGCAATAGTTGTGAAGAATCAGGACTCTGCTGGTGGAATTGCTTATCTCTGTATGACTTTGTCCTGTTAATAGATCCTAAATAAGTGGGAAGGATGGTCACAGGGTGACTCCAAATTCACATCTCAGCTTACCAACTCTAGAAGGAGCTGCTCTCTACAACTCATAAGCCCATCCCTCAACCATTATGTTCATGGGGGTGAGGGTCAGTGACTAGCTTAGCCTAGGATATATGTCTGTCTGTAGGAGAAAAGGATGAGAAAGTGTGCTACTTTCACAAGTAGGTAATTGGGCTGTTTTTAGGCTTAAGTCTCTTAGAGAAGGAGAGAAAGAGAAATATGGAGGCTTTTGGAGTTGGAAAATGGAACATACTCAAACTTACAGTATTTCTTAGTTTTTTGTTAGAGAATAGTTACCTTGAAAACTTTGGGGTATTTTAATCTGAGAGTTGATGTTTTAACATTATTATTATGCATGGAATCAATTTTTTGTGACTATAAAATAACTATACTATAGGACATCTGGAAACTACAGAGATATAGGAAAAAATCACCTAATGTTCTATTATCCAGAGACAGCTACATTTTGGTGAATTTCCTCTGCAATATTTTCTTGCATACTTTTACGACCATATTATGATTTTTTTCTTTGTTTTGAACAGTTTAATTGTCTGTCAAAACAGTGAAAATCTCATTCAGTACAGATTCCAACAGAGTGGCATGATGTTAATTTTTAAATCTTGTTTTTGGGATGGTGCCTGTGGCTCAAGGAGGAGAGTGCTGGCCCCATATACTGGAGGTGGTAGATTCAAACCTGGCCCCCGCCAAAAACTGCAACAACAACAACAAAAATATTGTTTTTTCACTTAACTTTACAAATTAAAGGATATGTTTCTTTCTTTCTTTCTGTCTTTTTTTTTTTAGAGACAGAGTGTCACTGTGTTGCCCTCAGTAGAGTTCTGTGGCGTCACAGCTCACAGCAACCTCTAACTCTTGGGCTTAAGCAATTCTCTTGCCTTAGCCTCCCAAGTAGCTGGGACTACAGGAGCCAGCCACATCACCTGGCTATTTTTTAGAGATGGGGTCTCACTCTTGCTCAGGCTGTTCTTGAACCTGTGAGCTCAGGGCAATCTGCCCGCCTCAGTGTCCCAGAGTGCTGGGATTATAGGTGTGAGCCACCACTCTGGCCTCATCTTGAGTGTTTTTTTAAAGTTGATTTGTATTTAGCTTGTTAAAAGAGCTCTGTGTTCTTTAAATGGTTTCCTAGTTAGTAGGTTTTTTTGACATAGAAACTTAAATTATTTTGTATATTCAAATTCCATCTGTCTTTTGATATATTTTCTCATTTTTGAGTTTAAACATTCTCTGCTTTTAGTGATCCAATGACTGACTTTCCTTTTGTTATTGTTGATTATAACTGTTCAGTGCATCTAGAATCTATTCTGAAGCATGATGTAAGGTACTGTTTGTTTATGTGATTGATATTTTGAATTTTTATATAACCTATGTGATTCTCAATATTTTTGAGTTGAAAATACCATCTTTTTCTCCTTTGTAGTTATTTCTATATAGGCTAATGGTTTTTGATTCATAGTGCAGTTTAAGGACAATGAAAGATGACAAAGAAACTTTAGTGACAAAATATATGTTTTTTTATTTTGACAGAATGTATGTTAGCAATGAAAAAATATCTTCTCTGAAATCTAAACTCTCATCAGAGTTCAAAATTTAAACAACATTTGTGATTAGCCTTTTGTTGCTACAGCAAAAGCATTTGTATTTTCTGGAAATAGCATTTACTCATGAAGAAAATTATGACAGAAATCTGTTGAAGTAGAAAATTCTCGACTCTTCAGACAGCCCAATGTTTTGAAAAAGCTTTGTGCATTGGCAGGAGCCCAGGAGAGGAAGTGTCTACATCTACTACATTCTAGAAACCTTCCCAAAAATCACTGTAAGGCAGCCAAGAGTGCAGTGTATTTCACTACTGTGTGGTTCTGGAAGTATCTGGAAGTTTGTAGTAAACTTGAGGGAGGAAGATTAGGAATACTTTTAGAAAGTCAATTTTTGTGGTGAGCTATTTTTGTTAAGATTCAAGTTAGGGGGAAAGTAGGGCTATTTTCCAGCTTTTGTGGAATAGGGAGCTTTCAATGTGGACTTGAGCCTGTTGATTTAGCTCAAGTCACATGAGAAATATCCGAGGTGCCTGCACAGAGATGAACAGGGTGACAAGTCAGAGTACCCAATAGGAACCTGTTACTGGGGCAAAATATATGATGATGTTAACTTATTCTCTGGTAAGGTAAAAAGAAAGACATAAAGTCCATGTTTATGGTGGAGAAAGAGCAAGAGAAGAGTGCTAGCAGGGGATCTGAGAAAGCGAGGTAAAGCCTTTCTGTTGATATCCTCATCTGCCGTGATGAATCTTCATTAGAAAAGACAATGCTACCAGGGACGCAGAGAAAAAAGACAGAAGGGCTTTGTTGCTGGGTTTTTAAAAAGGAAAAAATGAACAGCCAGAGCCATGTCTTAGGCTAAGAATTTTTTACATAGAACATAATGGCTAAGAAAATACTAGGTCCTTTGAGAGAAATTACTGGTTTAAATGGACAGGGCTGTTTATTCATTTGGGATTCTCTACAACTTAAAAAAAAAAAGTTGGGCCCAGTGGCCTGCCTGTAGTTCCAGCTACTCAAGATGCTGAGGCAGGAGGATCCCTTGAGCCAAGGAATCTGAGTCCAGCCTTGGCAACACAGCAAGACTCCCCCATCAACTTCCCAAAGACAAAAACAAAAACTAGCATTATTCAGATGTAAATCATATACCATACAGTTCACCCATTTAATAGTCATGGTTCAGTAGTTTTATTCTCACAGAGTTGTTCAACCATCAGTCATTCACTACAGTCACTTTTATTTTTCTTACATATTCATTTTTTAAGAGGGTGCTAAGTTGCCCAGTATAGCCTCCAACTCCTGTGCTCAAGTGATCTGCGACTCTGGAGTAGCTGAGACTATAGGCCAGCGCCACCACACCTGGCCGATTTTAGAACATTTTCATTGCCCCTAAATCTACAACTTTTTTTTTTTTTTTTTTTTTAAAGGAGGCAGAGTCTTTACTCTGTGGCCATGGGTAGAGTGCCCTGGTGTCATAGCTCATAACAACCTCAAACTTTTTTGGCCTTAGGAAATCCTCTTGCCTCAGCCTCGCAAGTAGCTGGGACTATAGGCACCTGCCATGACACCGAGCTAGTTTTTGTATTTTTAGTAAAGACAGGGGTCTTGGTCTTCCTCAGGCTGGCCTCAAACTCCTGAGCTCAAGCATTGGCCTGCCTAGGTCTCCCAGAGTGCTGGGATTACAGGCGTGAGCCACTATGCCCAGCCTACAAATCTATAACTTTATTTTACTTAGTGGTTTTTTGTTGTTGTCGTTGTTGTTGTTTTGTTTTGTTTTTTTGAGATAGAGTCTCACTTTGTTGCCCTGGATAGATTGCCATAGCATCATAGGTTATAGCAACCTCAAACTCCTGGGCTCAAGTGATCCTCTTGCCTTGGCCTCCCAAGCAGCTGGGACTATAGGTGC
>NW_003852403.1:12465751-12467343 GCF_000181295.1 Otolemur garnettii
GCCCTCAGTAGAGTGCTGTCGAGTCACAGCTCATAGCAACCTGTAACTCTTGGGCTTAAGCAATTCTCTTACCTCAACCTCCCAAGTAGCTGGGACTACAGGTGCCCGCCACAATACACAGCTATTTTGTTGTTGTTGTCGTTGCACTTGTCATTGTTGTTTAGCAGGCCCCAGCTGGGTTCAAACTTGCCTGCCTTGGTGTATGTGGCCAGTGCCCTAACCACTGAGCCATGGGTGCTGAGCCAACACCCGTCTATTCTTAGATATGGGTTCTGGCTCTTGCTCAGGCTGGTCTCAAACTCCTGAGCTCAAGCAATTCACCTGCCTCAACCTCTCAAGAGTGCTAGGATTATAGGCATGAGCCACTATGCCTGGACTGAATATATTTTAAAAATTTAAGCCATGTAGGAAAAAAATGGAATACATTAGTAATTTTAAGTATTAATCTGAAACCTCTGAAGTTGTTTTACTTTAAAACATAATCGGACATCTTTAAAATGCATAGGTCATATTTAAATCAACAAATTAATATATTTTTATGGGAAATTAGTGGTTTAGACATAGATGACAGAGAAAATTGTTATTCAGGCTGTATGAAAAAGCTGCTACTGTTCAGTTATTCAGTAATTGTTAGTAGTAACTAAGGAGAAAAACTCAGCTTGTGATTTTAAGCATAAATTATTAGGTAATAAAAATGTACATTTTCTCTTATGTGAAATATCAAGGTACTTCTGTAAGTATAGAAGGAATAATATAGTAGCTATTATTAAATTATTAAATAATTTATAAGCATTAACATTAATTCTATGGCAACCGTGGAGTCTTAACTTTCATTTTGTTTATAGAAAGAATAGGTAAGGAATTTTTCCTTCCTTCCTTTTGTTTTTTTTTAATAATGGCTATATTTCTCTCTTGTAGATTTGTGAACCTATAAAGTTAAATCTTCCAAGATGATCTGGTATATTTTAATTGTAGGGAGTCTACTTCCCGAGTCTTTAGCCCATCCAGGCTTTTTTACTTCAATTGGTAAGTCTTACTATTTTTTTGTTTGCTCTTACATTAAAATTTTCCATTTTTGAGTGTTTTCGTTTATTTTACTTATTTTTGGAGAGATAGTCTCTGTTACCAGGCTGCAACCTCAAACTCCTGGGTTTAAGGGATCTTCCTACCTATAGGTGCATGCTATTACACCTGGCATATTTTCTTTAAATTAACTTTTTCCTGGTTATAAAAATGATTCATATTCAAGTTATAAACTTATGAAAGTTTAAGAAAGTATATCAAAGAAAGTTGCTCATTAATGGGTCTATCAAGCAAATAATTTAATGTATATACTTAGTCTTTTATGCACAGATACACAAATAATATATGCACATTATTTTCCAATATGCTTTTTTTCACTTAAGATTCCAGTGAACTGGCTTGGTGCCCGTAGCACAGTGGTTACAGCGCCAGGCACATACACCAAGGGTGGCGTGTTCCAACCCCATCTGGGCCAGCTAAACAACTGCAACAACAACAACAAAAAAAAAGAGCCAGTGTTGTGGCAGGTGCCTGTAGTCCCAGCTACTTGGGAGGCCAAGGCAAGAGAA
>NW_003852403.1:12468057-12469278 GCF_000181295.1 Otolemur garnettii
GGGTGTAGAGCCTGATATATATCTTTTTATATTTTCTTACATGCGTACTTTATCCATCTTCAATGACATATTTTTCTTTCATTCTGTTGATCAGTTTTTACCCTTGTGGAATTGTAGAACTAACTAAAACATAAGTATTATGCGATACTTGATTTTAGGATATCAAATGATCGCTCCTCTTATTATAAATAAGCATAGATCATTTGAAACTTCTTTTTCATGTATTTTTTACTTATCAAATGAAAACAGTCTCAAAAAATGGTGAGGGAGGAGATGGTGAAGAAACATTGATCCTTGGAAAGTTGTGATGTTTTGTAATTAAAAAATAAAATTTGTAGATGAAAAGACAATTTGCCAATGTTGTCTAAGCTTGTGAAATTTAAGTGGCTTGAAAATTAGAACAAGAATACTTGATTAGAAAAGTTTTGGGCTTTATTTTTATTTAACTGGTAAAAAAAAAGGGAAAAAAGATGACAATCTTCAATGTGTATGATTTTTGCCAGTTGAATCCTTTCATAGAATGAAACATTCTCAATCATTTTTAAATTATTCTAAAATATTTGTATTGACAGAAATGAATATTTAGTAACCTTTTCCACTTTCTCCTTCTAGGTCAGATGACTGATTTGATCCATACTGAGAAAGATCTGGTGACTTCTCTGAAAGATTACATTAAGGCAGAAGAAGACAAATTAGAACAAATAAAAAAGTAAGCAAAGTGTTTTACTTATTATGACTGACTCTCCACAGATGTTTTCTTTCTTAAGCTCAAGTATTCCTTGAATAGAGATGAAAGCCCTGTTTTAGTCTTATAAAGTTAGCTTTTAAAATGACTTTAATAGGAGCACAGAAAACAAGAGTTAGGCCTCAGCCATGGTTTACATGAAAGAACATGGACTGAATTAAGAGTATGAATGGATATGGGAAGTTAACTGACAAATTTCAAAAATACTACTAGTGTTGTCTTCTTCTGTCTTCCCCCAACCTCCCCAGTCAAGCCACCTGCTGAAATTGTTTTCTGGTTCTATTATTCACTCCTATGGTTCCATTGTAGAGATTATAGTGATAAGTATGGTTAATATTATTTAATTGATATAGTTTGTCTCAAATACTAATTTATTTTCTAGTGACTCAGGTTCATAGTTAATCCTGACCTGAAAATTGCTGTTTTTTATCTAATGGGTAGCTAAATATTCAGGTTTTTTTTTTTTTTTTTTTTTT
>NW_003852403.1:12470934-12471996 GCF_000181295.1 Otolemur garnettii
TGCATGCCACCATACTCAGCTAATTTTTTGATTTTTTGTAAAGATGGGGTCTTTCTGTGTTTCCCAGGCTGATCTTGAACTCCTGGACTCAAGTGATCCTCCTGCCAGTTTCTCAAAATGCTGATGATACAGGTGTGAAACACTGTATAAAACACTCTAGGTTTTATAATTTTACTTTAAAAAGAAATTGTAGGTATAGTTTAACTCAAAAACTTCTAGCCTTTTTTCCCTGAGTGCTTTACTAAATGTATTTTTTCTATGAAGTGTGTGTATACTCCATTTTTATGTTTTACATCTATAGATGGGCAGAGAAGTTAGATCGGTTAACCAGCACGGCAACAAAAGACCCAGAAGGATTTGTTGGGCATCCTGTAAATGCATTCAAGTTAATGAAACGTCTAAACACTGAGTGGAGTGAGTTGGAGAATTTGGTACTTAAGGATATGTCAGATGGTAAGTCTGAGGAGCGTATTGAGCCGAAAAGAGTGTTCAGTTTTATAAGTGGATTATTGCATGGGTACATTTGGTTTGAATAGAGTTAATTTAGTCAAGATCTTGAATTCTTTGATTAAAAAAAGTAGTTTCTGCTGTTGGTAACTAATACTGGTGCCTTTTCTTTTGAAAGCTGCAAAGTGAATAGATTATTTGGCATATAGCTTCATTTCAGAGAGATTTTATTTTAGGATTACCTTCATACTTTAAAAATGTATGTATAGGCCTGGCACCTGTAGCATAGTGGTTACAGTGCCAGCCATGTACACCAAGGGTAAGTGGGTTCGAGCCCAGCCCTGGATCAGCTAAACAATGGCAACAAAAACATAGCTGGGTGTTGTGGTGGGTTCCTGTAGTCCCAGTTACTTGGGAGGCTGAGGCAAGGGAATTGCTTAAGCCCAAGAGTTTGAGGTTCTTGTGAGCTGTGACGCTACAGCACTCTATTGAGGGCAACATAGTGAGACTCTGTCTCCAAAAAAAAAAAAAAAAAGTATGTCTTCAATCAATTTTTAAAATGTTGGGAGTGTTACCATAAAGAGAAGGGTTAGCTTTGTTGTACCTACCTTTTTG
>NW_003852403.1:12472293-12474660 GCF_000181295.1 Otolemur garnettii
AAAAAAAAAAAAAAAGTATGTCTTCAATCAATTTTTAAAATGTTGGGAGTGTTACCATAAAGAGAAGGGTTAGCTTTGTTGTACCTACCTTTTTGACCCTTAGGATTATTTTACTCAACATAGACAATAAAGTGAAAAGCTGAGGCTGCAAACAGTGACAGGAAGTCTTTCTATGTGAAATAATAAAATTATAGTTAGAATGTAGAGATGTTTTAGATATGGCAGTAGCAGATATAAAAGACTAAGTCTAGAGTGTAGAGAGGTAAAGGGATTATGCTTGATACATACTAGAGGCTCAAATAATGAATGAATATAAGTGGCAAAAAATAAAATAGAGAACAAGGGAGAGAAAGGAAATGCTTCAAGGGTGTTTACCAGTGTTTGTAAGCAGTGAAGCTATTCTGCCTAGGACAGGGAATGTTGAAAAGAAAAAATAAAGCAAGTACTTGAAAATACTTCTTCACTATGAGAGAGAAATGCCTTTGACTATTTTCTCTACTATGTGTAACAAGTTGGGAACATTTTTAAGGAAGTGTATGTGTGTGTCTATATGTGTGTCTCTCTTCTCTCTCTTTTTATTACAGAGGATTTAAGCAACTTCTTAGATTTTGTTTGGGGCATAAGAAACATTAGAGCCTTCTGTAAAACTTACTGGTAAAATTCCATGTAGAGGCTGTGATTGAAAGTTGATGTTAGAACCAAAAACTATGGTCAGAGGCAGAGCAGGTCAAAACTCTCATGCTCATCAGTAGGGGGATCAAGCCTCTGAATAAGCCTCTGCATTCTAGCCTGGGCAACATGGCAAGACCACATCTTTTAAAAGGGGGGAAAAACACACATGAAAAATAACACCAAGAACTTTAGCCCTCTTCCAGCTATTTGTTCATTTAAACATTCCCATTAACATAAAAAAGCCAGGTCTTTTGCTATTCAACGTATATGTAGCTGATTATAATTTAATGGGGGGGGGTCGCATGTGTAATTTTTATTTGCACATGATGACACCTATATTAAAATTTTAAGCCACTTTTTTTATGTTTTTGTTTTTTACCTTTTTTGTTTGTTTCTTAAAGAATGTTTAGCATCCATTACCCTTAAGGGTTATACTGTTAACTAGTAATTGGTTTGTTTGTTTTTTGCTATACTTTATATAAATCCTCTTTAAGATTAGTTTTCATTATGTAGTAAATCTTGATTGATGAACACTATATTTAATAATTAAACAGGTCTAAATATATTTTAATAAACTAGTTTAGCTGTTTATCTTAAACGTATAATTAACATCTTTTCCTTCAAAGAATTCTACCAAATTATATGTTTACATATTAACATAATGTGTGGTATGTAGAAGACAATGATAAGAGCACAGATTTTACTTATCATCTAGTATCTGAAAGTATAATTGATTGCTAATATATATCATTTTGAGATTCACAAATCTGTTCATTTCTCAAGCTCAGTGCAGTCATTTTCTTTTTTCTTGCTACATTGTATAACTAAGAATTCAGTTTTTGTGTTAGTTATTTTTTACTTTCTGATACAGATATAATTAGACCTCTGATTACTTAGGCAACATTAGAAAGGGTTTGCTTAAATAAGTTAGGGGTATGTTAAATCTCATTCTATGTGTTTAATTTTTTTTCTTGTTGAGATGTAGAACTTTCATGGTATGGTGGGAAATAATAAAGTAGATGGGGAAAAATCCTTATAAATACTCTGGATTGGAAATCTGTAGAGTTCACTGGCATCATTGTAGCTCACTGCCACATCCAACTCCTGGGCTCAAAGCATCCTCTTGCCTCAGCCTCCTGAGTAGCTGGGACTACAGACACATAACATACATGGCTAAATTTCTGGGGTTTTTTAGTAGAGATGGGGTCTTGCTCTTGCTCAGGCTGGTCTCTAACTCCTGAGCTCAAGTAATCCTCTCCTCACCTTGGCCTCCCAGGGTATTAGGATTATAGGAGTAAGTCACCATGCCTGGCTTTTTTGTCATATTCTTTTACAATTTTTTAAAAATCTTGTTTCCACAGATACCACAGTAACTTACTTTTTTCTTCTTTTTCTTTTTCTATTTTAAGGTTTTATCTCTAACCTAACCATTCAGAGACAGTACTTCCCTAATGATGAAGATCAGGTTGGGGCAGCCAAAGCTCTGTTGCGTCTCCAGGACACCTACAATTTAGATACAGAGACCATCTCAAAGGGTGATCTTCCAGGTAAGATAATTCTTCCAGTCTATAAAATACCTATCACTTGCCTTCTCTGTTCAGTCCATTAGGACAATGTTAATGTAAAAAAAGATGTGTTTGATATTTTTTTTAATTTTTTTTTGAGATTTTATTTATTTATTTAGTATGTCGCCCT
>NW_003852403.1:12475485-12491651 GCF_000181295.1 Otolemur garnettii
GGTATTTTTTTTTTTTTTTGAGACAAGAGTCTCACTATGTCACCCTCGACATAGTGTCAAGAGTGCCTTGGCATCACAGCTCACAGCAACTTCCAGCTCTTCGGCTTAAGCTATTCTCTTGCCTCAGCCTCCCAAGTAGCTGGGATAACAGGCACCACCACAGTATCCAGCTAGTGATATCTTGTTTTATTAGGAAAAAGACTGATAGTTTATTTTAAACACTTTATTCTTCTAGAAGCATGACTTCTAATATGATATGGATTTAGTCTCAGAACTATATTATTCAAAGTAAAGTGTTCTTAAGTAAGTAATATTTATCATATAATTTGTTCTTTTCCAACATACTTGTCATTTTTTTGTTGTTGTTAGTGTCAGAAAGGGAACTATGTGGTTTTCTTTTATAAGGCATAAAAAGAGCCCAAGAGGACAGGATTTTCTTCTTTTTGTTATTTATAAAACTTCTTTTATTATGGAAAATGTCAAACATCACACACACACACACACACACACAAAATAAAGATAATTACATAATGAGTCTCATGCTTCCATAACGAAGCTTCATCTGTTCTTACCACCCCTTCTTTTTGTTGGAGTATTTTAAGAGCAAATCCTAGCCATCACATCATTTTATCTGTAAAGACTGCAATATGCATATCTAAATGATCAGGTCTTTTTTAAAAATAACATACCCATTGACTATTAACCTGCCTAACAGAATTGACAGTATTTTCTTACTATAACTTAATACTAAGTCAATATTCAATTTCTCTGGTGATCCCAAAGATGTTCTGTTACAGTTGCATTTGTTTGTTTTATCTCTTTTATTCCCTGCTCCTTTTTTTTCTATTTATGACATTGATTATTTGGGAAAACCAGGTTATATGGTCTGTGCTGCATTCTGGAGTTAGCAGATTTCTTCTTTGGTGGTTAATTTTTTCCTTTAATGCCTGTGTTTCCTTCAAATTGATTAGAGGTAGAGGCTCGATTAGATCTAAGCTAAGTTTTTAATTAACTCCATAGATGGCGCTATGAACTCTGTGTTGAACTGCAGGAACTGACATCTAGTGTCTTATCAAACTTTTTGTGATATCATTGATAAATCAGGCTCTTCAAGTGGTGATGTAGCAGGAAACTGACGCAGACAGAAGACTCCAGGCATCAGTTGATTAGAGGAAGCAGGTTTATTTGGCCGGGGGTACTTGGAACACTAGCGTGTTCCCCGCCGCCCCCCCCAATCTCTTGCCTCTCTTTTATCCACCTTTCAGGGTGGGAGTGCACGTGAGGGTCATAAGACAGAGAAACACGACATCATCCTCAAGGTCCCAGGCTCAAAGGGGGAAGGTCAGATTCGCCTGCATCCTTGTGGTTGGACCACCTGCCCCAAAGGCAACAGAAACCCAAGGAAGTTACTAGGTTACAATCTAGGCCCCATGTATGTCAGGGGAGAAACACGCAGACAGCAGAAACACCTGCGGCTTGGCTGAGGCCTACACAGAGCGGCTAGGATAGATTCTTATAGTTCTGCTTTTTCTTTCTTGCCTCAGTGAGAGCCTGATTTCCCCATGTAAAGTTCTTCTTGAGTTCATCTAATGGTTTTGGCAGCCTTTGGTAGCCAGAGTGGTTCATTGCCTAGAACCAGCACAACATTAGAGGTTGCAAATTGGTGATTTATCTCATTCCATCATCTTTTTTACTTTTTTTTTAGACAAGAGTCTCACACTCAGTTGCCCTGGAGGTGAGTGCCATGGCATTATAGCTCACAGCAACCTCAAACTCTTGGGCTCAGGAGATCCTTTTGCCTCGGCCTCCCTGGTAGCTAAGACTACAGGCACCTACCACAATGCCTGACTTTTTAGAGACAGGGTCTTGTGCTTACTCAGGCTGGTCTTGAATTCATAAGCTTAAGCAATCCACCTGCCTTGGCCTCCAGAGTGCTAGGATTACAAGCATGAGCCACCATGCCTGACTTTATATTACTTTTGATAGCTAGAATTCTAGAAACAAGAATGTCCTTCATGAACTGTTTGGTTACCTTGAACTATAGCTTACATTGGAAAGATAAGATAAATCTAAAATTATCCTATATTTTTCTTTTTGTTATTCTTCAGTTTTCAGAGTAATGAGTTAATGTCCTAACAACAACTTTCAGTAGTGACCAGTGATTTTTATCTGAAGTATTATGAATTCATGGATTTATATATATGTTTTTACTTCAATCCATTATATTGTTATTTCTTTGATGCTTATGTTATCTCATTTCAGGGTAGTGGGAACTTTTACAGATTAGCACATTTGTCTTTTTGAATTTATCTTACTATTCTTTGATAGCAAGGAAGTAGCTTAGGCTGGAGTACATTGGCTGTTCACAGGTATGATCATAGCTCACTACACCCTTGAACTCCTGGGCTCAAGTGATTCTTCTGCTTCAGCTTCCTGAGTGGTGGCTACAGGTGCATACCACTGCATTAGTTGTGTCTTAATTCCTCTTAACAAGGAATGGCATTTGAGCAGCAGTCTAGCTAAGTTTTAAGGGTGTTTATTGCTTTTGAGTTTGTCATTTATTCCAGATCTTCCCAATGAACATAGATAAGAAATATGTAAGTTCATATTGTTATTCTAATTCAGATTGAGACTGCAGAACTCATACTTAAATCTCTTTTCTCTTCTTTTGAAAAATCTTGGTTCCTAATAACCAGTGACCTAATGATGCCTAAAATATTTCAAAATTGTAGTAACTCTTCTATTAATAACATTAAGAATACTGAATGCAGTGTTTTAATACTTTTTACCCTTATAATATGTCATAGTATATCAATCAGTCAAAATACTGTTTTAAAGACACGTGAAGTAATTCAGTTGCCTGTGTGGTTATGCTCTCTCTCATCATGTTACACAGATAGGTTCATTTATTTCAATATCTTTTCCCCTGTTTTTTAGGGATTTTCCTTTTTTCTTTTGATCTATTGTTTTTAATTATGCAAAACTTTTATATTCTTTCACAGTCAAACTATACTAATAAGGTATATTAACAAATGTCTCACTTTGATTTCCTGTACTCTTCATCCTGTTCCCTTCTTTTTCCTGTATGTAACCATTTTATTTTTCCATTTCTAATTTTTTTAAATAAAATAATAATATACTATATATTTATTCCTATTTCCTTTCAATACAGACCCAAAAGCTACATCCTACAAATACCATTTTGTACTTTTGTGCTTTAATTTATTGATGTGTCCCAGATAGTACTTTATATCATGTATAGAAATCCTCTTTTTTTTTTTTTTTTTTTTTACAGATGCGTATTACTCTATTTTGTGGAAGTTCCACAGTTTAACTAGGCCCCTATGATAAACATATGGTTTGTTTGCAGTCTTTTGTTGTTAAAAAAAAATAGTGCTGTGAATAACCTTATACATAGAGCATTTCGTATTTTTGCTAAGTGATCTTTGGAATATTTTTTAGAAGTGGTGCCATTACATCAAAGAGAAAATAAACAGATAATTTTGCTTATATGGTCCCATTACCCTCCACAGGAGTTCACATCATTTTGCCTTTCTATCAGCAATATATGAGAGTTCCTATTTCCCTGTACCATCACCAGAAAAATGTCAAACATTGAAAATTTAGCCATTCACTTTTCTTTAATTTAGATTACTTTATATGTATACCACTTTGTTGATCATTCTTTCTTTTTTTTTCAGTTTTTGGCTCAGGGCTGGGCGACCTCTGGCATATGGGGCCGGTGCCTTACTCCTTTGAGCCACAGACACTGCCCTGATCATTCTTTCTTGGTCCTCAGACTTTCATTCTAGAATTTTCCTCTTGAAATATATCCTTAAGAAGCCCTTACATGTACTTTATTTGTATGGCTTGAGATTCTTTGTGCTTCCTGAATCTGAAGTTTCATTTGTTTAATTTTAGAAAAATTTCTACCATTATCTCTTTATATTACAGCTGGAGATCATTTCTTCTAGAAAAACAAGCTCTGGGGTTAGAATGGAACACAGTGAACTAAGAGAGCTCCCTTTATAATTTATCCGTATCAAACTAATTTAGAGCTTATCAGTTTTTTTATATGAATATTACTTTGAAATTATATAACAACTTATTAATAGAACCAATTAAACTCAAAAACTTTATATTCTCAATCTAGTCAGTCAACTCTTCTTACAGTTTTGAAGACATAAAAATAAATTCTGATAACAGCACTCAAATAGTATATACATTTGTGATGAGGTGTAGCAGTCAATTTTAAGCCTCATATTTTCCAGGTTGTAGCTAATATAACCCTTAACTGGTTTCTTAGGTTTTTGTTAAGTTTGTTTTGGGGCTGTTTGTTACTAGGCATAAACAGAAGATAGTGTTAAATATGCCAGTAAATATGAGAACACAGTGTAAGTGGGTTTCTAACTCCTTAGGGACACAGTGGAAACACATCTGAGAACATTGGTGAGTGCTCCTAGTCATCCTGCATTAGGCAATTTCACGCAATCATTTTTTTCCCTGAGGTCAAAGTCTGTGCCTTGATTTTCCTTATAGCTTCCAGAAAGTGGGTTTACTTTGTCACCAACTTCTTTTTCTTGGTGCTCAAAAAGAATGCCATTTTCCTGATACTACCACAAAAAAATCTCTGAAGATAAAGCCTTTACCCTCCAGGTTTTCAGAGTAGGCTCCATTGCACATGCAGAAGAAGTGGTACCACACCCCTAGATGGATAAATTCCGTAAACATCATCCTCTGCCCTGTGGACCATGGAACTTTTTTTTTTCATCCAGAAAGATTTCTCCTTTTAAATAAGGTTGGAAGCCCTTTACTTCAGTCCTGATCTGCTCCTTCACCACTGCATGGAGAGAGTCACCTAGCTCATCCAACTTGGGGTTTCAGGGAGGGCAGGTCTGCAGCCTCTTCTTGACAGAGAAAATAGCCTGGCCTCTGCACAGCCATAATCAACAGCTCTATTCTTTTCCCTTTACTTTGAAAGTCCTTGGTTCTTTCTCCTTTGTTTTTAGGCCTATGTCCTCTGAATACCTTAGCACTGCTTTCTGTAGCTTACACAGAAACACATCATTGTTGGCCAGAAACAGTGCCATGGCAGCAGTGTCAAGAGCTCCTGCACCCATAGACCATATCCTTATAGTTAAGGAACATGAGTTTGTCTCTAGCATCTCCACCTTATCCTTCAGCTCCTGCAACAACCCAGAACTTTCCTTTTCACCTCCCTTCTCTGGTGTCAACTGAGGCCTGGATGCTGAGGGTCCAAATCCTCTTGGGCTTTGTTGCTCCAGTAGGGTGCCATGGCATAGCTCACAGCAGCCTCAAACTCTTGGGCGCAAGAGATCTCTCACCTCAGCCTCCCAAGTATCTGGAAATACAGGTGCCCACCACAATGCCTATCTAGTTTTACTGTTTTTAGTAGAAATGGGGCTTGTTCTTTCTAAGGCTGGTCTCAAACTCTTCAGTTCAGGTGATCCACCCACTTCAGCCTCCCAGAATGCTAGGAATACAGGCATGAGCCACCACACTCGGCCTATCATGGTGGTTTTTTCAAGTTCTTTGGTTTTCTATTTATATTTTATGACGTGTGAAGTGTCAGATACCTCCTTTTCTTGAAATCAGTTGACATACTACTACCAAGAGCACAAATAATAAATGCTTAATAGTTATTCTGCTTCAAAGCACAACATCAGGAAAATGAAAAAACAGCTCATGGAATGGGAAAAAATGCTATAAGACCATGTGAATGATAAGGGATTTATATTCAGAAAAGCCAACAAACTAACAAATCAATAATGAAAATACAAATAACCAAATTCATTTAATGGGCAAAAGATGTAAAC
This sequence comes from Otolemur garnettii, assembly GCF_000181295.1. Taxonomy (NCBI): domain Eukaryota; kingdom Metazoa; phylum Chordata; class Mammalia; order Primates; family Galagidae; genus Otolemur; species Otolemur garnettii. The sequence goes on from NW_003852403.1 coordinate 12,481,323, forward strand.
CAACAATTTTCCAAGGAAGATCTACAAATGGGCAAATGGCACATGAAAAGATGCTTCAGGGAAATGGAAAGGAAAACCACAATAAAATGCCACTTTATACCTACCAGAATGTCTCTGATAAAAAAGGATAATAACCCATATGCTGGAGGTGGAGGATTCAAACCCAAGCCCTGGCCAAAAACTGCAAAAAAAAAAAAAAAAAAATTAGCAGTGCCTGTAGCTTAAACGAGTAGGATACCAGCCCCATATGCCGGAGGTGGCTGGTTCAAACCCAGCCCTGGCCAAAAACAGCAAAAAAAAAAAAAGGATAATAAGTATTGACATGGATGTGGAGAAATGGACATTGCTGGTGGGATTGTAAACTTGTGTAGTCACTTTGGAAAAGTTTGGCAATTTCTCAAAATGTTAAGCATAGTGTTGCCATAGGACCCGGAAGTTCCACTGCTACATATATACTTGAGAACTGCAAACATGTCCTCATAAAAACTTGTATACAAATGTTCCCAGTAGTAGTATTCATAAAAGCCAAAACATTTTTTGAAAAAGGAACAACCCAGGGCGACACCTGTGCCTCAAAGGAGTAGGGTGCCAGCCCCATATAACGGAGGTGGTGGGTTTGAACCCGGCCCTGGCCAAAAACTGCAAAAAAAAAAGGAACAACCCAAATATCTATCAACTGATAAAGAAAATGTGGTCTGTTCGTTTGTTCATATAATGGACAATAAGAAGGGTACTACAACAGGGACAAACCTTGAAAACATTGTGTTGAATGAAAGTGGCTAGTCATATTGTATGATTCCATTTGTATTAAATGTCCAGAATAAGCAAATCTATAGAGACAGAAAGTAGATTGGTGGTTATCTTGGGTTGGGTGGGATGGGGGTAATAAGTAGTGACTGTTAATTGTTACAGGGTTTCTTTTGGAGTGATGAAAAAGTTCTAAAATTAGATTGTGGTGATAGTTGCAGAACCCTGTAACTATACTAAGAACTGTTGTAATCTTTTTTTTTTTTTTTTTTTGAGACAGAGTTTCCCTTGGTCACCCTCAGTAAAATGCCATAGCATGACAGCTCATGGCAACCTTAAACTCTTGAGCTCAAGCAATTCTCTTGCCTCAGTCTCCCTAGTAGCTGGAACTATAGGCATCTGCCACAATGCCCAGCTATATTTTTGTTTGTTTGTTTGTTTGTTTGTTTAGCAGGCCCAAACTGGGTTCAAATCCACCAGCCCCAGTGCATGTGGCCAGCGCCCTGACCACTAAGTTACGGGTGCCCAACCAGAACTGTTGTAATCTTTAAATGGGTGAACTTTATAGAACTTTATAGTATTTAGATTACACGTCATTAATGCTGTTTAAAAGAAAGAAAGAAACCAGTTAATAGGTTGTTCTCTCCTGTACATCCATCTCATGCCTAGAGTGTTATTTAGGGCAGCAGTTCTCAACCTGTGGGTCACGACTCCTTTTTAACAATGCAGCATTAGGAAGGTTGAGAACCACTGGTGCAGGGTGAAATAGAATCACGTGGTGCTTCCTACTGTGTTAGAAAACAGTATATTTCAACTTAATTGATGTTTCATTTGTTATAATGTTATCATTAAGTCTTAGGTTTTCTAGGTCCCACATCCCCTCTTTCCACTTGTGTCATTCTTGTCATGTTACATTACCTTAGAGATTGTTCCTTTGTTTATAAAGTTAAGGTAATTTTTGCTTTTCCTATCTCACAAGATTATTATGAAGTTCAAATAAAAGAGCAGTTTGAAAGCTGTGTGGTCTTAAATGTGCAATAGTGTTAAGATTCCTAAAGTTCTCTGTATTTTCTTTTCATAGGAGTAAAACACAAATCTTTTCTAACAGCTGAGGATTGCTTTGAGTTGGGCAAAGTAGCTTATACAGAAGCAGATTATTACCATACAGAACTGTGGATGGAACAAGCACTAAGGCAACTGAATGAAGGCGAGGTTTCTACTATAGATAAAGTCTCTGTTCTGGACTATTTGAGCTATGCAGTATACCAGCAGGGAGACCTGGATAAGGCACTTTTGCTCACAAAGAAGCTTCTTGAACTAGGTATGTTATCTGGGCCTAATTTACATCTATACTTATATCGAGGGGGTATATATATATATATTATCTATCTGTTCCTATCCATATACCTTTGGTACTTTTCATTTGTTAGAAGTCAAGAACCTTATCTGTCTAACATACTTTATCCTATTCCTGTTTATTGTCAGGACCATTGAGAACTGATTTTTCTTACCAAGTAGTACCCAGCGGCTGTGTTTCTCTGCTTTGTGTTCTCCAGGAATTTCAAAACCTAACCTAGCTAACTTAGCCAAAAATGTTTGTTTCAAATGTTAATCAGTTTCATTTAAAGGATGTTTTGGTTTATTGCATTTTATACTGAAATATAAAGTGATTTAAAATGAACTGAAAATATGTTTGATTGTCATATTAAATGTTAGTAAAATGTAATGCCTTATGAGGGAATTTTATCACTATTACTTTGAATAGAGAAGGTAGTTGTTTCTTCAGGTATGGTCTAAGGACCACATGCATCAGAATTATTTGGATACTTCTTAGAAATGAAAATTCCTTGATCTATACGTTAGATTATTAAATCATAATCTCTGGAGATGGAGCTCAGAATTTATATGACAATAAGTTCGGGTGGCCTTTGGTATATAATGAAGCTTTAAAAACTTTAAAAAGTTAATTATTATCATTTTTTAAGACAGTCTCACTAGAGTAGTGTAGCATCAGTCTAGCTCATAGCAACCTCAAAACTCCTGGGTTCAGGCAATCCTCCTGTCTCAGCCTCCTGAGTAGCTGGGACTACAGGCGCCCACCACAATGCCCACTTCAGTTTTCTGTTTTTAATAGAGATAGGGTCTTGCTCTTGCTCAGGCTGATCTTGAATTTCTGAGCTCAAGTGATCCTCCTGCCTCAACCTCCCAGAGTACTAGGATTACAGGTGTGAGCCACCACACCCAGCCCCCAAATTAATTGTTTTTATGAATAGGAAAATATGTTATGTTAGGAGAGTCAAACAGCTCAAAAGGATTGATCATCTGAAAATGAACTTTGGGTAATTGGTTTATTTTTTAGTTGGATGAATTAATAAATTAACGTATTAGTTCAAATAGCCTTTTTCATCCTTTCAGTATTTTCCAGTTATTTTTTCTCCTGATGTAAAAATACCTATTTTGTATTCATTCTAAAAAATTTGTTAACACAGTTAAAGATACAGAATCATTCATAAGCCAGTCATTCAAAGACAACTTATACGTTTTTGTTTCCTTATAGTATACTACTGCCCTACTCACATACACTCTTTTCTCTTTATTTTGTAAGATTAGGCTTATGTTGTATATCATAACATACATTGTGAGCAGTTTTTAAAGGACAAGAAATATTTTATAGTATAGGGCTAAATTTCTTAAACAGTTACTGCCACAAGTAAAGTTTCTACATACTATTCTGCCTTTTTTATTTGTTTATGGTGTAGGTGTTTGGATTTTTTTCCTCCCAGATTGGCAGTGTAGTCCTCTTTTCCCCTAGTAAAAGGTAGTTAAAAATTATGACTAGCAATTCTGAGGGATTTAGTGGAGTCTAGCTTTTTTGAAAATCATACCTTAATTTCCCTTTTCTTTCTTACCTAGAAATTTGGGATTAAAATTTGTTCAGTCCTCAGAAGTAGGCTACATATATAATGCATTTGTGGTAAGGGTTGCTTTTCTTTTCCTTTTTTTTTAGAGCCAGAGTTTCACTTTATTGCCCTCGGTAGAGTGCTGTAGCATCACAGCTCACAGCAACCTCCAGTTCTTGGGCTTAGGTGATTCTCTTGCCTCAGCCTCCTGAGTAGCTGGGATTACAGGTGCCTGCCACAATGCCCAGCTATTTTTTTGTTGCAGTTTGGCCGGGGCTGGGTTTGAACCCACCACCCTCGGTATATGGGGCCGGTGCCCTACTCACTGAGCCACAGGTGCTGCCCAAGGGTTGCTTTTCAACCGGTTTTTCCCATGATGAATATGCCCAGTTTTCCCCATGATGAGTATTTTTCAGTCTTAGGAAAACCTTTTCCATTGCTTAAAATAAGTAGAATGAGTAAGATTTTAAAATTCATTTGACATCAATTGAACATAGTTCCTTTGGCTGATTATTAAATCACTAATATGCTACCTTGAAATAAATGGCTGCTTTCATCTCCAGAACTGTTTTTACATAGGGTGACTATAGGTCCTGATTTACATGAGAGCATTACCTCTTGTTTGGTACACTTATTATTAGTGATTCATTTCATAAAAGCAAGCTGTTTTGGAAGATAAATTATATGGTCTCTTATTTTTATATCACTGTATTCTGATGCTTAACCAAGTGTAACTTTCCGCATGGACATGTTTTCTTTCTCTTCTAATAGATCCTGAACATCAGAGAGCTAATGGTAATTTAAAATATTTTGAGTATATAATGGCTAAAGAAAAAGATGTCAATAAGTCTTCTTCAGATGACCAATCTGATCAGAAAACCACACCAAAGAAAAAAGGGGTTGCTGTGGATTACCTGCCAGAGAGACAGAAGTACGAAATGCTGTGCCGTGGGGAGGGTATCAAAATGGTAAAGTGGAAAAGCCAATCGTGTGTGTGCGTGTGTATGTATTTGTACCTAGTTTTAGAGAGAATTAGGGTTCATTTATATTTAAGCCTATGTGATCAAAATCAGAATGAGTACATAAAATATTACAGTATGCCACATTATATGAGTATGGGTGTCACACTTACTATGTTCCAATTATTAGTAAAACAGCTTGAAGATAAAGCTTGAAAATTGTGTACTATTGTATGCATTTGTGGTAATATTACCCTTTTTGTAGGTTTTGTAGGTAACCTCAAAAAAAGGTTCTTTTTTTTTTCTTTTTCTTTTCTTTTCTTTTCTTTTTTTTTTTTTGAGACAGAGTCTCACTCTGTCACCCTAGGTAGAATGCTATGGCATCATAGCTCACAGCAGCCTCAAACTCTTGGGTTCAAGTGATCCTCTTCCCTCTGCCTCCTAAGTAGCTGGAACTGCAGGGGCCCACCACAATATCCAGCTAGTTTTTCTATTTTTAGCAGAGATGGGGTCTCATTCTTGCTCAGGCTAGTCTCAAACTTCTGAGCTCAAGTAGTCCTTTTTGGCCTCCCAAAATGTTAGGATTACAGACATGAGCCACCACTTAAAAAGAGTTATTTTCAAGCGTGAAGGATCATATATGTTTGTGGGAAGTGATTATTTTTCTTATACTTAATGTAAAAAAGATATCAGTAATCTTAGGTCAGAAACTTATTTTATGAGACATAACAGATTCATCTGTATAATAATCTTATATTATTGCTTCTAGTAATTTGATAAGATTGGTTGGTGAAATTAATGAAATGTTTTAGTTTATATTAAAAAACTCAAAATGCAGAAAGACTTTCAACAGAGTTTGTCTTTAACATTTATTTTATTTTATTCATTTGTTTAGAGAAAGGATGTTACTCTGGATTGTCATGGTGGCTTTTTTTGTTTGTTTTTAGAGATGGAGTCTCACTATGTTTCTTTTTTTAATTGTTTAAATCATTTATTTGATTCGTAGCCTATGCACGTGCGTGCAACAGGTAGAAGCTCCAACAAATCAAGTGTTGCAGACAGTGGGTAACCTGGTCTGAAACTCCCAGCCTCAAGCAATTCTCCCATCTCAGTCTCCCCAAATACTGGGATTACAGGCATGAGCCACCATGCTCAGCCAAGAATTATTCTTTAAAAGGCCCAAATATGGGGGCCGGGCATCGTGGCTCACCCCTGTAATCGCAGCACTCTGGGAAGATGAGGTGGGTGGATTGCCTGAGCTTATGAGTTCGAGACCAGGCTGAGCTACAGCGAGACCCATCTCTAAAAACAGCTGGGCATTATGGCAGGCACCTGTAGTCTCAGCTACTTGGGAGACTGAGGCAAGAGGATCACTTGAGCCCAAGAGTTTGAGGTTTCTGTGAGCTGTGATGCTATAGCATTCTACCAAGGGTGACCAAGTGAGAATCTTGTCTCAAATGAATAAATAATAAAAGACCCAAATATATCTATAATTTTTTTTATTTATTATATATTTATATATATGTATTTATCACTCAGAATCCTTCGGGATGTTAATAGATACTAGGCCATAAAAAAGGATCATAGTCTTGGAAAGATTTGTTAAACAAATTTGAAAATAGTTTTTTGTTTAGCCTATGCCCTTCTCAGAGCCTTTTTATGATAATGTGCATTATGCATATGATATACATTATCTTCTAGTATTGATTTGGAAACTTTTACAAGTTTGTTTGTTTATTTATTTATTTATTTATTCTTTTCTCTTTTTTTGAGATAGAGTCTCACTTTTGCCCTCAGTAAAGTGCTGTAGCACCATAGCTCATAGCAACCTCAAACTCTTAGGCTCAAGCAATCCTCTTGCCTCAGTCTCCCAAGTAGCTGGGACTATAGATAACTGCCGCAATGCCCAGCTATTTTTAGAGATTGGGGTTTCCCTCTGGCTCAGGCTGGTTGAACCTGTGAGCTCAGGCAGTCCACCTGCCTCAGCCTCCCAAAGTGCTGGGATTACAAATGTGAGCCACCGCACCTGGCCTTTAAAAGTTTCTTTTAAAGACTCGGTGCCTGTGGCTCAAGTGGCTGAGGCGCCAGCCACATACACCCAAGGTGGCGGGTTCAAATCCAGCCTGGACCCGCCAAACAACAATGATGGCTGCAAGCAAAAAATACCTGGGTGTTGTGGTGGGCGCCTGTGGTCCCAGCTACTTGGGAGGCTGAGGCAGGAGACTCTCTTGAGCCCAGGAGTTGGAGGTTGCTGTGAGCTGTGATGCCATGGCACTCTACCCAGGAGGACAGATTGAGGCTCTGCCCAAAAAAAAAAAAAAAAAAAGTTTTTTTTAAAGAAAGGAATATCATGTGTTACTAGTGTCCAACTGAACACAGGCATGCATAGAAGGAGTTAGTGAATTTTTAGAGCAGATGATTTAATGTAAATATTGGGAAAGTATTTAAATTTTACTTTATTGCTAATAAACTAAAACTGGACTTTACATTTTGATATTGATGACTATTAGCAGCTTAACCACTAACAAGTAAGTATATCATATCTATGTTGACACTTTTGATAGCTAGGTTCATGGAGTCTTAGGAGGCTATGCATGCTTTTACTTTGGGAGCTAATGAGTAAATACAAGGATAGTGATACTTTGTTGGACTCTATAAACATTTTCTTTTGTAATTTTATTTCTAAATATTTTAGTAAGTACTTTTTATTTATTTATTTATTTTATTTTTTCTAGTTTTTGGCCAGGGCTAGGTTTGAACCCACCACCTCTGGCATACGGGGTGGCACCTTACTCCGAGCCACAGGCGCCACCCTAAGTATTTTTTAAATATAAGAACTTGACTAGAAAAAAAATAAAGAACTCACATTGGCTCGGTGCCTGTGGCTCAAGTGGCTAAGGTGCCAGCCTACATACACCTAAGGTGGCGGGTTAGAATCCAGCCCCGGCCCGTCAAACAACAATGACGGCTGCAACCAAAAAATAGCCGGGCATTGGGGTGGGTGCTTGTGGTCCCAGCTGCTTGGGAGACTGAGACAGGAGAATGGCTTGAGTCCAGGAGTTGGAGGTTGCCATGAGCTGTGATGCCATGGCACTCTACCCGGGGGGATCAGCTTGAGGCTCTGTCTCAAAAACAAAACAAAACAAAAAAATCTCACATTAACTACAATTCCATTATCATGACTAAAAAATTACACGGTAGTTTCATAATATCACCAAATATCTAGTTAGTATTCACATTTCCAGTAGTAAGCAGGTTTTCTTATGGTCCTTAGTAACTCTTACAGAAAAGAACAAAATGAAACAGGAGTCTGCAAATTTGCCAGTTTATTGATATGACATATACATGTCAACTCTGCATTCTTCTCAGAATATTTAAATTCGTTTTGGCGGCTAGGGCACCAGCCACATACACCGGAGCTAGCGGGTTCGAATCCAGCCTGGGCTTGCCAAACAGTGACAACTATGATCAAAAAATAGCTGGGCTTTGTGGCGGGTGCCTGTAGTCCCAGCTACTTGGGAGATTGAGGCAAGAGAATCTCTTAAGCCCAAGAGTTTGAGTTTGCTGTGAGCTGTGATGCACTGCACTCTACCCAGGGCAACAGCTTGAAACTCTGTTTCAAAAAAAAAAAGAATATTTAAATTTATTTCATTACATAAAAGATATTAGATAGGGTGGCGCCCATGGCTCAGTGGGTAGGGCGCCAGCGCCATATACTGAGGGCGGTGGGTTCAAACCTGACCCTGGCCAAACTGCAACAACAACAATAGCAACAAAGAATTAGCAGTGAGATAACTTATTAATATAATACTTAGATGATTGAAGGGAATTTATGTGTTTTGCTGACTGCTCTTTTTATACCCCCTAGTAAAAGTATTTGGCTTTTTTGTTTTATAACTTAACCTTCTCTTTTTTAGAGGTACTCATTTTCATAAAAAAGTCTTTTTTCTTTGAGACAAAGTCTCACTCTGTTGCTCCAGACTAGAGTTCCATGGCATTAGCCTAGCTCACAGCAACCTCAAACTCCTGGGTTCAAACTGTTCTCCTGCCTCAGTCTTCTGTATAGTTGGGACTATAGACACCCACCATAATGCCTGTCTAGTTTTTTAATTTTTATTTTTAGTAGAGATGAGGTCTCATTCTTGCTCAGGCTGATCTGGTGATCCTCCTGCCACAGCCTTCTGGACTGCTAGGATTACATGCGTGAGCTACTTTTCCCAGCTTTTTTTTTTTCCCCACGAGCATTTAACTGTGAGGTATTTAAGAAAACTTTGTTTGGTTTTTCCTTTTGGAAACTTTCTTTCTGGTTGCTTCCCAGTTACTTTGTGAAGTTCAGAGCAATGCTAGGCATTTATTTAATATTACATAAACATTTCATTGTTTCTTTCATCTTTATAACAGCTGAACTTTATTTTGAGAAGAGAAGGATTAAAAGAGAAACTCTACCTTTTTTTTTAATAAAGGCCTTCTCCCATCTTCTTCAGAAAATAATCATTAATAAAATTTTTAAAATCCCGAAGGTCCTATTTGATGCAAAATATTTGCAGAGTACTGCTGCTTTTGTGTATTCTTCCAGAGATACTCTTAGGGTATATGCAAACATGATTATTATTTCTTATCTGTGTAGAAATAGTTATTAAAAATACTGCTAGGCATGCAGTGGTTTGCTCCTGTAATCCCAGCTCTTGTGAGTCTGAGGCAGGAGGATCCCATGGTTGTAGTTAGCTATGATTGCACTACTGCACTCCAGCTTTAACAACAGCAAGACTTTGTTTCTTAAAAGATAAATAAATACACAATTATAAGAGGGACTCTACTTAACAAATGCAAATGTTGTAACCTTATTCTTTGTTACTAGAATTAAAAGTATTTGGTTATTTTACTCTTTCCTCAAATTAACCTGAAATAATAATAAAAAAGATAAATATGTAAAAACATTAATATATATATATATTTTTCACTTCATGTTTAGACTCCTCGGAGACAAAAAAAACTCTTTTGTCGCTACCATGATGGAAATCGGAATCCTAAATTTATTCTGGCTCCAGCCAAACAGGAGGATGAATGGGACAAGCCTCGTATTATTCGCTTCCATGATATTATTTCTGATGCAGAAATTGAAATTGTTAAAGACCTAGCAAAACCAAGGGTAAATAATTTTTCTTTTTTCTCTTCAATTTACTGTACCTGTGTATCAATTTTTTCTTTGTAAGATAACAGAAAGGATAATTGATACAGTAATAGCTCCAGAGATAGTTTTAGATATTGTCACCTCAATGTAATGGAGTTGTTAATGATTCTGTTTATGCCAGTTTTTCTCAGTTTATCATCAACATAAGTGACATACCCTGCACCTGGGTTTTAATCACCGAGTTATGAAAATCGTAAATTTTCATAGATTTTTCAGAAAATCTATGAAATTTTCAGAGATTTTTATTCGCATGTAACAAATTTATGTTGCATCATCTTTCTGAAAAACTTCTCTACATATTTTGGAGTCTCTTAATCTTAGGGGCTACTCAAAACTCAGCTTTTTATGCCTTCTGTATTCATCTGAAAGAATACCTGAAGTATTTTTATTCCCTGTTATAGCTATTAGACAGATTATCACTAGAAAAATATAATTTGGGGCTCGACGCCTATAGCTCAACCGGCTAAGGCGCCAGCCATGTACACCTAAGGTGGCGGGTTCGAATCCCCAGCCCGGACCCGCCAAACAACAA
>NW_003852403.1:12492235-12493226 GCF_000181295.1 Otolemur garnettii
ACTCTTGGGCTTAAGCAGTCTTCTTGCCTCAGCCTCCCAAGTAGCTGGGACTACAGGCACCCACTGCAATGCCCGGCTATTTTTTTTTTTTTTTTTTGTTATAGTTGTTGTTGTTTGGCAGGCTTGGGCTGGATTTGAACCTGCCAACTCTGGTGTATGTGGCCTGGTGCCTGAGCCTCTTCAGCTACAGTTGCCAAACCACATCATTTATCTTAATAAGAAAAATAATGTATTGTAAACCCAAATCTTAGAAATTTAGTGTTTAGCATAGAAACTCTTCTTCAGTGAGAATGTGGGAAGGACCAGCCTTTATATTTGGCCATTTTTCCCATCAGGTTGTTCTTAAAACATGTTTCATCTTCTTGATACTAAACTGTAAACTGCCATCACTTTTATAAAGAGGTTGTAAATAAATGCTGGGTATATGAGCAGATTTTTTTTTTCTTAAAGAAACAGTGTTTCTTTCTGTCCCAGAGGCTAGAATGCAGTGATGTAATCATGGTTCACTGTAACTTTGAACTCCTGGGCTCAAGTGATCTTCCAAAGCAGGAAACAGGCTGATTTTGGCCTATGGGCTGTAGTTTGCTGACTGTTCTTATATCATAAAGGTTTGAATTATCTGTACTGCAAAATAAACTTAGAATTTTTTATTTTATTTTATTATTATTATTTTTTTTGAGACAGAGCCTCAAGCTGTAGCCCTGGGTAGAGTACTGTGGCATCACAGCTCACAGCAACCTCCAACTCCTGGGCTTAAGCGATTCTCTTACCTTAGCCTCCCAAGTAGCTGGGACTACAGGCACCCCACCACAACACCCACTATTTTTTGGTTGCAGTTGTCATTGTTGTTTGGCAGGCCTGGGCTGTATTCGAACCCGCTAGCTCTGGTGTATGTGGCTGGCGCCTTAGCTGCTTGAGCCACAGGCGCCAAGCCTAAACTTAGAATTTTTGTAAAGTTCTACTACTTTTCTAAGTTGGTAATTTTTTTTTT
>NW_003852403.1:12493407-12493929 GCF_000181295.1 Otolemur garnettii
CGCCTCATCCTCCCAAGTAGTTAGGACTCTAGGTTTGGGCCACAATGCCTGGATAATTTTTCTTATATTTGTACAGATGAAATCTTACTATGTTGCCCATATTGGTTTTGAATTCCTGGCCTTAGGTGATCCTTCTGTCTTGACCTCCCTCAGTGTTAGGATTATAGGGATGAACTACCACTCCTGGCCAGTACTTTTTATTTTTTATCAAACAAAGATTATATTATAAATGCAAACTGCTGGTTTAAGATTAATATGTATGGATGTTATCCAAAGGAATTCTTATAAATCTACTGCCAAACAGAATGTTATTTATGATTATATCAGATTCTGTCATTAACTTTTGAATTCCTATTTCAGTCTTTTATTTATTGTCAGCAAACCTAGTAAACCAAAATCTCTTGGTAAAATATTAAGAATTCATTTCAGTCTTACCTCTCTGGGTTAGATGGCCTCAGTCTTTCAAAAAAGATTCCTCCCTTTGGATTATTTAAATAAATAATTTTTTTTTTTTTTTTTTTT
>NW_003852403.1:12493964-12500312 GCF_000181295.1 Otolemur garnettii
GTTAATCAATAATTTTAATGGCCATAAAATTTCATGCTATTTCTTTTTTTTTAAAAGTTTGAAATTATTATCTATCCTGTTATCTTTTTCTTAACCATTTTTAACATTTATGAGTTATTTTTTGTCTGCCTTTGTACTCAGTCCAAGATTATTTCACTGTATTTTACTGAGTAGACTATCTTGAAAGAAGAGAAGATTAATCTTAAAATGAATTTTAAACAACATTAACCTTTGCAAACAATTTCATCACAAAAAAGAAAATTAAAATCAAACTTTTTGGAATGGATCATTAACCTCAAATAGCCACTCTTACAACTATAAATTAGACTTCAAATTTTAGATATTTTTCCTTTTTTTATGTTCTATCCTCTAACCATTGAAAGAAATTTAATTTCTAAGCTCTTCCATTTGTGCATAAATGCAAAACAAAGTAATTTTTTAAAAATACAAAACTCTAAAAAACCACTGGCTTTCAAGGCTCAGCACAAGGTGACTGGAAGAATATAGTTATTTTCTATTTTCATCCTCCTTTGTAAAACAACAACAACAACAAACCCCCACCCCCACCCCAGAATTCTGTCTGGTTGGATAAATGTGACTAAGTTTTTGTCTTGTAATGCAACTATTTTGATGGTTGGCTTCACAGCTGAGGCGAGCCACCATTTCAAACCCAATAACAGGAGACTTGGAGACGGTACATTACAGAATTAGTAAAAGGTAAGAGATGTGTATGCTGCATATTTTGCCCTCTAATGAGTGTTTTGTACATCCTGCAGGAACTATTATTCATTTAAGGGAAGTAGGTCATTTTCAGTCTCCAGCTCAAGTCACCACCACTCTGTATATAAACGGGAACGCATGAATAAACTGCTTTGTGTTTCACAGGTCTTTCCCTTTAACTAGAAGTTCTGTTTTTAATCTTTAATTGGTATGTTATTTTTATTTTATTTTTAGAGGAATAATATGCTTTGTATCTTTATTCAGATCAGGTATCAGATATTCAGGAAATGGCCTGATTGATACTTGTTTTCTTTTCCCCTTTTGTTGCCAAATGGGGAAATACAAAGAAGCAGCCTGGTTACTCTTGCTTCTGCATTTGTCTTCCATTCATAAATGTTGCAGTGAGTCACATCATCCTTCATGGTGATTGTGTTGGCATTTGTTCATATGTCTTATAAAATACCCTTGTCATTACAAAGTAGTCTGCATTCCTCTTATTGGAGTATTTTATTTGATTAAACTCACTGACTCAAAAAACTTGGCAATGAAAATAATAGAGATATGCTCTGAACTCAGTCTTCCAGAAATTACTTGTGAACTTAGTTGCCTTTTGCTTTGCCAGAGAGATTTAAAAATGGATTTTTGCAGTTAGAGTTTTAAAAAATGAATTTTGGGGGGACTAATTTTTTTCTAAAGTATTTAAAGAACATTAAGCTTCTAGATCTGAGAAAGCTCCTGTGAAACCCAGTGCTATAAATCATTTACATACAGCTTCAAATGATTTAAAAAAAAAAAAAAGTGAAAGGACAATAAATCTATAACAAAAATTGGTCACCCATTTCTCTTGATTTGGAAGTGGCTGTTCTTATTGCCACCTTTCTAAATGTTTTTTTTTTTTTTTTTTGCGGATTTGAAACCATTACCATCCAGACCAATCTGAACCCTTCCAATCACCTGTGGCTTGGCAAAACAAAACAAACAAATCTCAAAATTGCCTGCTACTAGAGTAAGTCCTTGTCCTTTCTCTTTTTTTGTAGCTGAGCCGAGCTACAGTACATGACCCTGAGACTGGAAAATTGACCACAGCACAGTACAGAGTATCTAAGAGGTAAGGGAGTAATGGGTAGAACTTTAGTCATATTTGGACCATTTTCTTTCTTGGGAATCTAATTTTCACAAAGCCCATCATATGATTTTTAAGACCTAGATTAGGCATAGATAAATGAAGATATCTGTGCTTGAATTTTCATGATGGACTAATAAACAGATATAGTTATAGGGCATTTAATGGAGGTTTTCCAGAGTAACTTAGTAAATTACAAAATGCCTCATGACGTTACCCAAATTCTACCTAAGTAGGTTATGTTCTCTTATTAAAGTGTCAGAATTTCTTGAAGACCTTTTGTAGAAAAAGGCTTAATTTGGACTCTAGTAAAGTAGGGGTTTTAAAAAATCTTTGGGTCTTCTTATATCTGTAGGTATTGAAAAGGTAAATGCGTTGAGTGACTACATAACAAAACCTTTGCAAGGCTCAGCGCCTGTACCCAGTGGTTAGGCGCCGGCCACATATGCCGGGGCTGGTGGGTTTGAACCCAGCCTGGGCCTGCTAAACAACAGTAACGACTACAACAAAAAAATAGCTGGGCGTTGTGGTGGGCACCTGTAGTCCCAACTACTTGGGAGGCTGAGGCAAGAGAACCACTTAAGCCCAAGAGTTTGAGGTTGCTGTGAGCTGTGACACCATGGCACTCTACCAAGGGTGACAAAGTGCTCAAAACAAACATACAAACAAAAACCTTTGCAAGTCCTTCAGTTTCAAATTTCTTGCTTTTAAGAATGTTTAAAGAGAATCTAATTAGGTTATTAGTTGATAGATCACTAAAATAATTTTTAAAAATAGGTTACTGTGTTTAGGTATATAACTTCTAATGAGCTTACAGAATTGAGTGACATTATTCCAACCGAACTCTCACCTCTCATGAAAATAGAAATATCTTTATGCTAAATTCTGTCTTATTGTAAAAATAAGTAATGTTTACCCACAGGTGTAATAACTAATTAGAAATAAATTTATCTCATTAGAAGAGTTTTAATATATTTTTACTTTTTGGTAGTAATTGTTTAAATCTAGATTAATGTATATGTAATTGTAATAACATACATTCCTGGTTTTCTAACTGTCCTTATATACAACTACCTGCCCTTTTGCCCCAGTAAGTATGGGAGAGAAGAGATTTTTTTCCTCGTCCATCACTAGGTTCATGGCTAGGACTCCTATAACAAAAGATTAACAAGAGAAAAGCATGTACATTTATTTACTGTTAATTTTACATGACATAGTTGCCTTTAGAAATGGCCCAAAGAAACCTCTGTAATTTTATGCTAGGTTTCATGAAAAGTGGACAGCCAGACAAAACTATTGGTTGGAATATAATGTACTGGTAATAAACTGAAGGGCACTTAGCAAGGCCTGTTTGTTCACATACTTCTTGATGACTCTGTGAGGATAAAGAGATTTCTTTCCTCTAGGTAAAGGGATGATATTTCTGGACTGAAAGTGTTATAACTTAATTTTAGAGGCAGATCAGAGAAGGCTTTTATGGCTCTGCTGTTTCCTCAAATGCTAAGGTGCCATATTTTGGGGTAGAGTGCCCTGAACCTTGTCAGAAGACACGAAGAAAATTTAAATTTGTCATAATATGATTTTGATTTTAATCATAGGACCGATTATCCTTAAGGAGCACTAATAGATGGTAAGAATTTGCAGAAGCTAGTTTGAATAGACATATTTTGAGTTATGATTTACACTACTTCTGAACATTGTAATTAACCCTAATTTTAAGTAAAGCTAATTTTATATTCTACTATAGAAATTTATTCATGCCTGCAAAAATAAACACCTTATTTAAAAAAAGATAAACTTAAGCTGTTAAATATTTTATCAGATTATTGCAAGCTTTTAGACATTTTTACTGTCATACAGTTCATAAGAATCTCAGTTCTCCAGATTTCGATGCTTTTAGGAAGCATACGAAACGAAATTTCATGAATTCAGTGTTTTAGAAGACATTTTAGAGAAATTTCCTATTTGAACCTTTTGAAGAAATATCCAGCTCACAGAGTCAATAGACTTTTTTTTTTTTTTTAATTTTTAGTAGAGATGGGGTCTTGCTCTTGCTCAGGCTGGTCTCAAACTCCTGAGCTCAACTGATCCTCTTGCCTCAGCCTCTCTGAGTGCTAGGGTTACAGGCATGGGCCATCGTGCGCAGCTTAGAGTTGATAGACTATTGACAGCAAATCAGAAAACTGTTGGAAAGTTATTTATTTACAAAACTTATTTTTATTAGAAACTAAACATTTCTAAACATTTCAAACTTATTTTTTAAATATTCTGGTTTTATAGCTGTTAGAAGCACAACCATACTTTATGTTTTGTGGTATACGTTATAAATAGCTACAGAGGCATTTAGCCAGTAGTATTAGAAGCATTGGAACACTGTGAGAAAAACCAGAATAAATTCACTCAGTCTTGGCAAAGTATGCAATATTTGTGTATCTCTGTGTGTGTGTGCGTTTAAAACAACCTACTGAAAATGGAATTTAGAACAGTGACTTTAGTCTTTTAGAGAAAATTGCTCAGCAACCCTTTTAAAAACATATTTTAAAATATATATTGAGAGACAAATCTTTACTGTTAAATAATTTGCCCCTTTAAATATGTAGAATATTTTATATTTTAATAAATAAAATATTTTTACTGTTTTGAGAATTAAATAGCTATGTCAAGACATTTTCTACCCATCTCTATAAATCTGAATTTGAAGACTCCCTCAAATGAAATAAATAATTTATGGTTCCCTTTTAAATTATAAGACAATTTACAAGAAAAAGTCATCTCAAATGCAAAATGGAAGAAAATTTGTGCTCTGGTATTAATTTAATCTCTTTTGGTTTGGGAACATCTGTATTTTGGGATATTCAGAAGGGAATTTCAAATACGTGTATCCTTATTTTGAGAAATTTCTACAAGGTTACATCATCTTTTGTGGAAGTAAAAATTTGTTCCAGCACTCCAGCAAATAGAATTTGGCAAAATATGTGTGCAAATCCTTTACTGTTTTGAAAAAGTTTCTATTTATGTAATTGACCATCTGTTAAGTTTTGATAAGCCATCTCTGTCTTTTCAAGTATTAAAAAGAAATAAACAATTTACTACATTTTGTTAATGGAAAAGCTAATAATTTTGGCTAGATCAGAGAAATGGAATTTTAAGTGTTTAAAAGGTAAACATTCAGTTTTGTGCCCTAAAAAGACAGTTTAGTTACTAAAGTCCAGTTAAAGTAATATAAATAATAATGTATGCAACTAAACAATAATTTGTTTAGAATGGCAGAAAAAGCTTTTTCGATTCTGGTGGGCAAGTGGTTTTTATTTTAGTAATGATTTCCTACAATATTGTATTTAAGATTCATAAATGTAATATCCTTACAATATGAATTTATGCTTAAGATTTTATTTTACCTATATTACTAAGGAGCAAATTAATATTAAAGTATAATATTTTTATGTTATATGTATAAAAGAAATAGTTTTGAATGATTTCTGTTTTCTTTTGTTTTTTTCTTGAGATCTTGTTGTGTTATCCTGGCTAATCTCAGACTCCTGGGCTTCAGGGATACTGATATCTTACTCTCCCAAGTAACTGGGATTAGCTCAGTTTTTTATTTAATTGGCATAGCTTTTACCAAAACTACCCTCTCTCTAATGGGTTGAACAGTGGTTCACAGACTGAGGTAAATGAAATGTATGGGTCTGTATTATTAAGTGCATAATTACCTCGCCAAGAAACAAAGGGACTGGGTAAATTCCCAGTCTAGATGATTAGTCTGTGTTAATCATAGAACATTTAGAAAGGAATTATTGGAAAATTTGGCCCCTGCCACTTTGGGCCCTGAATTAATTTTCTAAAAAAACACATAGTGGTTGTATATTAACTAATTGGAAAGTTGATTGTTATAAGCTATGTTGATTTGAAGTAGAAGGTAGTCACAAAATTATATTACTGACATTTTTTTTCAGAGATTTTATAGCAGTCTCTGAATCTTTCATAATGGTATTATCTGTTTACTTGAACATGCCTTCACATTTCCAATATGTGAAATTTCCAATTTCACATATTGGAAATATAGTCAGACAGTGTGAGGATGTTGTTCTCTTGCTCAGAGCATTCCAGTGATTTTTTTGTAGACAAGAGTCTCATTTTGTCGCCCTTGTAGAGTGCTGTGGCATCACAGCTCACAGCAACCTCCAGCTCTTAGGCTTAGGTGATTCTGTAGCCTCAGCCTCCCAAGTAGCTGGGACTACAGGCGCCCGCCACAATGCCTGGCAAGCTGCCATCCTCGGTATATGGGGCCCATGCCCTACTCACTGAGCCACAGGGGCCGCCCATTCCAGTGATATTTTTAAAAAGCATATTAAAATAATAATAAAAAAGTTTTAATAGCAGAAACTCATTAAAAAGAGAAAAATGTAGAAATGTTACTCAAATTAAATGTACAACTTTGCTCTCAGGGCCTGTCATTAATGTGAAAAAGTAGATATTAGGGGCTAGTTTTTTTTTTTTTTTTT
>NW_003852403.1:12500714-12502663 GCF_000181295.1 Otolemur garnettii
TTTTTTTTTTTTTTTTTTTGCAGTTTTTGGCCAGAGCTGGGCTTGAACCTGCCACCTCTGGCATATCGGGCCAGCACCCCACTCTTTTGAGCCACAGGCACCGCACCAAAAGCATTCTTTTCTTTTTCTTTTTCCTAACACTAAATTGTATTTTACAGGAAAAAGCATCGTATAACTGAGTTGACATTTTCAGTTATATTTGTACAAAAGATAAATGACCTTCAAATGATTTTTCCTATTAAAGTAAATAGTATAACTTAAAGTACTGAATACTAAAAGAAAGAATTGATTTCTGGTGATTTAATTTAATGCAGGAATAAAACTTCCAGGTCCTAGAAGAATGGACCTTTATTACAGTGTAATGGTCACCACTGAATTTTTAACAATGTTGTGACCATGTCAATTCAGAGCTAAATTCTTAGGCTAACTGAAAGGTCTATGATAGTAGAATTGAAGATAGAGTAACATTGTTTAAGGATGGGATCCAGATGAATAAAGTGTTATAAATGAATGTAGTTTTTAAACTAGGAAGATTCTTACTTCTTCATTTATTACTATTATTTTTTAGAGATAGGGTCTTGCTTTGTTACCCAAGCTAGAGTACACCGGTACAATTATAGCTCACTGTAACCTTGAACTCCTGGGCTCAAGCAATCCTCCTGGGCTTAGCCTCCCGAGGAGCTAGGCCTACAGGCACATACTAGCATGCCTGGCTAATTTCTTTCTTTCTGTCTTTTTTTAATTTTTGGAGATGAGGTCTTACTGTGTTGCCCAAGCTGGTCTCAAATTCCTGGCCTCAAGCACTCCTCCCACCCATACCTCCCAAAGTGCTGGGGTTACAAGCACAAGCCATCACACCCAGCAGAAGTAATCTTACTGTATTTTGAGGAGGTTTTTACATGAAAGTCAAATTAAGTGAAATAACTTTCCATATATCAGTAGAATTCATTTTTCGGTGTAGTGAGTATAACATAACCACAATTAAGATGACAGGTTTTTTTTTTTAAACTTACAATCAACATTGGCTTTATCTGCTAAGCCTCAAACCTTCTACTGCAGCTGTTCTCAACCATAGTGACCCACAGGAACTGTATTAAAGGGCCGTGGCATTAGGAAGATTGAGAACCACTGCTCTAAGTGAGATTTTTTTCCGCTAATATAAGCAGTGTAAATTAAAACTTAAAACATTTAAACTATTAAAATCAAAATATTTTCCCTCTCAGATTGACAAAGAATAGAAAGGTTGATACTGGCAGAGATTTTATGAAATAGATAAGTATAAATCATGCAACTTTTTTGGAGGGCAGTTTGACATCATTTATCAAAATGTAAAAGTCATCTAGTAATTCCACATCTAGAAATTAATCTTACAGAGATATTCCCACAAGTGTACAAAGATAAGAGCTATAGAATTTTTGTTTAAATAATGTTTGTAGGCTGGGTATGGTGGCTCACACCTGTAATCCTAGCACTCTGGGAAGCCGAGGGGTGGATTGCTTGAACTCACAAGTTTGAGACCAGCCTGAGCAAGACCCTGTCTCTTATTAATATATACCTAGAGGTAGAATTGTTACATCATATGGTAAACCTATCTTTAACTTTATTTTTTTTTTTTTGCAGTTTTTTTGGGTGGGGTTGGGTTTGAACCTGCCACCTCTGGTATACAGGGGCGGCACCTGTGTCTCAAAGGAGTAGAGCGCTGGACCCATATACCCTACCGCCGCCCCCCTATCTTTAACTTTTTTAGGAACCATCAGACTATTCTCAAAGAATTGAAAGTGGGCTCGGTACCTGTGGTTCCAGTGGCTAAAGCACCAGACACATATACCTGAGCTGGTGGGTTTGAATCCAGCCTGGGCCCGCCAAACAATGATGGCTGCAACCAAAAAATAGCCAGGTGTTGTGGCAGGTGCCTGTAGTCCCAGCTACTTGGGAGGAAGAGGCAGGAG
>NW_003852403.1:12504539-12506305 GCF_000181295.1 Otolemur garnettii
GAGCCAGGGCTGTGGCGGGCACCTGTGGTCCCAGCTACTTGGGAGGTGGAGGCAGGAGACTCGCTTGAGCCCAGGAGTTGGAGGTTGCTGTGAGCTGAGATGCCATGGCACTCTACCCAGGAGGATAGCTTGAGGCTCTGTCTCAAAAAAAGAAAAAGAGTCTATATTCATATTTGTTAATATTATTTATCTAATATTGTTCATTGTATATGAAACTAGGGAAGTCACTTCATATACTTTTATATTGTTTGACATTTTTATAGTAAACATTTCTTTTTAAAAAACAGCATTATTGAGATATAATTCACATACTGTACAATTTACTCATTTAAAGCATACAATTCATTGTATTTTAGTATATTCAGAGAATTGTATAACTATCATCACAATCAATTTTACAACATTTTTATTACCTTAAAGAATATTTTCATCACTCCAGAGTGAGAGTGGTACATTGATATAGTAGGTTAGTTCTACCAGGAACTCAGTCAGCATTGGGAGAAATAAGTTTCTAATATATTTATCAGCTATAGTCTTTACAACAATTAATATTCTTTGATTTTTTCTATTTATGCCACATTGAGGAGGAATTCTACTCAGCTAGTCTTGATAATTTGAGATCACCAGTCAAACAATTTCAGTAAAACAGGAAAAATTTTGGATTTGTTTCAAGAAGTCTTTTGGATTCGTTTATTCATTCACCATGTATATATATATTTATTGAGTATCTACTATGTGCCAGGCATTAGAGTTTCTACAGATACAGTACTGAGTAGAAACAGGCAGAATTTTTATGTAGTCAAATGAAAGTGGCTTACCTTACTCAAACAACAAAACAACATATTAATGTAAAACTATTACTATGATAAAAGCTACAGAAGAAGGCTATATGGTATCATAAAGGCATGTTAGGGGCAACTGTCTTCTCCACATCCAGGTGCTTAGAGGTGGCCAGGCTATAAGTGCTTACCAACTCTTAGATTCTTGGAGAGCTATGAGAATCCAAGGACACTTCTTTTTAGTTTTTTTTAAGACAAAGTCTCACTCTATTGCCCCCAGGCTAGAGTGCCCTTGCATCCTTACAGCAGCCACAAACTCCTGGGCTCAAGTGATGCTCTTGGCTCAGCCTTCCAAGTACCTGGGACTACAGGCACCTGCCATAAGACCCAGCTAGTTTCCTATTTTTACCAGAGGTGGTGTCTTGCTCTTGCTCAGGCTTGTCTTGGACTGAGCTCAAGCGATCTGCCAGCATCAGCTTTCCAGAGTGCTAGGATTATAGGTGTGAGCCACTGTCCCTAGCTCCCAGGACAGTTATGAGAGTTTCAACTGTCACTACTCTTCACCTTCCTAATAACTAGTAGCATCCAGCAGGTGCTTCGATCTGGTTACATATCATAGGTGCCACAGGCTCAATTACCTTCATGAAGAACATCTTATTTCCATCATCGAAGAAAATATTAAGAGTATCTATAGACAAAGATACTTCTTCACTTTTGAAAGAAAAGTGCCGGCTGGACATCAGTCCTTTGAAGAAATAGGCAAAAGATGATTCCCACCAGGATAGGCCTGTTCTAATTCCTGCAGTGGGGACAGATGACCTGCTATGGGTGACCCACGCTATGGTAGATAACTCTGGAGAGGAAGACTGTGGTGCTGAAATAGCTGTAGGGCTACACATGCAGGGCAGCATTCCTGAAGATGTTCCATCATTCAGGAAATGGAAAAAGGCTAGAATAAAGGTACATATCTATGCTTTTTCTTGAAAC
>NW_003852403.1:12506619-12507954 GCF_000181295.1 Otolemur garnettii
TGATTCTCTTGCCTCAGCCTCCCAAGTAGCTGGGACTACAGGCGCCCGCCACAACGCCCAGCTATTTTTCGGTTGTAATTTTCATTGTTGTTTGGCAGGCCTGAGCTGGATTCAAACCCGCCAGCTCCAGTGTATGTGGCTGGCACCCTATCTGCTGAGCTACAGATGCTGAGCCCAGTTTCTCTAGTTTAGTAGAAACAGAGTCTTGCTTTTGCTCAGGCTATTCTCGAAAACATAAGCTCAAGCTATCCACACACCTCAGCCTCCCAGAGTGCTAGGATTGCAGGCGTGAGCCGCTGCACCCAGCCAGTATATATCTATTCTTCAGGGAATCTAGAGGCACAGAAACTATTACTCCGGCATTCTACAGAGGAACATACTCTTGAACTTGTTGATGATTACTTTGATAGCGAGATTGGGCACAAAGTTGAGAGTGAGAGTTAATGAAAGATTGCAGACAGCTTTGGATGTCCAACTTCTGTTTCGGACAGACGTTACTCTAAAGGCAAGTGTTGCTGAGGAAAGAGATGTGCACATTGGTGTGGTGGTGAGACAAGGCAATGTGAGAAGACTATAGTTTCATCATATCCTTCAGCACACTGTACCTACCCTCTTTAACCCTGAGGATTTTTAAGGAAGATCAAATTGTTCTTCAGAGTTTTCCCTATAGTTTAGTTTCATTTTAACAGTAAAAGTAACTTACTTTAAAACTACATCTAAAAACAGATGCAAGGACACTCTAGCCTGAGCACAACAAAAATCCCTCAGTACATGGAGGGATTGCTTTTAGGACTGTCAGTAGGTATCAAAATCCTTACATACTCAATTCCACTTGGCCCTGTGGCAACTACATAGCACAGTGGTTCTCAACCTTCCTAATGCCTTGGACCTTTAATACAGTTCCTGTGGGTCATGACCCACAAGTTGAGAACCACGGACCTAGGAAAAGTCAGCATTCTGTATATGCAGGTTTGCATGCCAGATTTCCACATATAAGTGGACTCACTTATATAGTGGACTGTATACATCCATATACGTATGCAAGTGTATATATGTGTGTATATGTTCAGATTATATTCCACAGGTACATAAGTGGAAAAAATATCTTGAAGTAGAAGTTAATTTTAAAATCTATTCCCTGGGCTTGGTGCCTGTAAGTCAGTGGTTAGGGCACCAGCCACATACACTGGGGCTGATGAATTCGAACCCAGCCAGGGCCTGTTAATAATGACAACTACAACAACAACAGAAATAGCTGGGCGTTGTGGCAGGTGCCTATAGTCCAGCTACTTGGGAGGCTGAGACAAGAGAATCGCTTTAGCCCAAGAGTTTGAG
>NW_003852403.1:12508446-12511200 GCF_000181295.1 Otolemur garnettii
GTCATTGTTGTTTGGCGGGTCCGGGCTGGGGATTCGAACCCGCCACCTTAGGTGTACGTGGCTGGCGCCTTAGCCGGTTGAGCTGTAGGAGCCGAGCCCAAACGATTACTCTTAATTGTAATTAATTGCACCTGTTTACTTGTCAGGAAATAGAAAACTGCAGTAGCTGTAGTACAATACAGTAGAACCTCTATAAGTTGGCCATCAATGGAGCTGTAACAAACTGGCCAACATAAGGAACTAGGCCTACTGTACTGATAGATACATGTGGTGCATGTCAGGTCTATGAAAATTAGACCAACTTAAGGAGGTGGTCAATGTAGGGAGTTGGTCGACTATGAAAGTTCTGCTATATTTCCCTACCATTATACAAAAGCAAAGGTATTATTTGCTTGTACTCGAAAAGAGCAAAATTTGGAAAGAAAATTTCAGTCTTGAACAATTGAGTATATGTCAAGAAAAAACCTGAGAATAATTTGGTAACCCCAGCAAAAAATTGCCTTATTGGCTCAGCACCTGTAGCACAGTGGTTATGGTTCCGGCCACATACTCTGAGGCTGGCAGGTTTGATCCCAGCCCCGCCCAGCTAAGCAGTAATAACAACTGCAGCAGAAAAATAGCCAGGTGTTGTGGCAGGTGCCTGTAGTCCCAGCTACTTGGAAGACTGAGGCAAGAGAATTGCTTAAGCCCAAGATTTTGAGGTTGCTGTGAGCTGTGACACCACAGCACTTTTTCGTGGGTGACATAGTGAGACTCTGTTTCAAAAAAAAGAAAAAAAATTGTCTTACTAATGGAATGGTACATTGATGTAATAGCTAAAATAGAGATGTGACTCTTAATGTTTCATAAAGTAGTCCCAATCCTGCCAGCTGTCATCATAGTTATACAGTTTATATAGTTGCCTTTCTGTTAATTTAAGTTTAACAAATTACATTGTTATTTACTATTTTATTATTATTATTATTTGAGACAGAATCTCACTTTGTCACCCTTGGTAGAGTACCTTGGCATCATAGCTCACAGCAACCTCAAACTCTTGGGCTTAAGCGATTTTCTTGCCTCAGACTCCTGAGTAGCTGGTATTATAGGTGAGTGCCACGATGCCTGGCTTTTTTTTTTAGAGACAAGGTCTCACTCTGGCTCAGATTGGTCTCGAACCTGTGAGCTCAGGCAATCCACTCGCCTCGTCCTCCCAGAGTGCTAGGATTACAGGTGTGAGCCACTGTGCCTGCTCATTATTTACTATTTTAAAAAAATGGTTTTACTGAAATCAGTTAGTTCATAAGACCAAAAAGGACCCAAATACATCTTTCTCTGTAATGGATGTGAGAAGTATTGTAAGATGTTTAGTTTCAAAAAAAGAAAGGAAGGGAGGGAGGGGATACATACTTTGTGTATAGAAGTGCCAAAATGATATTCAAAGCCTTAACTTTGCAAAATGAAAAAGAATATACTCCCCCAAAGAAGAGCTCTAGTTCCTTAGGCTAGAGGAAACATGTTCTTGAGAAACTGGTGCTGGGGCCCTGTGGGGAGCAGGATATAGTCATGGAGACTATAAAAGGAGACTGAGACACAGCAGCAAGAGGCGTGGAGGGAATAGCTGGACAATGAGTTTTTGAGGAAGAGTTTTCAGAAGGAGGAATGTTTGTCAAGTGTTTTGAAGGAACAAAAACAATGAGAACTGGAGAAAGTCATTGATTTAGTAGCATAGTAGGGTTATGGATGACATTAGCAAGAGCAATTTTGATGGAGTATTAAGGGACTAAAGCTAGAAAGAATGGGTTCAGAGAGGAGTCTGAAAAAGCTGGCTTGAAGAAGGAGGAGAAAAAGGTTGGTAGCCAGAGGGAGATAGAGAGTTGAGGTAAAAAATATTTTTATTTGGCTCGGCACCTATAGCTTAGTGGCTAGAGTGCCAGCCACATACACCAAACCCAGCCCAGGCCTGCCAAACACAATGATAAGTACAACCAAAAAAAAAAAAATATATATATATATGCGTGTGTGTGTGTGTGTGTGTACTGGCGTTGTGGCGGTGGCTGTAGTCCCAGCTACTTGGGAAGCTGAGGCAAGAGAATCACTTAAGCCCAAGAGTGTGGGGTTGCTGTGAGCTGTGACACCATGGCACTCTACCAAGGGCAGCATAGTAAGACTCTGTCTCAAAAAACTAAAAATTTTTTTTTTATTTTTTAATAGAAGAGACTTAAGCCCAGTTAAAGTTGTAGGGAGGATAATTAAGAGGGGGTAATTGGATTATATAAGAGAGAAAAAGGCTAATCATTGATTTGTAGTTCCTGAGATGGCAAGGGATAATAGAATCTAAAGGCAGAGGCTTAGCCTTAGAAAATGGAGAGAAATCTCCTCCATAGGAACTAGAAGGAGCACATAGATGCAGATGTAAGTTGTATGATATTTATTTTCTCCATGAAGTAGGATATGTATTATCTGCTGGCTAAGGGGGAGGCTGAGGTGGATTAGGATGCAGAGTGGAAGAGGGAGTCTGAGGGCCCAGAAGGATGAGGACCTGTTTTAAGTTGTTGTTCATGAATTTTTTTTTTTTTAAGACAGAGTTTCACTTTATTGCCCTCAGTAGAGGGCTGTGGCATCACAGCTCAGAGCAACATCCAGCTCTTGGGCATAGGCGATTCTCTTGCCTCCGCCTCCCAAGTAGCTGGGACTACAGGCACCTGTCACAACACCCGGCTCTTTTTTGTTGCAGTTTGGCCAGGGCTGGGTTTGAACCCACCACCCTCAATA
>NW_003852403.1:12511561-12514925 GCF_000181295.1 Otolemur garnettii
AACATATCTGCCCTTTTTTGTGCCTTTCTCCAGTAGGGTTTGGTGACATAGATCTAAGCTCAAGCAAAGAGATTCATTAAAGATTGTGTTTTTACCAGAAAGTTGAATTTAAAGGTTTTAGCAAGAATATTGTTAAAATGATGAACCATGGAATCAAAATTTAATGAGAGAAGAAGTGAAGAACACAAAGGGCTGATAGACTGAGGAAAAGCAGATGTAAAAAAGGATATATAGTTGAATTTGGGGGTGCTTTTAAAATTTGAAATATAGATCCCATATCATAAAATCCCTGCCTTTAAAGTGAACATTTCAGTGTTTTGTAAATGCTTTTTTTGTTGTGTAACCATCACCAATATCTAATTCCAGAACATTTTTAGTTATCCCAAAAAGAAATCCTGTACCCATTAAGAGTCATTCCCTATTCCCAGCAGCCAGTACAGTACTTTCTATATCTATTGATTTACCTTAGAATATAAGATTCTATTCACATGAAATATACAACATGGCCCTTAGTATCTGTCTTCTTTCAGCTGATGTTTTTAAGGTTCCATCCATGTTGTAGCATGACACAATAATATGCTATTTTATAAATAATACCGTGCTTTATATATCCATCAATTGATAGACATTTGTGTTGTTTCCATTTTTGGACTGTTACGAATAATGCTGCTATGAACATCTCTGTTCAAGTTTTTGTGTGGACATAGATTTAATTCTCTTAGATACATACCTAGAAGTGGAATCACTAGGTCATTTGGTAACTATGTTTAACATTTTGAGAAACTGCCAAACTTTTCCAAAGTGCTATACCATTTTGTGTTCCCACCAGCAATGTATGGGGACCTCCCAGTTTCTTTTCTTTTTTTTTTGCTGTGGCATCATAGCTCACATAGATCACATAGCGCACAGCACCCTCAAACTCTTGGGCTCAAGTGATCTTCTTGCCTCAGCTGCCCAAGTAGCTGGACTACAGGTACCCGCCACAATGCTCAGCTATTTTTAAAGATGGGGCTCTGGCTCTGGCTGGTCTGGAACTCCTGAATTCTGGTGATCAACCTGCCTTGGTCTCCCAGAGTGCTAGAATTACAGGTATGAGCCGCTGCACCCAGTCTAGGACTCCCAGTTTCTTAATGTCCTCACCAACACTTGTTATTGTCCTTATTTACTTTTTGACACCCTGGATAGAGTGTAGTGTTGTCATCATAGCTCACTGCAACCTCAAACTCCTGGACTCAATAAATTTTCCTGCCTCAGCTTCCCAAGTAGCTGAAACTGTAGGCACATGTCACCATGCCCAGCTAATTTTTCTATTTTTTGTAGATGCGGGGCTTTCACTCTTACTCAGGCTGGTCTCAAATGCCTGACTTCAAATAGTTCTTCTACCTTGGCTTCCCAGAGTGGTAGAATTACAAATGTAAGCCATAGTGCCTGGCCCCCTCTTTTTAATTATAGCTATCTCAGTAGGTATGTTTATCTTTTAAAAACTTTTATTTAAAAAAATATGAAGTTTTTTCTTATAAAGTATTAGCATTACATATTTCTTTCTTTTTTTTTTTTTTTTGAGACGGAGCCTCAAGCTATCCCCCTGGGTAGAGTGCCATGGCATCATACTCATAGCAACCTCCAACTCCTGGGCTCAAGCGAGTCTCCTGCCTCAGCCTCCCAAGTAGCTGGGACTACAGGTGCCTGCCACAACGCCTGGCCATTTTTGGGTTGCAGCCATCATTGTTGTTTGGCGGGCCCGGGCTGGGGATTCGAACCCACCACCTCAGGTGTATGTGGCTGGCGCCTTAGCCGCTTGAGCCACAGGCGCCAAGCCAGCATTACATATTTCAAATTAAAGACTCTATGACTTCCACTCTAGTCAGTTCCTTTACCCTATCTGGAGAGAACAGCTGTTTTCAGTTTGGTGTGTATTTTCCTCGAATTTTCAGAAAGTCTCAATATAAATGGCCTTAAAATAGCCTTCTTATATTAATCCAACTGTAGTGATTGAAACTCTATACTAAGTGATAACAGTTTTTTTTTTCTGTTCTATCTAATTATAGAAAGTGTCAGCTTTTAAAAACTACAATATTTGGTGGCTGGGTGCAGTGGTGAATGCTTGTAATCCTGGCACTCTGGGAGGCCAAGGCGCATGGATTATTTGAGCTCAGGAGTTAGACACCAGCTTGAGCAAGAGTGAGACTCCATCTCTAAAAAAAAATAGCTGGGCTTTGTGGAAGGTGCCTGTAGTCCCAGCTACTGGGAAAGCTGAGGCAAGAGGATCACTTGAACCCAAGAGTCTGAGGTTGCTGTGAGCTATAATGCCAAGACAGTCTACTGAGGGTGACAAAGTGCGATTGTCTCAAAAAAAAAAAAGAAACTACAATATTCTTTAATAAAGATCATATCAAACAAGAAAATCAACTAAATGCCTTTAGATAAAGGTTTATTGTCCTATATATTTATGGCTTTTAAAACAAAAGCTATTAATCTTACTATAATGAAATATTATCAGTAAAACTATTATTTTTTTCTTAGTGCCTGGCTTTCTGGCTATGAAAATCCTGTGGTGTCTCGAATTAATATGAGAATACAAGATCTAACAGGGCTAGATGTTTCCACAGCAGAGGAATTACAGGTACGTACTCACATTATCCTTAATTTTCCACTTCCAGAGATGCTTCAGCTGAGATTTCCTGACCTGGAACAGGCAGTCCTTGATTTGCATAGTAGTTGGGGCTATGAAGAGAAGCCCTGTAAGGTGAAGCCATGCAAAGCGATTATAGTAATCAGTAGGAAAAATTATGATTATTCTGTGATCTTTAAAATTTTTAAAAAACATAAAAAACTCTTACTATTAACCATAAATATGTGGAGAAGTGAAAAAAATATGCAGCACTAATATTTATGAAGTACACTGTAATTCTTTTTCTTTCCTCAGGCTCAGTCCACCTGTCATGTGGCCAGGGTGGATTTTTTGTTAATCATTTATTTTTTTCTTTTCATTTTCTTAACAGTTTTTTTTTTAATTGAAATAATCAAAAGACTACTTTTTTCATTATTTCTCTTTTTTACTGTTATTTTTAAGTCTGTAAATTATTTGTCATAAAAAGCATCTGTCCCTCTATAATTCTTTTCCATCACAGTAATCACAACTTGACAGAATTATCTTTTTTTTTTTTAATGAGGCAGACGGGGGGAGGGGAGACACTCTGTTACCCTGAGTATAGTGCTGTAGCTCACAGCAACCTCAAACTCTTGGGCTCAAGCAGTCCTCTTGCCTCAGTATTCCAAGTAGCTGGGACTAACAGGTGCTCACCACAACACCTGGCTAAGCTTTTTTTAGTAGAGATAAGGTCTCACTCTTGCTCAGCCTGCT
>NW_003852403.1:12515313-12519672 GCF_000181295.1 Otolemur garnettii
TGCTTTTTTGGCAACTCATTATTTCTTTTTCACTGGGGTCTTTAACTAGGAAGTTACTATCTCAGTGGTGTCATATTTCATTGCTTTTTCATATTTCTTGTGTCCCTACATTGATGTCTGTGGTCATGGTGTAATACTTGCCTTTTCTAAACCTGGTAGAGTAGCTTTCATTTTGAGACTTCCACCTGCAATTGGGTTTTACTATGCCAGTGGGGAAGAACATAGTGATATATTGTCTCTGTGCAGCTTCTTCAGCTGGATTCAACATCAGTAACAACTGTGGGTGCCTCAGTGGGCTGGGCTGGAGAAGTTTGCTGTAGCACTAGCAGCTGCCTTGGTTAATATCCTTGGTGGTAGGGGCTTTGGGGGGGCCTCCTATTCTTATTTTCTCCGTAAAGGGGGGACTTAGCTGAGGGAGGATTCTTCTTGATTTCAGGTTTGACACAGGCTACAAACTGGTGCCATGGCACTGCAATCTACGTGTAGGTGTTTGGAGTGGCCATGGAGCCAGGATCCTAGGCTCAGTCTCACAAAACTATTGTGACACCTGCGTTTTAGGAGCAATTTCACTGTCTGTGACAGGGATGGATGTTGCCCACAGCACCAGCATCTCAGACTCAGAGGCTGCCTCCTAGCTGCTTTGGCCAAAAGGGTTGGGTTGTAGCTGTGACTTAATGCTTGGGAGGTGGGGCACAAGTTACAGCCATAATTCAGGAGCTTGGGCCCATAAGGCTCGACGGCAACTCAGATACCTAGGGATGAGGCACTGTGTAATGGTCACTCTAGAACCTAGGATAGTGGGGTGTGGCCATATCCCAGACTGTGAGGCCAAGTACAGCAGTGGTAAGTACCACAGAATGGCCAAACACAGCTGTTAATTGGGCCTGGGGGTGAGGCAGAGAGCAGCATAGTGATGACTTTGCTCCCTGGGGAGAGGAGCCTCAGCAGCACAGACTCTAGGGCCTAGTCCAGGTCTAGGGAAGTGGGGTACTAGGGTTATTTTGCTTATGGGTGGGTGTTTCAGTCAGCCACTGCTCTGCTACCCTGGGATGTAGGGACGACGTCAGTCCTGGCATGTGCGTCTGATTTACTTGGCCAAGGCACCAATTCTCCAGTAGCAATGGACCACTTTAGCTCAGGCTGAAGGGTGGGGAGCATGAAGCATTTTTCTGTGATGCAGGGCTCTGCCAAAGCACTGTTTACCTAGGAAGGAGTATGAGCTTCAGCTCCTGCCCGAGGGGTTAGGAGAGAGGTAGTTAGAACAGTTCTACCTCTTTTGGGCCCCACAGGGGAGGTGTAACAGCTGCTTACAGGTCTTTGTGGGAATGTTAGGTCAGCTCTCGGAGAGGGGTGGGGTTCAGGCGTTGGGGCTTAGCTTCACGGATCCAGCGGTGCTATGGCTACTCTCCCCCAGAGCAAGACATTCCAGCAGTAGTTCTAGTTCCACAGTGTTCTTCTATTTCATCAGCAACACGCTTTTTTTTTTTTTTTAATTTATTGTTGGGGATTCATTGAAGGTACAAGAAACCGGGTAGCAACACTCTTAATTATGTTCTTTCACTTTGTCTGCATTTTATCATTCTCATTTTACAAATAAGAAAATAGATCATATCCAAAGTTACGTACATTTTAATTAAAAGAGCTGGGATTGGTACTCAGACCAAATAACTTCTTGCTGTTTCACACATTGTCATAACCACCTGAAATTGTTAGGGCCCTTCAGCAGGAATAATTAAATTAGTGTTAACTTTTTCCCTTTTTAACTTAGCAGGAAAAAAATATGTAATAAAAGGGATTTGGTTAAAATAGATTGGGAGTTTGCTCTCATTTGAGGCTGTGGGAAATTTTTTTTTATAATTTAAATTCCAAAGGCAAGTGTTCAGTGAAAGTAAATAATAGAGATCTCAAATTTTAGTTTTGTTATGTATTAGGAAAAAATGTGTCCTCCCAAACATTTGCTAAGGAAAAGCATATTAACTAAAGTTCTAAAATAGCTCCTAGTAGTTATTCTTACTTTTTATCCTTATTTTCTTAGAACTCTTATGATTTTAAATACTTTGCTTTTCATTCATAGGTACATATCATATATAAGAGGCCAAAATGGGGCTCTTGATTTTTGAGTAGTCATCTTCATAGTTCTTTCATTCATGTTTTATTTCTTTCAGGTAGCAAATTATGGAGTTGGAGGACAGTATGAACCCCATTTTGACTTTGCACGGGTAAGTAAAAGAAATGAAAAATGTAAGAAATTCATTGAAGCTTAAGTATTTATGACACTTGTTAAAGATGGTAAGGCAGACTTTACTTAAGGGGGTGAGGTATTATGATATAGTATAGGGACCACTGCAATGGAGTTTTGCAGTGAGGGAGAGAAACTAAGCTCCACTCCAAATACAACAAGGAAAAGTGGAAATTTATAGCCAGTGAACAGAGTGGGAGTCAATAGATGGAAAATTACTATCAAGAGTGTCAGTAGGTAGAAAATTACCAACAAGGGGGTATTCTAGCTAAACTGACTAACAGGATTCTTACTGAAGTAATGGTGATCAGACATCACCCAAGAGCACAGAGAAGGATGAGGCACCCAATGAAATATTGAGCATTATCAGATATCAAGGATGGGGGATTCTGGCTAAACTGACTTAGGATTCTTAGTAAAATTGGATGATGCAGATCTGAACATAGAAGCCCAAATGTCAGGGCCTACTTAAGAAGGGAATTCAGAGGAGGCTGGATAGAATGTGGCTAAGGAGAAAATTGTTGTCAACATGTTAATTCTCGTTTTTTAGCATTTAGATTTCATAGCCTATTTGGAATTTGTGGAAAGTTTGTATAATTATAATAGGTATCCTATGAAGTCTTTTTAGCAGTAAAAGAAATACCTAGATAACCACTAAAAGTATTTAAGGTATTTTTAAACACATTGGTGAGCCTGGAAGAAAGTAAAGGCAAATTGAACAAAGATCAAAAACCTAGGGACTAAAATTAGAGAATTAAAGGTGGGAGAGCAAAAGGCTGGGGCTGGAGACACATACCTCTAGGAACCTAGAGCTTTAGGGGCTTTATCTAATCCAAAATGCTTGGGAGGGCATTGTGGATCACACCTGTAGTCCTGGCACTTTGGGAGGCCAAGGTGGGAGAATTGTTTGAGACCAGGCATTCAAGACTAGACTGGGCAACATAGCAAGATCTTATTTCTACAAAATATAAAAAAAAAAAAAATTAGCTGGGCGTAGTGGTGTATACCTTTAGTCCTGCTACTTGGTAGGCTAAGGCAGGAGGATTGCTTAAGCCCTGGAGTTTGAGGTATCCAGTGACCTATGATGACAACACTGTATTCTATTCTGAGCAACAGAGTGAGACCGTGACCCAAAAAACCCCCCAAACCAAAATACTTGGAAACAGAAGTGTTTTGTATTTAGGATTTTTAAGATTTTGGAATATCAAGGGTAGTGCCTAAGGTCCAAAGAGTAGGGCGCTGGCCCCATATACTGGGGGGGGTAGTAGGTTCAAGCCTGGCCCCAGCCAAAACTGCAAAAAAAGGGAAAGATTTTGGAATATCTGCATATATATAATTATACATAATGAGATATTTGGGGGATAGGATTCAACTGAAAATACAGAATTCATTTATGTTTCATATACATTGTTATATACACAATATTTTTAATAATTTTGTGCATGAAACAAAGCTTTTGTTAAGTATTTCCATGTGGAATTTTCAGCTTGTAGTATGTCATAGTGGCACTCAAAAAGTTTTGGACTTTGGAGCATTGTAGATTTTGGCTTTTTGAATTAGGGATGCTCAACCTATATTCTGCTGCTGAATAGGTGAAGCACAGTTTAGCCACCCACTGACAGACATTTGGATAGTCTTTAGTTTTTGCTAGCACAAATAAAGATGCATATAAACTTACATGTAAAAAATACATTTTCATTTTTCTGGGGTAAATGCCAAGAGATTATATTGTATTTTAATTTAGATGTAAATATCTAGGTATGAATTCTCCAGCATGATAAAAGTGCTTGCTGACT
The DNA here is from genome assembly GCF_000181295.1 of Otolemur garnettii. NCBI lineage: Eukaryota > Metazoa > Chordata > Mammalia > Primates > Galagidae > Otolemur > Otolemur garnettii. Next base: position 12,519,349 of record NW_003852403.1, read on the forward strand.
GTCCAAAAGAAATGCAGTCTCAGGTGGTGCCTGTGGCTCAAAAGGGTAGGGCACCAGCTCCATATGCCAGAGGTGGTGGGTTCAAACCCAGCCCCGGCCAAAAAATGCAAAAAATAAAAAAAAATTAAAAAAAAAAGAAATGTAGTCTCAACAACAATAAATACTCGAAAAAGCTTCATGAGTGTAGCTAAGAGGTGGCTCTCATGTTTTGCTTTTTTGGAAGCTAACATTGCAGGTGTTGATTTTTTAAATAATTTTCAATTAGAAGATACTGGCTCTCGGCGTTGTGGCGGGCGCCTATAGTCCCAGCTACTTGGGAGGCTG
>NW_003852403.1:12519777-12522350 GCF_000181295.1 Otolemur garnettii
AGAAGATACTGGCTCTCATTTGTTTAAGCTAACACAAATCTCCCCTGCCTCAACAATGGTCTTGTCAAAAGTATTCCGTATACAAGTTCATTGAAGTGCCTGATGTATATAGTCCACTGGGCATTATAAGGGAACATTTAGGGGATTTTTTTGGCATATATTTCAATATTTTACTACTGTATATAGTTGCCACTGGAGTATTTGCATTAATGAATTTTATGCCATTGAATTCACTGTGTCTTATTCACAGAAAGATGAGCCAGATGCTTTCAAAGAATTGGGCACAGGAAATAGAATTGCTACATGGCTGTTTTATGTAAGTATTGTGGCTAAAATTTTTTTATTTTAGTTTGGGGTTTGATCACATAACTCATTTAGCATCTTGGCATCCTAAAGTTTTTACAACGGAGTAGAGAGAGTTAAGAATTTTCTTGTATTTGCAACTTTTTCAGAGTATAATATAGATGTTCATTATAGAAACTTTTGAAAAAATCTGAAGAAGAAAATTAAAATTATTGATAATTCTACTACTTGGAGATAACCATTAATATTTTGAAACATGGACTGTTTAATTGTATGTATGTATATAAGAATCTCTGTATAGTTTATATGAATTTCTGTATATATACACACATTATTTTAGTAAATTTTTCTGAACTAAATGTTTATTAAAGTATATCACTTATCAGAAGAGCGAACAAATCATAAGTATATAACTTGGTTGATTTTCACAATGTAAACACATCTGATTTATAATCAGTACTCAGATTAAGAAATAGCACAACACCCCAGAGTCCAATTAAAGAAAACCATTCGCATTTTGTTGAAAATTTCAAAACAGTATTATCTTAATTTTAAAAATTGTATATTCATAAATACAGAAAAAGTTATATTTTGATCATATTTTTTCCAGTTATTTATTCCTACATAACAAATCACCACAAAACTCAATAGTTCAAAATAACAATCTTAAATTATTTCTCATAGTTGCAGGGTTGACTGGGCTAAACTGGTTCCTGCTCCAGATTTGTCATCCATCTGCAGTCAGATGTCTGGCCCTAGGGTCATCTTAAAGGCTGAAATTGAGGCTGGCTGTTGTCCAGAATACCTAAATTATGGCCAATCCATGAGGCCTTCGTTTCCTTATAGCATGGTGACTGGTTTGCAAGAGCAAGCATCCCAAAAGAACAATGCAAAAGTACATGGCATTTTTATGACCTACCCTCAGAAGTCATAGATACCATTTCTGCTATATTCTATTACAGCAGTTACAAACTGCCCATCTTTGGGGAAGGGCATGTAGACCCTACCACTGAGACAAATGTCAGTGTCATGTGAAAACAGCATCTATGATGGGGCATATTGGGATGTATTATATGTGTATTTGGAAACTACAGTCTACCATAATATTACAGCTGCAGTTGACTTTAAAAAGGTGTATTTTATATCTAGACTTAATTTTGCTTATTTCATTGATTCCTTACTTCATTACTCCCATTTGAATTGTATAAAACTATCTCTTTTTGCTGTCTGTAGTATCTTACTCCCTACCATTGTCTCTTTACTCAGGCTTTTCCTCTCCCTGCCTCCTCTCATTTATCTTTTCTCTGTTCCTCTATCCTTCCTTCCCTTTCCCCCTTCTTGGTATCTATCCCTTCCTGTCTCCAACCTACCTTCTCACCCTGCCTACCACCTTCCTTCCTTATTACTCTCTCTTCTTCCTTCTCCATTTGCCTCCCTCTCACAACTCTATCTTAATTTCCAAAAGAATGTAAAGTACATTACAAACATTCGTGTAAAATAAAAATGAAAGAAATATCACAAAGGGAAAACCAGGAGAGAAGTTGGTACAGTATACAAATTGATGCTGTGAAGGCTTGTGTGTTCTCTAGAGGTGAGGTCTCCATAGAGGTTGTCCCAATTTGTACCCCACCTGTAAGTGTAATATGTTTGTGAGATACGTTTGTCAGACTTGTGGATCTGTACATCTTTTCACTTACCAGATTGACAGTGCGGCTTTCATTTGCATTTGTCTTATTAGAGAACTTGAGCATCTTTTCAGATGTTTAAGAACCACTAGTGTTTCCTTTGTTTCTGCATTCCTGTCTTTTTGTTTCTCCTCATATTTCTTTGCTTTGTGAATGTTAATGCTATATTATTTGGTCCACTATCCACATATGTTAGATTATTTGGTTATTAGATAATGTTCAGTTATTTAATATTTTCCTCTTAATACATACATCCTTCTGTTTTCCTAAAATAGTTATATAGCATTTTTTGGTTAGTATTCATTCTTTCCAATATCTAAATAGTATTGCAAAGTGGAATATAGTATATTATGTAGTATTATATAAACATATAATATGTAGTGTATATTATATACTGTGTGCTCCATTTATAAAAGTCATGCACAACTTTTAAATGTCTCCAAAGTGAATTTTGTCATTGCTTCAAAGTTCCTAACTCTTATTAATTACATATTTATCACTATAAAATACCCTCATCTCACTTAATGCTTTTCACCTTGATTTAAACTCTCTCATATTAAGATCATGATCCAAAAAAAAAAAAAA
>NW_003852403.1:12522962-12527624 GCF_000181295.1 Otolemur garnettii
GAGCTACAGGCGCCAAGCCGTGTTTCTTTTCTTTACATTAAATAAATACTTAGTGAGCACCTACTGTTCTTGGGGTACTGTTCTAGACATTAATGGTTAGCGGTGAACAAAACATGAAAATTTCTGCCTCCATGGAGATTACATTCTAGTATAATAAGATCATGTGAAAAGTTAATACCACGGAATTGCTTATCCATGGTTTTGTACCTCTGTATTGATTTATCAGTTTTAGGTCATTTCTTTTTCCTTCTGGCTATAAATTAAGTAATATGCACAAACTCTGCTATGTAAAGACAAGTCCTTATATTCCCAATATTTAATATCAAATCCTCTTCTTAGTGGCATGTTTTATTTTATTCTACCAGCATTTTTGACTAATATTCTCTTGTGTCTTATAGATGAGTGATGTATCTGCAGGAGGAGCCACTGTTTTTCCTGAAGTAGGGGCTAGTGTTTGGCCCAAAAAAGTAAGTTTGACTTCTTGTTTTTATTGTTTTTATTTTTTTTAATTTTTCTCCTGAGGAAGAGATAATACTTGTATTTCATGGTCTAATTAGTTATATCTTTAAAGGTACTATTTGTAAGGACTAAATTATCTCTCAGTAAAATTTTGGGTATTTTTATGGCACAATTTACCTTGAGTACCTAGAGGTAAGCAACAACAAGCAGGGACTAAACGTATTTAAAAGTTTACATTTCTAAAATGGATGTTTGCCCCCTCATCTGGATATTACAAAATTTAATTAGTTAGCTTTATATTGGCAGATACTCTTTTTTGGTCAAGCAATTTTGTGGTATTAACTTTTCCACATGATCAAGAAAAGTTTTTAAAGTGATACATAAATATCATATTTTAAAAATTATATTAGAGGAATACAATATGGGTCCTTCAGCAGGAACAGAAGAAAATTTAAGTACTGCAGAAAACAATAATCTAACATTTTATTTGGGCATAATTTTGAATTGTTTTCCATAGGGAACTGCTGTTTTCTGGTATAATCTGTTTGCCAGTGGAGAAGGAGATTATAGTACACGGCATGCAGCCTGTCCAGTGCTAGTTGGAAACAAATGGGGTAAATATTTCTTGTATTATATGAGTAGATTCGTGATTTTTGTCTCATTTTGAAACTATTATAATCTACATCTTAAAACACCCTCCCCCAGATTTGCATAATATGACTTCAACATTGTATACAATTCAACCAAGCGCTTGTTTTTTTTGTTATTGTTGTTGTTGTTATTTTTTTTTTAAATTTTTTCTTTCAATTTCAGCTGGCTTTCACTTTATCATAGTTTGGAGTTTTTGGTTTTTTTTTAATTTGTTTTTTTTAGCGGTTCTCTTGCCCTTCTGCCCACCCCCCACCCCCCCAAGTAGCTGGGATTATAGGTGTTTGCCACACATCCAGCTTGTTTTTTAGAGAGACGGGGTCTCTCTCTGTCTCATGCTGGTCTTCTGCTAGTCTCGAACTCCTCTGAGCTCAGGTGATCCACCCACTTCGGCCTCCCACAGCGCTGGGACAACAGGCGTGAGCCACCATGCCCTGCCCAAGCACTTGGTTTTAATATAAGTTTGCATTTAACAGATTAGAATTTTGATGACAGATTTTATTTCTAACTCTATTGCCACTTACTAAGAAACATGGACTCAGAAGTGAGTAAGACAATTGTCTTCTGCTCTGAGGGTTAACAATCTGTGACAGAGTCTCACTTTTTTACCCTCAATAAAGTGCTGTGGCATCATAGCTCACAGCAACCTCAGATTCTTGGGCTCAAGTGATTCTCTTGTCTCAACCTCCCAGGTAGCTGGGACTACAGGTGCCCGCGACAATGCCTGACTATTTTTGTATTTATTTAATTTATTTTTTTGAGACAGAGTTTGACCATATCACCCTTAGTAGAGTGCATCACAGCTCACAGCAACCTCAAACTCTTGGGCTTAAGCAGTTCTCTTGCCTCAGCCTCCCAAGTAGCTGGGACTACAGGCACCTGCCACAACGCCCAGCTATTTTTTTGTTGCAGTTGCTTAGCTGGCCCGGGCCAGGTTTGAACCCACCACCCTTGGTTTTTGTGGCTGGTGCTGTAACCACTGATCTATGGGCGTGGAGCCCCAGCTATTTTTTGAGTCTTGCTCTGGCTTAGGCTGGTCTTGAACCTGTGAGTTCAGGCAGTCTACCTGCCTCGGCCTTCAGAATGCTCGGATTACAGGCATGAGCCACCACGCCTGGCAAGACTGTATTTCCTTGGGGATTTTGTGTGTGTGTGTGTGTGTGTGTAACAAGAGTCTCACTTTGTCAACCTGGGTAGGGTGCCATGGCGTCATAGCTGAAAGCAACCTTAAACTCTTGGGCTCAAGTGATCCTCTTGCCTCAGTTTTTCATTTTTAGTAGAAAAAGTGTCTCACTTTTGCTTCACCTGGTTTTGTACTCATGAGTTTAAGCAGTCCACCTGCCTCAATCTCTCAGCATGCTAGGGTTAAAGTGTGAGGCACCATTCCTGGCCTGGGGTACATTTTTGAAAGGGATACATTTTTTCAAAGAATCTTAAAAATTTAATGAGCATATAGTAGCATGATTTATCATAAAGTTGCTCCATTAGAGTGGAGAGGTGGTGAGTTTGTATCCATTATTAAAATATCTTTGTATTTTGGGAATTGTAATTCGAAAATAGATAAAAACAATGTTCTCCTGTATGTGTGCCTATATCTTAATTCTATTTGTGTCTCATTTCAAGCCTCACATTGAACATTAGGAACTTTAGGAAGTATACATGGACTTTTAAATATATATACACATGTGTATATATGTAAACACACATAAGTACAAATGTTGACAAAAACATTTAGTTACATTTTTGAGTAGCATTTGCCTTTATCTGGTTTTGGTTTTGAACTTTTAGCCCATGTTGAAACTTTTAGAAGCTCATTAAATACTAATTAGATGAGGGGAATTAATACATATTTTCTTCTCTCATAGTGTCCAATAAATGGCTCCATGAACGTGGACAAGAATTTCGAAGACCATGCACCTTGTCAGAATTGGAATGACAAACAGGCCTCCCTTCCTCTTCCATTGGTGTGCTCTGATGTGTCTGATACACAGATTTCCTAGTCTTAACTTCCAAGAGTTTACAATTGACTAACACTCCATGATTGATTCAATCATGAACCTCATCCCATATTTCATCTGTGAACAATCACTTTGTGGGTTTTTTCCTGTTAAAAGTAACACTGAATCACCACATTATACTATATATAAAACCTTAAAGTTCAATTAGTATCACATAAACAAGGCAGAGTTTAAAATGAGGAACTTTTAATTTTGTGTTATATTTTAAAGAACTTTTTGGTTGGATAAAAAATATAATTTCACTACATCTCAGTTGGATGGTAGGCTAGAGTGGGCCATGTGATAGGAAACACCTACCTTACAGTATATATCTGGGTGTTAAGTTTACCTAGCCTTACTGTTTATTTTCTGGATCTGCCTGATAATCTAGGACTCTAATCTGGGTTCCATACAGTGTTTTCTATTCCATACAGTATTCTAACTTGATTTTTTTTTCAATCCCTCTCCATTCTATCATAGCTCCGCTGTGGTGAATTTAACCTGTTTGAGTTAAAGTACTTTGATTTAAAAAAAAAGTTTTTATGAAGTCCTGTATAACATTACTGGGCCTTCTTAACCAAAACACTCATCATTTAATCTGTTTCTTTCTCCATTTTATTAAATGACTAATAATTTTGTCCAGAAATTTTGCTCTTTTTCTTAGTGCTAATACCTTGCCTCTTATTCCTGCTACAGCAGGGTGGGGTGGTGATGTTGGCATTCTGATTAAATAAATATTGTGCCTTAGGAGACTGGAAGTTTAAAAATGTGTAAGTCCTTTCAATGATGAGGAAACTGATTTTTTTAAAAAGTACTCTTAAAAAGCCAAAATGTTTGTTTTTTTTAAAATTCTGAAATGTGTTGTGACAATAATGACCTATTTATGATCTTAAATCTTTTTTAAAAAGTGTTGGTTTTCTGTGTGTTTTTTTAATTTAAATCTATATGTATAACATAGAAATAACAGGTTAATTCTAATTTATGTCATTTCTTTATTACCTAGGACTTAGGTTTATACTCTTGATTTTGACTCACACTAATGCCAGTTGCATGATTATAGAAGAAAAATTGAAGTTCTCTGAAGTTTGACATATTTAATCAATCAAAATGTGTTTCTCTCAAAGACAGCTCTATAACTTTACTATGGTTGTAAGGTTTTTTTTATTTTTTTGAGACAGAGTCTCAAGCTGTTGCTCTGGATAGAGTGCTGTGGCATCAGAGCTCACAGCAACCTCCAACTCTTGGGCTTAAGCGATTCTCTTGCCTCAGCCTCCCAAGTAGTTGGGACTACAGGCGCCCAACATAGTGTCCCGCTATTTTTTTGGTTGTAGTTGTCATTGTTTGGCAAGCCTAGGCTGGATTCGAACCCACCTGCTCTGGTGTATGTGGCTGGTGCCCTAGCCGCTTGAGCTATAGGTGCTGAGCCTGTTTGTAGGTTGTTTTTTTTGGAGTCAGAGCCTCAAGCTGTCACCCTGGGTAGGGTGCTGTGGCATCACAGCTCACAGCAACCTCCAACTCCTGGGTTCAAGTGATTCTCTTGCCTCCACCTCCCAAATAG
>NW_003852403.1:12527644-12528777 GCF_000181295.1 Otolemur garnettii
CAGGATGCCCTTGAGGGGGCCTTCTGATGCCTGCTTCACCACCTTCTTGATATTATCGTATTTGGTAGTCTTCTCCAGACGGCAGGTGAGATCCACGACTGACACATTGGCAGTGGGGACACGGAAGGCCATGCCAGTAAGCTTTCCATTCAGCTCAGGGATGACTTTGGTCAGAGCCTCAAGCTGTCACCCTGGTTAGTGTGCTGTGGCATCACAGCTCACAGCAACCTCCAACTCCTGGGTTCAAGTGATTCTCTTGCCTCCACCTCCCAAATAGTTGGGACTACAGGCGCTCACCAGAATGCCTCGCTATTTTTTGGTTGCAGCCGTCACTGTTGTTTGGCAGGCCCAGGCTGAATTTGAACCCGCCAGCTCAGGTGTATGTGGCTGGTCCCTTAGCTACTTGAGCTACAGGCGCTGAGCCAGGTTATAGGTTATTATAATAATGGTAGTTAAGACTCTTTTGTATTCAAAAATACAGTGTGATACAAAGCTGTAAACTTAATGAAATAACAAATTGATCCTTTAGACCGACTTTTTACATTTTAATGGTAAATGTTAGTTCACACAAGGGCTCTTTATCATTTCTACAGTATTTGAATTTTTAAGGTAGAATTTGGTTTGTTCTCTGGAAAAGTAGGAGTAGGTATTTTTACTTAATTTTTTTTCAAGACAGGGTCTTGTTCTGTTGCATGGATTAGAGTACTGTGGTGTCGTCATAGCTCACAGCATCCTTAAACTCCTAGGTTACAGCCATCCTCTTGCCTCTGCCTCCAGCAAACCTGGGACTACAGGAACACACCACCACACCCAGCTAATTAAAAAATATTTTTTTAATACAGACAGGATCTTGCTATATTGCTCATGATGATCTTGAACTCTTGGCCTCATGTAATTCTCTTGCCTCAGCCTCCAAAAGTGCTGGGATTACAGGCATGAGCTACTATGCCCTGACTATACCTATTTTTTAAAAGAACTGCTAAGATCCTTTCTTCCAACTACCCTTTGTTCCAACACAAGTATTTTAGAAATACTGAGAATTGGGCAATGCCTGTGGCTCAAAGGAGTAGTGCGCCAGCCCCATATGCCAGAGGTGGCAGGTTCAAACCCAGCCCTGGCCAAAAACTGCAAAA
>NW_003852403.1:12528830-12535052 GCF_000181295.1 Otolemur garnettii
TTTTTTTTTAACTTTATATGTAAAGATTAGATGGAAACAACAAATTCAAAAATATGGAAATAAGATGGGAGTTCAAAGGATGGGAAATAATATTACCATGTTTTAGTAAGTAGAGTAAAAATATCTTTCAGAAGGAAATGAAAATATTTCATAATCTTACAAATTTCTTCATTATATTCAACCTGGAGCCTCGCATGGGAATTAGTAAGCTCTTCAGAGTTAGATTGTAAAGAAGTCTCCAAAGTTTCATAATCACTAATGATTTTTCTTTCAAAATTAAAATGGGATAGAATCCAATATGAAGCTTTAGATTGGTTGTTACAATTCTTTTTCCTTTTTCTTTCTTTTCTTTTTTTTTTTTGGTAAATGCTGATCTTTTAAATAAATGAGGGCCAGAACTACCCTGGAAACTGGTTTCCTTACTATCCCTAAGTCTTTCCTTCGAGATTGGGAGTTCCATTATTCACTAACTTTATTATTATTATTATTATTATTGGCTGAATTCAGGGAACTTTATTGATGTTACATGACAAGGTGGGGCTCCGTAGGCCCCTCCCATTCTTTGGGGGGTCTGGTGTGGAAACTGTCAAGGGGAGATCCTCAGTGAAGTGGGGGACTGAGTAGGCAGAGGTACCCCAGCAGCTGAGGGCCTCTCTTTCTCTCTTGCTCTGGCTGGGGCTGGTGATGTGGGGGTTCTTCTTGGAGGCCATGTGGGTCATAAGATCCACCACTCTTGTTACTGTAGCCAAATTCATTATCATACCAGGCAATGAGTTTGACAAAGTGGTCATTGAGGGCAATCCAGCCCCAGCATCAAAGGTGGAGGAAGAATGGGTTTCACTGTTGAAGTCAGAGGAGACGACATGTTGCTCGGTGTAACCCAGGATGCCCTTGAGGGGGCCTTCTGATGCCTGCTTCACCACCTTCTTGATATTATCGTATTTGGTAGTCTTCTCCAGACGGCAGGTGAGATCCATGACTGACACATTGGCAGTGGGGACACAGAAGGCCATGCCAGTAAGCTTTCCATTCAGCTCAGGGATGACCTTGCCCACAGCCTTGGCTGCACCAGTTGAGGCAGGGATGATGTTCTGGAGAGCCCTGCGACCATCATGCCACAACTTCCTAGAGGGGCCATCCACAGTCTTCTGGGTGGCAGTGATGGCAGGGACTATGGTCACTAGTCCCTCCACAATGCTGAAGTTGTCATGGATGACCTTAGCCAAGGGGGCTAAGCAGTTGGTGGTGCAGGAGGCATTGCTGACAATGCTGAGGCTGTTTTCGTATTTCTCGTGGTTCACACCCATCACAAACATGGGGGCATCAGCAGAATGGGCAGAGATGACCCTTTTGGCACCCCCCTGTAGGTGAGCCCCAGCCTTCTCCATAGTGGTGAAGATGCCAGTAGACTCCACAACATACTCAGCACCTGCCTCACCCCATTTGATTTTGGTGGGATCTCGCTCCTGGAAGATGGTTATGGGATTTCCATTGATGACAAGCTTCCTGTTCTCAGCCTTGACTGTGCCATGGAATTTGCCAGGGGTGGAATCTTACTGGAACATGGAGACCATGCAGTTGAAGTCAATGAAGGGGTCACTAATGGCGACAATATCCACTTTGCTAGAGTTAAAAGCAGCCCTGGTGACCAGGTGCCCAATATGACCAAAGCCATGTTGGTCATTATTCCAACCTTCACTTTCACCATGGTGCCTTGCAGATGCGGCTGGCACTGCAGAAGTGTCTGATGAACGGGAGAACCAGAGAGCCTATTCACTAACTTTAAATATGGAGTTAGCACCAAAATGGAGTTAACTTAAGTAACCATCAGAACATCCTAACAATGGGGTCTTGAACTAGATAATAACCTAGTAAGAAAAGTGAAGTGACTTAAGGATTCTTTGAAAAAATAAATGATGCTGGATGTGGTAGTTCACACTTATAATCCTAGCTCTTTGGGAGGCCAAGGTGGGTTGACTTCTTGAGCTCAAGAGTTTGAGAACAGCCTGAGCAAAAGTGAGATCTTATCTCTGCTAAAAGGCATTGTGGCAGGCATCTGTAGTCCCACTACTTGGGAGGCTGAGGCAAGAAGATCTCTGGAACCCAAGAATTTGAGGTTGCTGTGCTGTTACACCATGGCACTCTAGTTTGGGTGACAAGAGTGAGACTCTGTTTCAAAAAAAAAAAAAAGGAAAAAATGGTAAATGCAATGGTGAAAGAAGCCATCAAACATCTATTTCAGTGGTTGAGAAAAATTACAAATAGTAAATCAGCACATATATGTAATATATATAAACTGGTGTGTGTGTATATATATGAATGAAATATTATTGCTGCTTACAAGAATATCAGTATCTTCACATAGCCATGTGTTGACTGCTACATGTAAACCTCATACCACTTAAATCCATATAACTGACAGATGAACAATTTATATGGCAGAGCCCCATAAGCTAAACAATTGGATGAATTCCTGTTACTAAGAAACTTATAAACCCAAAAGTTATGATTTAATAATTACACATCATTTAAGAAATGAAATTATGCAATTGCAAAATTAACTGTGGTAGACAGAGTTCTCTACTACCTGCTTTCTTAAATTTGAAGGCTTCAAAATTTACTTTCTACCTTGTAAATACAGCCTTCAGTTAAATGTAAACTTTGAGGAAGGAAACTGATAAGACTGCTTTACTGTTAATTTTTAAAAGTAGTGTATCAAATGTGCAAGCAGATATTAAGTAAAAGTAGCAACTGAAAGAGGTAGAAATCTTCCTCCTGCTTTTTGAGGTCTTGTTGAGCTTCCAATGTGGCACTGTTCTGTTAAGTTATGGTCACTTAACAATGAGAAATGCGTTGTTAGGGAACATAGAGTGTGCTTAACCAAACCTACATAATATAGCTTACTGCCCACCAAGGCTATATGGTCTCTCCCATTGCTCCCAGGCTTCAAACCTGTACAGCATGTTACCATACTGAATATTGGAGGCAGTTGTAACACAGTGGTGTGTACCCACGCATATCTAAACATAGAAAAGGTATGGTAAAAATATAGTATTATAATCTTATGGGACCCCCATCATATACGTAGTCTGTCAGTGACCGAAATGTCATTTTGCAGTGTGTGACTGTTGTACTTTACAAAACAAGATAATCACCTATGAAATAAGTTCTAAAAAGAAAGTCTGAAAAAGGAAAATCCTCAGTGTTACCGTTTGGTCTTCCCAATTCATAATAGGTTTGTTTCTAACATAAATCTGTTTTAACCTAAGCACTTTAAATAATTCAGAACAGAACATTTTTAATATGGAGTGATGTGCACGTTCACATTTCATTGCTTTTAGGTAGAACAATTGTCTTTCAAGTCAGCCTTTTCTTAGAAAAGGCATTCACTCACTTTATCCACAGTCAGAATTGTTAATAGCTACTTTAAAGTCGTAAGTGCAGTTGAACTCCAATGCAGTGTGGGGTTTACATGGGTTTGGATATATTAGAAGTTAAGAGAAGTTAAAAGATACCATGTAAAATAACATACATAGTTACATACTGGTTATACATATTGGTTAACTTCTGATATCTTTTGATACATGTGTAATAAATTGTAATTAAGTCTAAGATGAATAACTTACATAATAGTTGAATTTAGTTAATGCTCTATTTTTAGTTTTAACAGGCGAAAAGATGAGGTTCTGTGCATGAAATACTTTCAAACTTATCAGACTATACTATCTTCCCCATGTTTCTTTTTTATGTCTCTGACTATGGGGAAAATAGTTCATGGAAAGTTTAAATAAGGTAATAATAAAAGTGCCCTGCAACAGTGCAAGTCAGTGTGATTTGTAGATGAGCTGCCATGAGTTTTCTTATTGGTCCACATAAGCTGAGGAACTTCCACCAGAACGTAAATACACTACATCAAGTAAGTACACACTTGATTTGGTTCAGTTGACTTTTTTTCATACCAAGACTTCCTGGATGAAGAAAACAGTTTGTTATTTACCTTGTGGTATAAACTCCTTATCTCAGTGAAAATCAGATCTTTTCAGTAGTATTGCTCAATTCCATCCCTTGAATTGGAATGAACAGAGCAGAACTTACTTCCAACATTCTACCTTATCTAGGGACTGCCTAAAGGACTGGTCTGTTTGATCTAACTCAGAGCTGGGGAAGGTCAAAGGCCTGCAAGACCTTTAAGCCCTCACCCCAAGCTGAGGACAAAAAAAGCTGTAAGACATTCAGAAAACAAAATGGCAAACGAAGTCTTTCCCCTATTAGAAGGCACTAGGGAAGTAAAGTTGTCCTTGGCATGGAGCCAGTTTACAAAGACAGGGGAGAGTAACTTATTAAATGCCTAATTTTCAACTAGGAAACCACAGGCATACAATGAAACAGCAAACATGATGGATTCAAAGGGAAGAAAGGCAGAAATCATCTTTGAAGAAACACAGGCTTTAGAGGTACTAGAAAAAAACTTTGAAACATCTTCAAAATGCCCAAAGAGTTACAGGAAAACATGGCCAAGGAAGTCAAGAAAATATGTGAACAAAATGTGAATATCAGCAAAGAGAAATTATAAAACAAGCCAAATAGATTCTAGAGTTGAAATATACAGTAACTGAATTGAAAAATACATTACGGTAGCTCAACATCAGGCTAGAATTAAAGTTAGATTGTTACATTAGATGTTATATAATTCCCATGATAACAACAAAGAAAATATAAAATATACCCAGAAGAAGTGACTCTACCAAAGGTGACATAGACTCTTTCTCAAAAAAGAAAGAAAAAAGACAAGTTGCAAACTAGAAAATAATCACAACATATCTGAAAGAGAATTTGTAACTAGATTAATAAGAGACAGTCTAATTTTATTTTATTTTATTTTTTGAGACAGAGCCTCAAGCTGTCCCCCTGGGTAGAGTGCCATGGCATCACAGCTCACAGCAATTTCAAACCCTTGGGCTTAAGTGATTCTCTTGCCTCAGTACCTGGGACTACAGGTGCCTGCCACAAAGCCTAGCTATTTTTGTTGTTGTTGTTGTTTTTGTTGTAGTTGTCATTGCTGTTTAGCAGGCCCTGGCTGGGTTCAAACCCGCCAGCCCCGGTGTATGTGGCTGGTGCCGTAACCACTGAGCTACAGGCATCAAGCCACAGTCTAATTTTAAAAGGGCAAAAGACATTCACCAAAGAAGATATATGCTACAAAGCATATGGCAAGAAGCTTAAAGTATTTGGTCACCAAAGAAATGCACAATGAAATCACAGTACGATACCACTACATACCCACTATAATGACTAGGATTGAAAAGCTGACAATACTTAGTAAGATTTGAAATCACTGGAACTCTCCTGTTAGTAGGAATGCAAGATGGTATAATCACTTGGCAAACAGTTTTGCTCTTTCTTATGAAGTTAAATACATAGTTGACTCTTGAACATCATAGGTGTGAAGTGCAAGTGTCCACCTATGCACGGATTTTTTTTTTTCCCAACCAAACAAAAGATGAAAATACATGTTGGTAGAATGTATCCACTTATATGGAGGACCAATATTTTTCCTATATGTGGATCATGCAGGGCCCACTGAGAAATGAGTATATGCAGAATTTGGTGTATGTTGGGGGTCCTGAAACCAATCCCCCTCATATACTGAAGAATGACTTACCATATACCCATCAATTCCACTCCTGGGTAAATACCCAAGAGAATGAATACACGAATCTCCTTAGCAGCTCTATTCATAATAGCCCCAAACTGGAAATAACCCAAATTTCATCCATAGTGGAATGGATAAACATGTAGCATAGTCATTTGATAGAATACTTCTTAGCAACAAAATGGAGTAAACTGGTGATATATGCAATGATATATGTGACTCTTGAAACCTGATAGTGACCAGACACAAAGAATCAGTACTCCATAGTTACCTTTACATGACTCTACAGAAAAGAAATTTCATCTAGGGTCTTAGCGCCCCCTGCAGGTGCGCAGCACCTCCTGCCGCTCCCTCTGTTCCTTCCTCGGCTCCTGCCAAGCGCCCACCCTAGGCCCAGCGTCCCAGGACTGGGAGGATGGGGCTAAGCCACTCACCTGAGTTTTGAGTACCAGTGTAATCACTTTTCCCATGTGGCGCTCACCTGTCACCAGAGGCTTCCCCACACAGGGTGCAGTGAAGCATACAGGGCCTCTCAGTGCTGCTCATGGATTAACCAGACTAACAGTTTT
>NW_003852403.1:12535230-12538577 GCF_000181295.1 Otolemur garnettii
CCGGGCTGGGGATTCGAACCCGCCACCTTAGGTGTATATGGCTGGCGCCTTAGCCGATTGAGCCACAGGCGCCGAGCCCAGACTAACAGTTTTAAGGGGTAAAAAGGGTACGTTTCATTCAGATGCTTCTGGAATGTTGAAATTGTTTCCTTTGGAAAGAACAATCCCCTTTGGTCTTCAGAGGCCCAAATTTGAGGCTCAATGATGACAAGATGTGGTGGTCTAATATGATATCAGTCTGGAGGGACAGACAGAGCTTGATGGCAGACACTGTCTTCTTTGTAAGCTCAGTGCTCAGAAATGTATTCTCAATATTTGTCAAATGAGCAAGTAAAGACAAAGGTTTCAGGACAAATGTATAGTTGCTGTGGAGGACAGATAATCTAGCTTTGTCTCAAATGGAGAACTCAGGAGCTATGTCCCATTTATGTAAACAGTGAAAAAATGTATGCATTATGACCAATTAACTATAAGACTGCTCCTTACAGTACAGAGTAAGTACTTTTATTGTAACCAACTAAAACAACAAGGCTAAAAAAAAGAAAGAAATTTCATCTATTGTCATACAAAGTAGATTGCCAGTTGCCAGGGTTAAACATCCTAGTGGTGTTTACTCAGGTGTTTACATTTGTCAAAAATCATTTTATAGGCTGGGTTTGGTGTACTGGTGCTCATGCCTGTAATCTCAGCACTTGGGAGGCTGAGGCATATGGATTGCTGAGCTCACAGGTTCGAGACCAGCCTGAGCCAGAGTGAGACCCTGTCTCTAAAAAATAGCCAGGCATTGTAGCAGGTGCCTGTAGTCTCATCTACTTGAGAGATTGAGGCAAGAGGATCACTTGAACCCAAGAATTTGAGGTTGCTGTGAGCTAAGACACAGCACTCTACCAAGGGTGACCAAGTGAGAGTCTGTCTTAAAAAAAAAACTACAAAGCTAAAGTAATCAAAACAGTATGGTATTGGCTTACAGACACATAGACCACAGGAATACATTAACGAGCCCATACATATAGGGTCAAATTACTTTGACAAGGATATCAAGACCTTCATTGCTAAAAAGGATCATCTTTTCAAAAAACAGTACTGGGAAAACTGTATATCCACATGCAGAAGAATGAACTTGATCCCTTTCCTTATACTACATACAAATATTAACTCAAAATGAAGTCCATATCAATTAATCAGAATTTCTAGGGGGTAGGCCTAGACATCATATTTTCACAGGTTTGTGATCCTAATGTGAAATAAGGTTAATAGCAAATTTAGACCCATTGATCAGGGGAATATCACATTTGGCTCAGACACTGGTTCTCAGACAATTTTTTGAGCTATTTTTAGCAATGACAAGACAAAATACTTGTCTCAGCTCCCAAATTGAACTAACTTTGAAGATCACCGTTCACTAGCATATACATTGTTGATAAAATGATCTCTTTATTTTTAATTCTTTCTTATAAAGAGTTTCCAAACATTTCAATGTGGAACTAAAAGAGGGCGAAAATTTGTGAAAGAATAAAGAGATTTGGAATCCAAGATTTTTCATCCATCTGATGAAAACAGATGGAAAATGCAGCTTGAATTCCTGGAATTGACATTTAAAATACTCTGTTCTTTTCACTGCATTTCTATCCAAGTTTTTGAGTTAGAATAAAAAAGCTGATTTCTAGAATAAGCTATTAATTTAGATAGTCAATGCTGGTTGTCATGGAGAAAAAAGCATTTTTTAAATAAGTGACTCAAATTTTCTTTATCTGCCCCAACAATAATCTTCTATACGTATACAAATTTCTCTTTTTAGAGACAGAGTCTTACTTTGTCACCCTCAGTAGAGTGCCATGGCATCACAACTCACAGCAACCTCCAGCTCTTGGGATTAGGCAATTCTCTTGCCTCAGCCTCCCGAGGAGCTGGGACTTTCGGCACCTGCCACAATGCCCAGCTATTTTTTTGTTGCAGTTTTGGCTGGGGCTGGGTTTGAACCCACTACTCTTAGTATATAGGGCCAGCACCCTACTCACTGAGCCACAGGTGCCACCCACGAATTTCTTTTTTTTTTTGAGACAGAGTCTCACTATGTCGCCCTCATGGTAGAGTGCTGTGGCATCACAGCTCACAGCAACCTTCAACTCTTGGGCTTCAGCGATTTACTTGCCTCAGGCTCCCAAGTAGCTGGGACTACAGGTGCCTACCACAATGCCTGGTTATTTTTTGTTGCAGTTGTCATTGTTGTTTAGCTGGGCCGGTCCGGGTTCAAACCCACCAGCCTCAGTGTATGTGGCCAGCGCTATAACCACTGTGCTACAGGCACCGAGCCTATGTATACAAATTTCTTGCTCAAAAAATCTATATCATTTCTCCTCACAAAAAACGAATGTGCCATGCCAACAACTCTAGAAGCCAGTGCTTCAAATCGAGGTAGAAATAAGTCAGAAAAGAAAGCAGTATGTTATATTCAGGAATCCATTAGCTTTACTCTTTAAAATTTTGAGAAAAACACTGGAAGTTACGATAGGCTAAATAATCCCTTATATAAATAGAAAGCATGTTTAAATCCTCAAACTAAAACATGCTCACTCCTTCCTTACACATTAAAAATGTTATGGCTAACTCTAAATCAACCAAGAAAGCTAATCAACTTCAAGGGAATTTAACATCAGAAGAGTTGCTGGACAAGATGAGCTTTCATATTCCTGCCAATCCAGAAGAACCATAATTCCAAAGAAAAATACTCAGGCCTTAATCTTAGCAACATAAATAAAACTGTCATTTTAAAAAATGAAGCAAAGAGCTAAAATACAGATCAAGATATTCAGGGTGTTTGGTAAAATTCTTTGACCTGGATTTGGCAACAACAAAATCATAGGCAACAAGAGAAAAACAAAAAAAAACCCAGATATTTTGGACCTTATCAAAATTTAAAATTTTCATACGTTAAAGGACAGTCTTAAGAGAGTGAAAAGACAATCCACAGAATGAGGGGAAATATTTGCAAATCATTTATCTGATAAGACATTAACATCCAGAATATATGAAGAACTTCTGAAACGCAGCAACAAACAATCCAATTAAAAACAGCAAAGAAGGCTCTGCGTCCATCACACAGTGGTGATGGTGCTGGCCACATACACCAAGGGTAGTGGGTTCAAACCTGGCCTGGGCCAGCTAATCAACTGCAACAACAACAACAAAAATAGCTGGGTATTGTGGTGGACGCCTGTAGTCCCAGCTACTTGGGAGGTTGAGGCGAGAGAATCACTTAAGACCAAGAATTGGAGGTTATTGTGAGCTGTGACACCACAGCATTCTACCAAAGGCAACAGCTTGACACTCTGTCTCAAAAAAAAAAA
>NW_003852403.1:12539997-12547547 GCF_000181295.1 Otolemur garnettii
AAAAAAAAAGAAAAGTGACCATTGTACAACAACGTGTGAAGGTACTTAATGACATTGAATCATACACTAAAAATGGTTAATAATATTATGTTATGTATCACAATAAAATTTTGAAGACAGTAAAAACGGGAAAATACTGTTAACAGCCCCAGTAACAGTGGCATCAGCAAAGGGAGCCTTTGCAAAATTAAAAATTATTAAATACTACTTGCCACCATGCATGTGCCAAGAGCTACTGACAATGTTTACAGTTATATTGATGTAAAATGTAGCTGTTAAAAGTATTAACTTTAATGACCTAATAAATGACTTTTCAGAAAAGCAAGCAGAAAAATCTTATGATCCAGCAAGATACCACATATTAAACTATTATGTATTGTATTATATACAACGATGACACCAAAAGTTTTTTTTAAACTCCTTTTGGCTGCCCCCAAATCTAATGTCTTTATTTTTTTTCCTGCCGTTTTGGCCAGGACCAGGTTTGAACCCGCCACCTCCAGTATATGGGGCTAGTGCCCTACTCCTTTGAGCCACAGGCATCACCCTACACCAAAAGTTCTTAAGTTTGTTTATATTGATATTCATGTATCACTATTGCCTCTATTATATTTTATAAACTATATAAACTTTTTAAAGTTTTATATTTAGTATTTTAATGCCATTTCCCCCCTGCTTTTTGAAAAGAAATTCTGTGCTTTTGTTCTGATTGGGCCTCATAAATTATGTAGCTGGCCCTGGTCCCAGCTTTACTATTGATAGTCTGTCCAGCTTTGGCCAAGTCATTTAACCTCTGCCTCAGTTTTTCCACCTCTCAAATGGGAATGATATTTGCCCTGCATCATAGAATTGATATAAATATTTGTGTATGTGTGTATAAGAAAATGGTTTGAAAACATATAGGTATTTTAACATATTGGTTGGCTTTGTTGTTAATATAATTTTTTTTTTTTTTTAAGAAATAGGACCTTGCTATATTGCCCAGGCTGGTTTAAACTCTGGACTCAAGTGATTCTCTGACCTCAGCCTCCCGATAGCTGGGGGTATAGCTGTGAGCTAATATCCCCAGCTAATTTATTTGTTTTTATTTTATTATTATTTTTTTAGAGACAGAGTCTCACTATGTTGCCCACCCTAATATGAATAACATTTTTTTTTTTAAGAGACAGAGTCTCACTTTGTCACCCTGGGTAGAGTGCTGCAGCATCACAGCTCACAGCAATCTCCAGCTCTTGAGCTTTAGGTGATTCTCTTGCCTCAGCCTCCTGAGTAGCTGGGACTACAGGCACTTCCCACAATGCCTAGCTATTTTTTTGCTGCAGTTTGGCCAGGGCCAGGTTTGAACCCACTACTTATATGAATAACTTTTAATCACTACCTTTTCTCAGTCTGAGGTGTTAGCCAAATACATTTCTTATCTGAAATGAAGACATTTCTAAAATTCATTAATTCATTAGTTTCTTTCTTTTTTTTTTTTTTTTTTGAGACAGAGCCTCAAGCTGTCACCCTGGGTAGAGTGCTGTGGCATCACAGCTCACAGCAACCTCCAACTCCTGGGCTCAAGCAAATCTCCTGCCTCAGCCTCCCAAGTAGCTGGGACCACAGGTGCCCGCCATAATGCCCGGCTATTTTTTGGTTGCAGCCATCATCATTGTTGTTTGGCAGGCCCAGGCTGGATTCGAACCTGCCACCTTTGGTGTATGTGGCTGGCGCCTTAGCCACTTGAGCCACAGGTGCCAAGCCAATTCATTAGTTTCTATAGAGACTTCCAGCCATTTGAGAAAGCTAAATGATTTATTTGGTCCATAAAGATATCATGTTTATAGACTACTGATCTTATAGATAGTATTTCTTTACACGACTGAAAGTAAAGTATAAACTAAAAGTGATACCAAACGCTAGACTCTAGTGAACAATCTTGAAAGCCTAAAATCTCAAATAGGCTTTCTATTTACTAAACCCCTGGCTTTTAAGTAACTCAAAGGAAAAACAATACTAGCCCCCAGAACAGTCCCTGGGCCATCTATAGGTCTTGTAAACCAACACTGCTGAGTGTAAAAAAAGATGCTGCTGGAAATAGCAGCTGAAATGCTCTGGCACCCAGATGGCTGTTTAGGAGGTTGCCAGACTGGAGGACTTATGAGTCTGAGAGCAAGGTAAGGACCAGTGCAGAAGCTGGGGTCTCCAATTTGAACCCCTACTTGATGCACACTCAGACCGTGTTCCCTGATGATACCCTGTGAGGCACTGTTCACGCTCATCATTTCCCGAGCCCTTGACACATCATCCAACTCTCCCTATGGACTATGTGGCGCTGACTGGTGAGGGTGTGGCTAGGACCTTGGAACAAGCTCTCGTGTTGAGACACTGGCCCTGGAGAGCCACATTTGTAATTGATCAGTAGGTTAATAGGCAGGTGAGCACAGAATCCTGAGCGATGCCTGAGTCCTAGAAGCTGGCCAACACTTCCCTCCTCCAGGATGGTGGAATCCACTCTGAAGTGCTCTCTCTTCCCTGGCCATCCCTGAGACAGGCCCTCCCACTGCTAACCTTTGCCCTCTTTCTAATTGCCCTGACCTCATCCCAGCCTCCATAGCTATGTTTAAAGTCCACCTCTTAGGAACACAGATTGAATGTTCCAGATAATCCCTTTCCCAGCCCTGCCTGACATCTGGCTGGGTGGGGGGGGGAGTACTTTTTACCTGAACTTCTTGGGAACTGGCTAGGGTTTAGGAGAGAACTCTTCCCACCTGGCTGGAGGATGAAGCTGGCCACTGGCTTTGTGATTTTGTGGCTCAGCCTGGGCAGTGGCCTGGCTCAGAGTGCCACCAGCCCTGATGAAGAGGAGTCCTATTCTGACTGGGGCCTTCGGCACATCCGGGGAAGCTTTGAGTCCATCAATAGCTACTTTGACTCTTTTCAGGAGCTTCTGGGAGGAAAGAATGGAGTCTGCCAGTACAGGTGCCGATACGGTGAGTGTATGTTTCTCTTCCTGTAAAAACCGTCTCTGGTGACCTGTGCGCAAACCCAGACGGTCACACTCTGCCGTGCACTTTTCCTGTTATCCACCTCTTAGGTAAGGTTGCCAGATTTAGCAAACAAAAGGGCAGGATGCCCGGTGAAATTTGAAGTCCAAATAAACAACGAATAGTTTATTAGTCTAAGTATGTCCAGTGAAATATTTGGGACATACTTATGCTGACAAATTACTCGTGGTTTATCTGAAACTCCCCAATTTCCCGGAGCTTCTTGTATCCTGGGAAACCTGCCCTGGAGGCAGGTACTTTGGGGAAGGCAGCATGTGGGGAGGAGTTCCTAGGGAGGAAGACCAAAGTTGAAGATTCAGAGAAGGTTCTGCCAGAGGGTGAAACACCTTCCTCAGTGGCTCTGTGCTCAGCATGGAAACAATTTCTCCCCCACCCCCCACCAGTGCCGTCCACACTTTTGACCGAGCTCTGTCAGTCTCTGATTCGCATTGGTGCGCCTGATCCTCCCAAGGGATTGTCCCTGCACCCCTGTCTCAGGGGGCAATGGCAGGCCAAGCTGTCCAGAGGTAAGTCATGCTGCCACCAGGGACCCGCCTCAGGCCTGGCACCAGAGCAGTGGCACACGCCTGACTACCAAAGTGAAGTCCCTGGCCCAGTCCTTCCCTTGCACAGCGCTGGCAGTTAGCGTGATGGGAGCAGCATACCGAGTCTTGGACCTCAAAGCTGGGTGACATGGTGTAATTTCAAAAACAGATGAAAATGAAAATGTTTTCCGAAGTATATGCCATCTCCTGTAGCATTAGTTTTATGGTTTATCAGATGTCCCATCATAGGATTTGAAATAAAAATGATGAGTCAGTTTAGCCTAGCAGGAAAACACAAGCAATATTATCTGCAAACACTGACCAGATAAAACTCCGTTTTCAAGACAGACATGAAAAAAGCTACAGACTTGCTGGACTCACCCCGTAAGTCTCTTTCCCTTTTTATCTTTGAGCAGGGAAATCATTTCCTTATGTGCTAAGAGTGGCCAGGAGATAATGGTTAATCATTGCTCTGGAACCAAAACTTTTGCAGCATAGAAGTTTTAACCACATAGGAATATAGGAATAAGGTTAAAAAAAAAAAAGACACTGTGTCTTGTCTGTGTGCATCGCTAGCATTTCACAGGGTAAAAAGCCTCCTGGTCCGTCAGGACCCACCAGGACCCCAACCTATGTATTTGTCCAAAATGGGGTGACAAATACAGAGACCTTGTCCTCACATAATGGGCCAGGGAAAGGGTTAAGTCACTTTAGGCAGCGGAATCAACACAGGGGTTCTCCTTCCTAGTGGTTTAGCAAATGGATAACAGGGGAATGATTTAGGACAGTGGTTCTCAACCTTCCTAATGCCGCGACCCTTTAATACAGTTCCTCATGTTGTGTGGACCGCCAACCATGTAGTAGCAATGAAAATAATCTGTGGTTGACAACCACTGGTTTAGGAAGTCAAGAACCAAACCTCTTCTTTCTTCTCCAGCAAAACAGCATTACAAGATTCCAGCAAATTTTAGTTTCAGAGCCTGGGCAGGGTCCATGTCAGTAGCCACTGGTGGGGACAGGAATAGTCAACGGGAAAGCAAATACTTCCTGTCCCTTTTGCGCAAAATCACCTGTCCGAGTAGGGGCCTGGAAAACACTTAGGAAAACAGAGGGTTAAGGCCTTTTACCTTTGGAACCTCTGGGAGCCAAGAAGCTGGAGGTTGTGACCACATAGCACAAAACTTCTTCTCAAATGGATTGTGGATCAGCACTCGTTGAACACCTGATCAATCCCCAACCCTGTCTCTGGTCTTTCGTAGTGTGCTTTATATCACATCTCCCTTTAGGGATTCTCAAACTCACCTGTGCATGGAAGCCCCAGGGGGGTGCGTTTAAACTGATTGCTGAGCCCACCCCTGGTATTTCTGATTGGCTGTCGGGTCAGTGGGGCCAGGGAGCTGCATTTCTACAAGTTCCTGGGTGGTCCTGATGCTTCTGCTTTCAAGACCCAATCCTTTGCCAGAGGAAACAATTTAGTAACAATCTACAGGAAAAAATGTTACATTCGATGGACATTAACCACTGTTTAAAACTGTGGCTCTCTAAGTGGGCTACATGTTAGAACCACCTGGGGGCTTTAAAAACTCCTGGAATCAAACCAATTAAGTGAGAATTTCTGTGGGTTGGACCCCAGATAGTAGTATTTTAACAGTTCCCAGGTGCAGCCACACAGTACAGGTGAACTATTCTACAGCGTCATTCTTAGTGAACTTTAGCTCATAGCTCAAATTATTTAGGCAGGTAAAGGTGTGTTTGTGTCCTGGTAGCCCACCATTGTGTGTCAATATTGTTTCCCAGACTTCTCATATCTAAAGTAATTTGTTTCCCAGTGTGGGTTTTAGGAGTGCTGAACCCCTGCACAGTCAAAAATGCACATAGAATTTCTGTATCTCCAAAAACGTAACTATTGATATCTTCCTGTTGACTAGAAGCCTCACCAATAACATAAAGAGTTGATTAGTATATGTTTTGTTTTGTTTTGTTTTTAATGCAGTTTTTGGCCAGGGCTGGGTTTGAACCCGCCACCCCCGCCATATGGGGCCAGCACCCTACTCCTTTGAGCCACAGGCACTGCCCACCTAGTATATGTTTTTTTTCCTTTTTTTTGTATTATGTACTGTATTTTTGTAATAATCTAAAAAAAAGAAAATGTTATTAAAATCATAAGAAAACAAATTTGCTTCTCAATAAATGAAAAAAAATAATTTGTTCCCATGTCAACACACAAAATCTGTACTTGTCCTTTGATTGGGCTGTAAATATGATGTAAATATTCAGTGTGTGTCAGTGGCATACATGGCCTTCAGGAGTCTGCACCAATGAGAACAAGATTCTCTTGAGACTCTTTAACATATAGAACTCCTTTCCCAGCCCCAGAGATTCAGATTCGGTAGGTCAGAGGTAGGAGCCTCAGACTGCACTTTTAACAAACTGGTGGTCCTTGCGCCCAACTTTGAGAACCACTAGTAATGGGAAAATCATGGATTTGAATTTGAGGAGGAAATCCCATTGTTGGTGGCCTCTGGCAGTCACCTTATGCTCTCAACCTTAATTTCCTCGTATATAAGAAAATAATGTTGATAAAACCTACCTCACAAGGCTGTTATGAGAATGAAGGATAATACACATAGAGAATTAGTGATATGTATGGAGCATGGTAGGTAACATACAAATTTTAGAAATGTTATGAGATAGACAGTCTAGTCAATGGGTTAACTGCATTTGGATTCTCCCAAGTTCTCTTTCAACATAAAATTTTGAAAATCTCAGAAATCCTAGTGGCTGGACAACAGCCTCTCGGCTTCTGGGTAATGATTTAAGTGTCCTCTGCCTTAGAATGATCTCTGGAGCAGAGTTTCTGAAGGAATCTTAGACACTGTGTCCAGGGGTGTCCTCCCTCTACACACACCTCTGCCACACATTATAAGAATAAGAGTTGTCTTGAGCCACACATTCAATACACAAATGCTAACGAGAGCTGATGAGCAAAAATGGCTGTCCATAATTTTCATGATACCCAACACCCCAGATAAGAAAAAAAGTGTCCTCACAAAATCAGCGTGTGCCCCTTGCCCCCACCCCAGCAGCAGGTTGGACACCCTGGCTTATACCATCGCACTTTAGTAAGAAGACCTTGTGATGAATTTCTTCTTGGGTTTACTTCCAACAAAAAAGGTTTCTTTAAAAGTATCTTTTTAAAAAAGTATCTTTAAATATCAGGGGTTTTCTTTGCAGTTTTTTGGCTGGGGCTGGGTTTGAACCCGCCAACTCCGGTACATGCGTCCAGAGCCCTACTCCTTGAGTCATGGGGGCCGCCCATATCAGTCTTTTTAAATTAAATTAAATTTATTTATTTATTTATTTATTTATTTATTTATTGCAGTTTTTGGCCAGGGCTGGGTTTGGACCCACCACCTCCGGCATATGGTGCCAGCACCCTACTCCTTTGAGTCACAGGTGCCGTCCCTCAGCCTTTTTTTTTTTTAAAAAGAGATCTTTTATCTGTATGAAATCTTAGAGCAAAATTTTATGAACCTCTGAATTTGTATATTTTGGCAGGGAAAGAGTTCATAACCATCATTAGATTTGGGGGGGACCGTAGCCCCCCAAAAGAAAACAGTGACTGGCTTAGAGGCATATGGATTGTTCTCTCACTAGAATGACCAACCTCTTAGTTTGCTGGAGAGTAAGGGAGGAGGTGGGGGTTCCTAGGATGTGGGGCAGTGCCAGGTAAACCAGGGGCAAGTTGGCCTACCCTACCTCTGCAGTAAGTTAGTGACTAAAACAGAGTGCATGGCTTCAGTAAAACCGTCACTGTTCTGTTTTGTTCTATCAATGCTATATTTGAGTATTTCTGGAATGAGAGAGGGTATACATTTTGAATAAAGTATATAGACGCCTTATTAGCATCTCTAGTGGAAATAACCGGGTGGGGAGAATGGACAGACTCTTCCCCCAAAACATAATTCTTTTTTTTTTT
>NW_003852403.1:12547772-12552731 GCF_000181295.1 Otolemur garnettii
CCACTTGAGCCACAGGTGCTGAGCCAAAAATATAATTCTTGACCTGGGACATCATGCCCCAGAAGCTTTTAATCTTCTTTTCAATAACAAAACTGCCAGAGAAGAAAAAGGGTGGGAGCAGGAAGCAATACCTAAGGCCGGCTGGCAGGTAGCGGTCTTGGGTTTCATGACTAACTCTTCTCTTCCATCTCCCTCCAGTTTGCCTTCTAAGGGTTTTATGGCATTTCACTTTATTCAGCAGGTTTTGAGTTTTATAAGTTGAAATCTGTTAGTCTCATTCTTTACGGCTTCTGAATTTTGTCTTGGATTAGAAAACCATCCTCACATCAGGATTATAACAATATTCAGGTATTTTTTCTGTGAAGGCAGCTATAGCTAATACATAATAAATGAGAGGCTGTGTTTCCATAAAACTTTTTAATGATTACTAAAATTTGAATTTAATTTTCACATATTACCCTTGTTTTGATTCCTCTCCTTCCAACCATTTACAAACATAAAAAACATAAATTTACAACCATTTACAAACATAAAAACCCTCGTTAGCTGGCATCTGTGTGAAGCAGGCATATAGGGCAGACTGGCGCCTGGGCTATCATCTGCCAACTGAACTGCAGAATCAGCTGGTCAGCTTCTCACTCCCATAAACAGCCCCAGCCAGAGAATAAAACGGATCTGTGGATGTGGTGCATTATTGATGCCCAGACTTAACACAGGTAAACTATTCAAACTGTAATTTGAGGATCTGGCATCCTCAAATGATTTCTGTTTCTCCCTGGACTCAAGCCATTGCCTTTTTTTCCCCTAAAACTTATACTTCAAGTTTCATGTCTAAGCATAATTTCCTTAGTTCACATAAAACATTAAAGAAGATTTTAAAAACCTTCACCACAGCAGGCTGGTTAGAAATTCCTTTCAATTATCTTTTAAACTGGAACATCAGAGTTTTATCTCGTGTGAGTTATCAAGTGCAAAAAGGCAAAGAAAAATTTAGAAACTACTGAGTCTACCACAATGTCCCTTTCCAGCAAAACTATTAAAAAGATGTTTCATTATCATATTTACACATTTATTTCCTCATTTAAAAAATTTTTACCAGGCTCGGCACCTGTAGCACTGTGGTTATGGCACCAGCCACATAGCCGGGGTGGTGGGTTTGAACCTGGCCTGGCCCAGCTAAACATCAATGACAACTGCAACAAAAAATAGCCAGGCGTTGCGGTGGGTGCTTGTAGTCCCAGTTACTTGGGAGGCTGAGGCAAAAGAATGGCTTAAGCCCAAGAGTTGGAGGTTGCTGTGAGCTGTGACACCATAGCCCTCTACTGAGGGTGACATAGTAAGACTCTGTCTCAAAAAAGAAAAATTTTTTCACCAGTATCTATAAAGTAGTGTGTAGAATGCTTATAAAAGAACAATCTAAAGGGGAAAAGTCATCATAATCTTTTTTGGGGGGGGTGGGACAGAGTTTCTAGCTGTCACCCTTGGTAGAGTGCTATGGTATCACAGCTCACGGCAACCTCCAACTCTTGGGCTTAGTGATTCTCTTGTCTCAGCCTCCCAAGTAGCTGGGACTACAGGCGTCCACCGCAGCACCCGGCTACTATTTTTGTTGCAGTTGTCATTGCTGGTTAGCTGGCCCGGGCCGAGTTTGAACTCACCATTCTCAGTGCATGTAGTTGGTGCCATAACCACTGTCGTACAGGTGCAGACACCAAGGGCCCGGGTGGAGAGCTGCTACTTCAGTGACTCTCGGAGTTTTCAGTCTGGACTATCTGTAGATCCTAGGAACTGCGGATGGTGTTTTAATGCACATACAAAGACAGGGAAAGTAACTGTCACCTGTAAGAATTGGGAAGCTGGAGCTGAAACAGTCTCAGAAAACTTAGAGCCTGAGGAGCTGCCTTGTGTGTTTAAAAGGGATTAGAAAAACTCCACATGATATTCCAAGGCAGTAGCAAGGACCCTTTCCAACTACTTGGGGCTTATGGTAGAATAAAGAACATCTACCAAGAATCACCACCCCAAGCATATGCACCACATAGGTGAGGGATTTAAATTTATACAGTTAGCCTGGTGTGAGTGTCCTAAGCTGAGCAGTTAACACAAATACTAGTGTGTCAAATCTCTTGAGACTCCAAGAGCCACTGCAAAAACCACTGAGAAACTATTTTGTACTTACGTGACCCAGGGCACAGGAACTCCCCCAGAAAACAAGCCCTACTGAAGAGGAGCTCTGAGTAAGAAATGACACACCAGGTGAGCAAATAATCCACTCGGAGGAGACGTCAGTAGACATTGCAAAATGAGAGACTTAGTGTCCCAAGGACTGGAGGTAATGAAACAATAGAACAAGAATATCTGAAACATTAGACACATTAAAAAGGAGTATAAAACACAATTTTTAAGAACCTAGAATTCAATGAGACATGAACATACAAATTTAAGAGACCCAAATAGAATTCTAAGAAGTAAAAATTAAATTTATTGAAAGAAAACACTCAGTGGATGGATTAAATAAATACAATCTACACTGAAGGAGTAAAATGGAAAATAGATCTGATGACGCTTACCAGACAGAATTCAGCACAGAGTGAAGAAAAGATGAAAAATGTCAAAGAGAGGTTAAGATGCTTGAAGAGAAGGATTCAAAAAAGATTCTAGGGCGTGCCCTTAGCTCAGTGGTTAGGGAATTACCGTGTGACCCAGCGATTCCACTACTTAAAGGAGCTGAAAATAGATACTCAGACAAAAGCTTGTACCCATTGGTTCATAGCATTGCCATGTACAAGAGCCAAAATGTGGAATCCATCAAGTGCCTATCCATGGATGGGTGGATAGGCAAACTGCGGTTTATCCATAGGATAGGATGTTATTCTGCCATACTGATACATACTCCTACATAGACGAACCCTGAGAACACTACGCTAAGTGAAAGAAGGCAGTCACGACGTGTTGTGTATTGTATGATTCCATTTATTAGAAATACCCAGAAAGGTAAATCCATGGAGACGGGAAGCAGAGTAGTGGTTGGGGGAGGGGAAGTTGGGAGTGTTATTTACGGACTTCATGTCTGTGAAGCCCGCAAATTTGTATGTCGAAACCCTCACCCCCCAGGGAATTGCCATTCCGAGGTGAGGGCTTTGGGAGCTAATTAGGTTTAGACGAGGTCCTGAAGATGGGAGCCCATGAGCGGGTAGTGATCTCTCTTTTTTTTTTTAAATAAGAGAAAGAGACTAGAGCGATCTCTCTCTCTGCCTGGTGAGGACACAACCCAAAGACATCTGCAAACCAGGAAGAGGGCTCTGGACAGACACTGGCTCTGATGGCGCCCTGATCTGGGAATCGCCAGCCTTCAGAACTATGAGGAATACGTTTTTGTTGTATAAACCACCCAGTCTATGACATTTTTGTGACAGCAGCTCAAACTGACCGAGACAGGAAATGACTACTTCATGGGTGCAAGGTCTACTTTAGGGGTTATGAAATGTTTTGGAGCTAGCTAAAGGCGATGGTTGTATGACGCTGGGAAGGTGCTGAATTGTATACTCTAAGCTGGTTGATTTTAAATGAATTTCACTTTAACAAAAAAGAAAATAGATACACCCTCAAGAAAGTGAAAAGACAACCCATAGAATGGGAGAAAGAAAAATATTTGCAAATCTGACAAGGCACTTCTTTCCAGAATATGAGGTTGGCAATTAAGTTTGCAAACTCGTCCTAGAAAAAGTGCTCCATACCTCATTGCTGAATATCACCATGGTCACCTTTGAGGAGCTCCCCTTGGGAAGCTAGGCAGTGAGGCTGGTGCCTACTCCACCTTTCAAAGCGCTTTTTCTAGGATGAATTCGTGAACTTAATTTTCGGACCTTGTACAATGACAGCTCTGATGGCCATTTCAGAAGAAGTGTTCCAGAATTGCTCTGAAGGGTGGACTGCGTCCTGACGTTGGTGCACAGCTTCTCAAGGGCAGTACTTTGCAGGTGACCATAGCGGGCCCCAGTAATGAAGTATGTAGCTCTTCTTCTAGGACATGTTTGTGAACTTAATTGTCTGACCTCGTATATAAAGACTGGTTACAACTCAACAGTAAAAAGACAAGTAACTAAATCACAGTGTGGAGAGAGGATTTGAATAGACATTTTCCCAAAGAAGATAGATGAGCGGCCAATAAACGCACTAGATATGGGCTTCTTCTTGAGATGACAAAAATGTCCTAAAGTTAGATTGTGGCGACAGTTTCACACTTTGGAAATAAAACCATTGAACTGTACAGATTAAATGAGTGAATGTATGATAATGTGAATTAGAGCCCAGTAAAGCTGTCACAGAAAAAAATGTAAAGAAAAAAGAGACCCAAATCATAATGCCAAGTGCAATAGCTGCATAGTACTGAATAACAAGTTACCCTGAAATTTAGCAGCTTAAAATAGCAAACATTATATCACACGCTCTGGGAGTCTTGCAGCAGCTTTGCTAGGTTATTCCGGCACAGAGCTTCTGGTAAGTTTGAGGTCAGGCTGCCGGCTGATGCTGCCGTCTCTGAAGAGATGTGTGGGGCTGGATGATCTGTCAAATCCACGTGGCTCCTGGCAGGAGCTTTAGTTTTTTCCCACATGCGATGTTCGTGACCTGGCTTCCCCAGACAGGATGATGACAGGCAGCGCCCCAGATGTGAATCTCAGGCTTTTACAGCCTAGTGTTAGGAGCAGCACACCTGCACTTCTGCAGCATTCTGTTGGTCACACGGATCAATCCTAGGGCAATCCACGAGGGTCTGAACGCCAGGAGGTGGGGAGCCCTGGGCAGCTTGGACCCCAATCTTATACCACATGTTGTATCACAACAACAAATGCCCAAATGTACTGCCTATCCTATACCCAGAAACTGCTTACGGTCCCCTAATGTCAATTCTTCCCTCATTTCTACAATAAAAAGCCCTCCTCTTAATTTTTTTTTTTT
>NW_003852403.1:12554294-12558476 GCF_000181295.1 Otolemur garnettii
GCCCGCCACAACGCCCGGCCATTTTTTGGTTGCAGCCATCATTGTTGTTTGGCGGGCCTGGGCTGGGGATTCGAACCTGCCACCTTAGGTGTATGTAGCTGGCGCCTTAGCCGCTTGAGCCACAGGCGCCGAACCGACAATATTTCTTATAGTGTTTACTAAGTTGACTCAAATTTATAAGCAATAAAGATCCAAGAATAATCAAGACAATTTTCAGAAATAATAAGGAAGGGGTCTTTAACACATAAACTTAATATTAAAACAGAAAGATGGGGGGAAAGAGGCTTCAACTTTACCTGAACCCGAACTGTAACATTAAATGAAATAGAAAAATGATTTATGGCAAATTTGGCAAATGTTAACATTTATTATGTTTGTACAGTGGTCACAAAAGATTCTCTGATTTTCTTCAATTTTGAAATATTTCATAGTACAGGATAATTAACTGATGGAAGAAGACTAAAGGAAAGAAAGAAAAAAAATGCCTATGCCTCACTCGGAGGCTTAATCATTCCCAAAGTATTTCCTCAGATTTATGTTAGGTTTTGCATCTCCTAAAAAGAGGAAGGAACGTGTGCTTTGGAGACAAACAGGAAATCTTGATTTATGTCCAGTTTCCCCGCTAATTCTATGTATGGTAGGCAAGTCACAAAACCTAGATCCATCTTCCTTTTCGGGATAGAAGGATAAAATAATGGGTAGATGACTGTCCTGAGGTCACCTCAGGTCAAGGTTATCTTCACCTGTGATGAACGCCATTGATACAACTGACACAGCTGCTCTCTACACATTTTCAAGATCCTAAAAACCAAGAAATTCAAAGCTTCTCAGATTGCTTAGTTCTATGACACGAATGCCTCAAATACCGCATCAGAGTGTTTTCTTGGCTTTTCGGTCAATAATGCTTTGTCCGCGGAATCTCGAATTTTTTTTTCTTTTTGCTATAACTCCTGCAGAATGGAATCTTGTTAAACTTCCTTCAAGTTAATCCAAAACACATTTGGGCTGTAACACTTCCAGTTCCTTAAGCGTATAAGCAGACAGTGCTCTGCTTGTTCTCTGTGTAGTGTGTGGTCTTATGGTGGGGGGAGGAACAAGGAACCTTCAGTTTCAGTCTGGTTTTGCCTTGGCCTTTAGCTTCAAAGTCACGCACTTAAGAAGTGTTAGAACTGTTAGTAATTAAATGCTGATGGAATTCTTTGAGATTAGGAGAAAATTGTCAAGCTTGTCTGAAGGTTAGTTTCTGTTATGACATCATCATCATTGCCTCATTTGGATGTGAGGAGCAGTGAATATTTTTTTTTTTTTTTGAGACAGAATCTTGCTCTGTTACCCAGGCTACAGCACCATGGCCTCAGCCTAGCTCACAGCAACCTCAAACACCTGGGATCAAGCAACCCTCCTACCTCAGCCTCAGAGTAGCTGGGACTACAGGTGCCTGCCACAATACCCAGCTAGTTGTTCTACTTTCAGTAGAGATGGGGTTTTGCTTTGCTCAGATTGGCCTTGAATTTGACCTCAAGTGATCCTCCCACCTCGGCTGGCCTTGAATTTGACCTCAAGTGATCCACCTCAGCCTCCCGGCATGTTCTCAGAGTGTCACCAAGCCTGGCCAACAAACAGTGACTTCTAAAGGAAAAATGGAATATGCTTTAAAAACTTCTTTCATTTGATGAATGATCCTAAATGCTTGATTTCTAAATATTTCTTCCTGCTTCTCTTTCTCCTGCTAGGCAAGGCACCAATGCCCAGACCCGGCTACAAGCCCCAGGAGCCCAATGGCTGCAGCTCCTATTTCCTGGGTCTCAAGGTACCAGAAAGTGTACGTACCACCACCATTACCTTTTGGTTGATTGGTTTTGACTTACAGTAATCTGAGAGTTATCACCGATGGAAGTGATAATTTATGGAATCTAGTTGAACAATATAATTAGATATTTTAAATTGGATATGGGGGAAGGGAGAGAATTTTCAAAAAAGATACCTGAGTTCCTTTTCTCAGAGGCAGCTTTCCCTCCGTCAAGCCCTTGGTAGTAGATCAGAATTTTGAAATTAACACTGAAGGCTCGGTGCCTGTGGCTCAAGCGGCTAAGGTGCCAGCCACATACACCTAAGGTGGTGGGTTCGAATCCCCAGCCCGGGCCCACCAAACAACAATGATGGCTGCAACCAAAAAATGGCCGAGCGTTGTGGCAGGTGCCTGTAGTCCCAGCTACTTGGGAGGCTGAGGCAGGAGACTCGCTTGAGCCCAGGAGTTGGAGGTTGCTGTGAGCTGTGATGCCATGGCACTCTACCCAGGGGGATAGCTTGAGGCTCCGTCTAAAAAAAAAAAAAAAAAGAAAAAGAAATTAACACTGAAAATATCACCTGAGATTAGGGTTTTAAAATATAACTTAATTTGAAATAGATCTGACAAGTTTGGCTGATCTAAATTAATGAGTCATTCCAGTGACGTGCTGGAGCCGGCTGGGACTGGCCAGTAGAAGCTGATTGTCATATGGTCATGACTTTGACCAAGTGGCTGACTTCACACTGATAGCACCAAGCCAGCTAGGTTGGGAGTAGGGACGTCATAGGAATCTGTGGACACACACCCCCCCAGCTGCTTGCTGTTGGCACACCGCTGACCCTTTCTCAAACTGTTGGTCTCCCTTGAAAACAAATATTGAGTTAATTTCTTTTAAATCTTCTTGGAAGCCTTTTTACCTTCTTCACTTTAGACAAGAGGTTTTATTTAAAGTGTATTGTCGATGGAGGGATTTCATAGCTAAGCTATGACTTTGAATTGTGTCTTAATCAGGCTAAACTTCACTTTTCTGCTGATGCGAAGATTTTACTTTACATTTACAGAATGTTTCTAAGCGGCACAGTGTTTATTCTTTTAATTAAAATACCGTTCACTCATGCGGCATTTTTGTGCAAGTTGTAAAAAGATTCCCCTTTCCTCAAGACAAATTTCTTCCATCTGTCAGAAGTGTATCTGAATCTACGAATTTTGTTAGGAAAAGAAACTTGACTGTGATTGCTGGCTATTTTTAATAAGTATGTGAATCTATAACGTCTTGGGAGAAGCTGGTATATAATGTCTTAGAGGTCGTGCTCTTGTGCATTGCACAACCTACCTCGCTGTGTGCCCAGCCTTGTTCACAGCATCAGTGTGTACATGGGCACAGAAGAAAGACAGGCCTTTAAATATCTATCTATATTCGAGAAACCACGTATTTTCAGATAATATATTTTACCCTAAATCAATTTAGTAGCTATGGAAATGATATGCACTCTATTACTTAGGATCACAGTCGTTCAAAAATTTTCATTTAAGTTGAATGGAAGGACAGCTCAGCTAATTCTCAGTTGCCTCTGTTGTGATGGATTTGTAGTTTGGGGGGTAAGATACAGGCAAAATAGTTTACTTTAGACATTCCAGATTATGGCAATTTACCCAGAATTGCAGAACCCAGGCCTTTGCCTATATTATCTCTTGATGTAACAATTTTTTTTTTTTTTGGCTTAAAAGGGCATTTTAAAATGCTAATGTTAAGGTGGGGGCTGTGGCTCACACCTGTAACCCTAGCACTTGAGAGGCTGAGATGGGTGGATTCGAGACCAGCCTGAGCAAGAGTGAGACCCCCATCTCTAAAAAATAGCCGAGCGTTGTGGCAGGTACCTAAATCTCAGCTACTCAGGAGGCTGAGGCAAAAGGATTGCTTGATCCCAAGAGTTTGAGGTTGCTCTGAGCTATGACGCCATGGCACTCTACCCAGGTGATCAAGTGAGACTGTCTCAAAAAAAAAAAAAATGCTAATGTTTATATTTTGCTTTAGGTGGCCATAGAATATAAGTTTAAGTAATAAAACATGGGCACTCAAATGGAAAGGATCTATAATCTCTGGTTAATCAATCCCTATCCATACTCTGAAATCAGATTTTCACAGCTTCTACCCAAGTCCAAGTCTATAGAATCAGCAAAGCTGCAATAGATTCTAAGATGTCCACCTACATCTCCACCCATCCTGTTCCCATCTATTTTACATACCACAGAACTATTACTCTTCTTTAATCACTGGTTTTATAATGTCCCTTCCTTGCTCAAAGTTCAACTAGTTAGTTTGGAAGTCTCCCTGATTAAAGAAGTTATACATTTAGGGCAGTGGGTGGTGCCTGTGGCTCAAAGGAGTAAGG
>NW_003852403.1:12558619-12562861 GCF_000181295.1 Otolemur garnettii
CCAACCCTGGCCAGAAAAAAGTTATACATATATCTACATATACATCTTTTACCTGCTTCTACCCTAAGACACTTAAAACCGAGTTGACTTGTTCACATATAATTTGCTCATTATTTCCTTTTTCTATCTACTATATGCTAAGTCTACCCTCATCTCTACTAGTCCTCTCTCAATCTTCTTTCAAAACCCTCTCAAAAAAAAAAAAAAGTCTATTTGCTAGTTCTTCCTGTGGCATTCTATGAACTTACTTGGTTTGAGCCACATTTGCGGTTGTTTATAGAATGCGTGCAAATGTGTGTGTGTGTGAGAAAGAGAGAGATGTGGCTTGACAGTCGTCCCCTGGGTGAAGCACTGTGTGTTCTCCACCCCACCCTACTCCCCGGCATGTCCACGTGCTCACACCCGAAAACAGAGCTGTACAGGGTGCCTGTGATCTCTTGATGCACGGAAGCCGATTTTTTAATACTTCTTAGTCTTGTAATCCTTTGCTCCAATAAAATTTCATGGAAATGTTAACTTAAGTTTTAATAGAATTTGGAATCCTGTCGTTCTGGCCCTCTTGACTACCCTTCTGGTCTCTCTTTCATCACCGTAGCAGCCTGGAAATTTGAAAATTACTAAAATCTAAAGAAAAAAATTAGAAATGGGCCAGAGTTACTTAT
This sequence comes from Otolemur garnettii, assembly GCF_000181295.1. NCBI lineage: Eukaryota > Metazoa > Chordata > Mammalia > Primates > Galagidae > Otolemur > Otolemur garnettii. The sequence goes on from NW_003852403.1 coordinate 12,559,282, forward strand.
TCAACTGATAATTAAAGAACAATTAAAACTTAGCATCCTGGCTCGGCACCTGTAGCTCAGTGGCTAGGGCACTGGCTACATACACAAGGGCTGGAGGGTTTGAGCCCCGCCCAGCGCCTCCCAAACAGCAATGACAACTATAACAAAAACATAGCCGGGTGTTGTGTCAGGCACCTGTAGTCTCAGCTACTTGGGAGGCGGAGGCAAGAGAATTGCTTGAGCCCAAAGAGTTTGAGGTTGCTGTGAGCTATGAAGCCACAGCACTTTACTGAGGGTGACATAGTGAGACTCTGTCTCAAAAAAATAGATAAAAAAAAATAAAATAAAACTTAGCATCCTGTGACCCTCCATCTGATGTATTCTGCCGAGTCACGGTGTTTCCGAATTGATCTGAATATGCAACAGGGATTTGAGAACTGACTAGTTAATAACTAGGTGGGTGAGGTCGCCTAAGGTCCTCCACCTAAACGTGGTATTTTTTCCCCTTCATTCTCCTTCCTTCACTATTCCCCAGATGGACTTGGGCATTCCAGCAATGACCAAGTGCTGCAACCAGCTGGATGTCTGTTATGATATTTGTGGTGCCAATAAGTATCGCTGCGATGCAAAATTCCGCTGGTGTCTCCACTCAATCTGCTCTGACCTTAAGCGGAGTCTGGGCTTCGTCTCCAACGTGGCAGGTAGGTACCTTAAGGGCGTGTACTTGTGGGCAGGGAGTTTTGTTCCTGCAGCCAGAGCCCCTTGACTCAAAGAACTCATCAGAGCTCACTGCATGTTCTTTTAGAACACTGATGAATGCAAGAAATGGTGAAGGTGGGCGGTGCCTGTGGCTCAAGGAGTAGGGCGCTGGCCCCGTATACCGGAGGTGGTGGGTTCAAACCTGCCCCCAGCCAAAAAACTGCCAAAAAAAAAAAAAAAAAGAAATAGTGAAGGAAGAATCTGGGCACATTTTCACTAAAGTTCTTGCTGTCCTGCCCATGAGCTGCTGGCACCACTCCTGATGGAAAGGACCACACCAAAGCACTCCCAGAGAAATAAAAATCTAACCTTTAAGATTTGGGATAGAGTTGCCCAACTGGCTGGGGTCATCCGTTCTGTGGTTAAATAATTTTCCATAGCAGGAGTTATTCTGTATAGGACCACTTGGTTCAACTTAAGCATTTTTCTTTCTTATTTTCCATCAGAGTAAGAATTCAAAATACTTCTCTTTTTTTGTGCAAAGGTCTCTACACACTTGAGAATAATTATTTTAAACAACAACTTTGCTACCTAGTTTCTCACACTGCCTCTTTAATCTCAGTTTCCTAATTGGCCTTAGGAAAAGTTCTTAGTCTCTCAGTTTCAGAAGCCAGAACATTATATCCAGGCATTAATTAGCATTTTATATTTTTGGATGGTAAAAGTTAAGTGAAATTCACATTTATAAAAAGCTGGCTTGAGGGCACAGAGATTATCAGCCATGGGAAGAATCTTGGATCTCGTTCACAGATCGATGTCTGGAGCACGGTCCTGCAGGGAAGGTGTGAGGGCTTGACGGCATGAATAATTCACTTGGCCCCGTGCAAGGGGGTATCTCTCTATCGCTTCTACAAAGGGTGAAAACATGGCCGCTGCTAAGCTAGGGTCAGATCCGGTTACTTCCTTAGAGAATGTCCTATTGATTTTTTTTTCCTAAATATCTTTCTTATATCCAAGTTGGCCTTGGCTACTGCAAATTAACCCAGTCTCTGTGCCCCATCTGATATTTTCCCATTGAGACCAGATTTATTTTTATGGAAATTTTATATGAATCTGATCATCTCCATCCCATTTTAAGTCATTCAATGGATTCTTCCTCCTTAAGGATGAAATCTAAAACGGTTAGTATACATCCACGGCCCTTGCTGATTCGCCCCTTGGCTGGCTCTCTCCTGTCATTTTGGTAATTCCCGATTTCTCTCCAGATTCCTCCCGTTCCAGACTTCTTGGTTTAAGGGCCTACACCTTTCTGCCCCTGTGTTCCCTGAACACCCTGATCATTTACTTTGTTGTTGTTGAAACAAGCTTGTTAAGCTGTAATTCATGCACAATTCACCCATTTAAATCCTTTCTAAATATGTTCAAGCCCACAATCAACATCAGCACACTTTCATCTCCCCAAAAAAGGAACTCAATAGCCACTAACAGTCCCTCCCCACACCTCCCCCTGCCAGCTCAAGGGAACTGCTGATCTGTTTTCTGTTTCTATAGATTTGCCTATTCCAGACATTTTGTATAAATGGAATCACACAATACCTGGTCTTCTGTGGCTGACTTCTTTCACTTAGTGAGGTTTATCTATGTGGTAGAATGTGTCAGTATTTCACTACTTTTTATTGTTGAATAATATTCTATTATTATATGCTATAAAAATATTATATATACTTTTTTTTTAGATAAGAGACTCATTCTTTCTTTCTGGGTAGAGTGCCATGGTGCCCTAGCTCATAGCAACTTCAAACTCTTGGGTTTGACCAGTCCTCTTGCTTCAGCTCCCAAGAAGCTGGGACTACAGGCATCTGCCACAATGCCTGGCTAGTTTTTCTATTTGTAGTAGAGACAAGGTCTTGCTCTTGCTCAGGCTGGTCTCCAACACCGGAGCTCAAGCAATCCATCTTGGTCTCCCAGAGTGCTGGGATGACAGGCATGAGCTGCCACACCTAGCCTAAAATATTTTCTATATTCATCATTTGATGGATAATTGGGTCGTTTCTACCTTTTGGCTGTTGTGGATGATGCTTCTGTGAACATACATGGACAAACTTTTGTGTGACACGTTCTCATTTCTTGTGAATGTGTAGGAGAGGAATTACTAGGTTAAGTGGTAATTCTATGTTTAACTTTGGGAAGAAATGCCGAACTGCTTTCCAAAGTGGCTTTACCATCTTATATTCCCACCAGCAATTTATAAAGACTCCAGTTCTCCACATCCTCCCCAACATTTGTTATTTTCTGTCTCTAGACCTACATGTGAAGTGGTATCTCATTGTGGTCTTGATTTGCATTTCCCTGACGGCTAATGATGTTGAGCATATTTTTATTGGGAGACATGTCTATTCAGATCTTTTGTCCCTTTTTTTGATGTATCTTTTTATTATTGAGTATGTGAGTCCTTTATGATTAACAAATATTTTCTCCCATTTTTTGGTTGATTTTTTTTCACTTTCTTGATGGCACCATTGGAAGCATAGAAGTGTTAAATTTTGATTAAGTCCAATTTATCTGATTTTTCTTTTTCTTTTCTTTTCTTTGTTTTTTTGAGATAGAGTCTCACTATGTCACCCTCAATAGAGTCCCATAGCATCACAGCTCACATCAACGTCAGATTCTTGGTCCTAAGCAATTCTCTTGCTTCAGCCTCCCAAATAGCTGGGACTACAGGTGTCTGCCACAATGCCCAGCTATTTTGTGTGTGTGTGTGTGTGTGTGTGTGTGCAGTTTTTGGCTGGGGACGGGTTTGAACCTGCTACTCTGATATATGGGGCCGGTGCCCTACTCCTCTGAGCTACAGGTGCCGCCCGGCCCAGCTATTTTTGTTGTTATTGTTGTGGTTGTCATTGTT
>NW_003852403.1:12563049-12567693 GCF_000181295.1 Otolemur garnettii
AGCCGTCATTGTTGTTTGGCGGGTCCGGGCTGGGGATTCGAACCCGCCACCTTAGGTGTATGTGGCTGGTGCCTTAGCCCGTTGAGCTATAGGCGCCAAGCCTGTCATTGTTGTTTTAGTAGGCCCGAGCTGGGTTCAAACCCGCCATGGCACCTTGGTGTGTGTGGCTGGCACCCTAACCATTGAGCTATGGGCACCGAGCCTGATTTTTCCTTTTGTACTCACATTTTTGCTGTCATATGTAATAAGACTTTGATTAATCCAGAATCACAAAGATCGACTCTTGTTTTAGCTTTTACATTTAGATCTATGATACATTTTTGAGTTGATGTTTGTGTATCATGTAAGAAAGGGGTCCGACTTCAATCTTTTCTATGTGGATATCAGTTACTCCATCACCATGTGTTGAAAAGACTATTCTTTCCCACCTTAAATCATCTTTGCACCCTTGTCAAAAATCAATGGACCATAAATGTAAGGATTGATTTCTAGACTCTCAGTTCTGTTGATCTATACCGGGATCACACTGTCTTTATTACTGTTGTTTTGGGGTAATTTTGTCTTCTTTGTCAGGATAGTTTTAGCTATTCTGGACCCGTTCCATTTCCATAAGAATTTTAGGCTCAGTTTGTCAATTTCTACAGCAAATTGCACCTGGAATTCTGATAGGGTTTTTGTTGACTCTATAAACCCATAGAGGATGTGGCCACCTTAACAAAAGTAGGTTTACATGAATGGTTCTCTGTTTATCTAGGTCCTTAATTGGATGGGAGCTTGTCTGAAAAAGCTTCTCTGAAATGTATGTTCTTTTAATTCTGGATTTGGGTTACTGTCTCTACTTCCCTCGGGTATCATATCATCCCTGGAAATACGCTGCTTCTTCAGAATCACTCAGTGCTGACCTCTATTTTTATTTCTCTTCATATTTTTCAAGTAGCCTGTGATTCTCTGGCTGACACTGTGTTCAATACCGTGTGGACCTTGGGCTGCCGACCCTTCATGAATAGTCAGCGAGCAGCTTGCATCTGCGCAGAAGAGGAGAAAGAAGAATTATGAGGAAAAGGTTTTGAGTGACAGCACAGCCGTCAGGCTCAGAGATGGCAGTGTGACAGGGGGGTCTCCTCCTTTCTTCCAGCAGTCTGGATACCATGAAGCAGGAGAAAGGAAACATTGTTCTAGCATTGGAAACTGAGTCCTATCCTTTGAGAAAAATTGAAAAAAAGGCATGGAGTGATTTGAAGGCTACCTTCCCTTTAACGCCGCTCTTCCCAGCCAAGTCACGCTTACCTGGAAATTCACCTCTTAGCTTAAAGACTAAAATACAAGCAAACTCTGTAATTCCTGGACCTGATAATCATATTCACAAGTGAAATTTGGAGGAATCCAACCACTTAAGAGGCATTGACTTTCCTCTGGCTTGTGTTTCAGTTGCTGGTAAGCATCTCACATTTAATAAAGTATACTTTTTAGAAAATTTGAAAACAGGCGAATGAATTCCGTGATTGCCATATGCTTCCATTTTCACTCAGAAGAGACCAGAGCGCAGCCTGGTTAAGGTCCTCTAAGGACAACAATTACTCCCACTGGTGCTGAAGAGAGAAAAACAGGTGGACAAGGCCAATGGAGGTGAAGGTCAGATGGAGATAGTTCTCTGAGTTTTCATTGGCCCTCCAGTGGCCAACCCTGTTAGTATTCCTGGTTACTACGTGTTAGAGTCATGCTAACTCAGTGAGGGTTACCAGTGGAGAAAGCGGGTTGCAGGGAGTGAGAGACACACGGCCATTCCTCACTTGCTGCTCTCAGCCCCGATGATGGATTAGAATCACTAGAGGACCTTTCAAAACAAACCAATAAAGAATCTCAGGAAGGTGTGGGGGGTGGTGATGCTACGACCGGCATTTTGTGAATTCATTTCAGGTGATTCTGATTCACATTGAGGCCTGAGAGCCATTAATCCTGATCAGGAATTGGCCAACTAAGTCTTGTGGGGCCAAACCCAGCCCCACGCCTATTTTTGTATAGTTGTACTGGGATGCAGCCACGCTCACAGCTGTTGACGTATCACCTCTGGTTTCTCCTGCACTGCAATAGCAGAGTTGAGTAGTTGTGACAAAGACTGTGTGGCCCAGAGAGCCTAAAATCTTTACCAATTGGCCTTTTACAGGAACATTTGCTGACCTCTGATCTAAATAATTTTCTCCTTTCCCTTCCTTTTAATTTTACTGATTCGATTAAGAATTGTTAACTGTAGCAACTTTTAAAAAGAAAAAGAAGACAAATTGTTTTTCTGATCTTATGTAAAGTCAAAAAATTGGCATATCAAGAAACTGGATTTAGCTGCAGATAAAATTTATCTTTCTTTTTGATATTTATTTTAATTTATTAAGCACCTGCAAAGTACAATATGGTAAAACTTTATATTTTTTTTCTGTTGTTTTATTGGCCTGAAGGTATAGAATCCCAATAATAGGGCATATGATACCAAACTTTAATTTTGTTATGTTTCGTCATTGAAACATTTAAACACATGTCAATCAATTTATTCATATTATTAAGTGAAAGTATTTCACTTAAGGCAATATAAAAATATCAAAAGAAATTATGCAAAACAAAATAATGTTTTAACTGCACACTCTGTTACACTTTTAAATCACTTAGAACTGTTCTGTTTTCAAACTGAAATTTCAGGGCATCATTATTATTAATGTATTTAATGAGTCATTAAGTATTTAAGTCATAATTTAGTAACTAATTTTTTAAGGTTTCTAGCTTGAAATACTATACCGAACTTCTGATTTTAGTGATCCTAACACATCATACACGAGGTATTTAATTGTAGGCAAGAAATAAGGGAAATGGGATAGACTTCCTGCTGGGTAACAGCTTAGCTTTCACTTAGGGAGGGTGAAACCCCACCCAGGCCACGTTGTCCAGCAGCGTTGTGACCTGTGCTGACCCAGTGGACAGGAATCAGAGTGAGTCAGTTCTGGGAGAGTTTAAAGAGGTGAGGCGCTCCAGGAGGCTGGCTGACGTTCTTAGGATGTGGAGAGGAGCCCCAAAGTGGGGGAGACGGGGCACTCCAGGTGTGCCAATGAACTAGTCCTCCCAGTCAATGCTGATGGGGCCGCCGGTCAGCATCCGGCTCTGTAGACCAGCTGAGTCCTCGTCTTCTGCCTCACGACGCATCCGCCGGTGGCAACCCTGGGCACAGCGGGAGTGCTCGTCCAGCATCCCACAGACCAGAACCCGGCAGTGCAGAAACACTTCCTGGAGAGAGAGAGGGTCATGGTCATTAACAAAGACCCTGGTAACAGCTGCCACTTGTGGGGCATGACTGGGAGCCAGAAACAATTTTGAGTGTTCCAAAACAGTCTCATTTAATTTTGACAATAACTCTTTGAGGTAGAGGTTACCATCCCGTTTTATACCTAAGGAAACCGAGGTGCAGAGAGGTTGATGAACTTGCCTAAATTTACACATTTAGTAATAATGTGGCAAAGGTGGGATTGAAGTCTGTAGGTGATATTAAAAAACCACAGTTCTTCCTCCAGGTGTCTTACTCTGCCTAAAGCTTGCTCTGTCTAGTTGAGCGGGATCAGGATTTGCCACCATTGTTAGCAGTTGTTCTAGATATAACTAGAAAGGACAGGAATACACTTAAAGGCAGCGTGGAAAAGAATGAAAAGAAAAACTTCCTTTTGTTCAAATCTTTCAGCACCTATGGCAAAACAACAGAAAACTTGCACCTTATCTTATTATAGCCTTTTCTTTCTTTTTTTTTTTTTTTCTTGCAGTTTTGGCTGGGGCTGGGCTTGAACCCATATGGGGCTGGTGCCCTACTCCTTGAGCCACAGGCGCTGCCCCCACTATCGCCACAGCCCTGAATGACCTCTAAGCATATGTATACATTCTTAAATGGAGCATATTTAATATGCATGAAAATTGCTCTGACAATAGTTTTTATGTCTGTTTTTCCTGTATTCATCATTTTAACCACTACAGAAAGCAGAACAGTGGCTATGAAGGTTGGAATCTGCTAAGTGTGTAATAAGTCACCTGTACACCACCCCCCTTCTCCAAAGAAGCTGTAGCTTTTAGCCTCGCTTCTTTGGTGGCTTTTCTTTTACTCCCTTAGGATAATGTTCTACAAACATTTTCAACACACCTTGTTTTTGAGAAACTGTCAGAATTGGAATTTTTAGGTAAAAGATTATGATGAGGCCAGGCGTGGTGACTCACGCCTATAACCCCAGCACTCTGGGGGGCCAAGGCGGGTGGATTGCTTGAGCGCAGGAGTTCAAGAACAGCCTGAGCTGGACCAGGACCTCATCTCTAAAAATAGCCAGGGATCATGGTGGGCTCCTGTAGTCCCAGCTACTTGGGAGGCTGAAGCAAGAGAATCACTTAAGCCCAAGAGTTTGAGGTTGCTGTAAGCTATGACACCACGGCACTCTACCGAGGGTGACAAAGTGAGACTCTGTCTCAAAAAAATAAAAAATGAAAATAAAAAAAATGAAAGAATATGACTTTATGATTATTATTATTATTATTTTTTTGAGACAGAGCCTTAAGCTGTCCCCCTGGGTAGAGTGCCGTGGCATTACAGCTCACAGCAACTTCTAACTCCTGGGCTCAAGCGATTCT
>NW_003852403.1:12568637-12568960 GCF_000181295.1 Otolemur garnettii
TCTTTGCCCACAAACTTGAAGACAGGGACCTGGAAATGCTTTGCGAGGTGATCCCGGGATGTGTACTGCTTTACCGAGTCATCTGAAACACAGCTGGAAGTAGGACAGCACGTAAGCTTTGATGGTTTTAACAGAGTGGAAAAATAATCCAGTCCAATACCCTTGGCCCAGGGAGAGACCAACTGGGTGGAGGAGGCTGGGCTGCACTCACGCTTTTTGAGAATGAAGGAAAAATTAAATTCCCTCTCTGTGAAGGCCTCTTCAGATATATCACCAATGTCCCACCCATCTGTCATTCACCATCCCCACAAACTGGGCTTCTT
>NW_003852403.1:12569037-12569292 GCF_000181295.1 Otolemur garnettii
TAGTATTGGTTTGAAGAGGCTTTTCTTTAATTAAACAAATGTTTATTGAACATCTGATACAAAGTAACCACTGAAGGGGATACAAAAGCGAGCAAACCACAATTAGTGGGGCAAAGCGCTACACAAACATCTAGGTTTATGTTTATTCAAACATCTAAGAATAACTGTTTCTACTGTGTTAAAGTCATCCACCTCCAAACTGTTTCCATTTCTCTTTCCCCAAATTTCATGCTAAGCTGAGTTTGATAGGGTTTG
>NW_003852403.1:12569562-12580918 GCF_000181295.1 Otolemur garnettii
AAAAAAAGTGGGGGTCAGGTGCATAGGCCCGGGAAAGTGGGTACCTGCTCTCCGTGCTTAGAGGCTATCTGGTTCAATGCTTACTGCTCTGTCAGTGCACTTGAAAAATCCAATGAAACTGTTAAAATATAAGGCATCTTGACTTGTATTCCTGAAGTAGCTTATTCTGTCATATCAAAATGAAGAGGCTCTAAACATAATGCGGTTTCTGTTATTTCTTATACTTATTTACTCATTTTTATTTTCCTGAGGTAACAATTTATGCCATCTTCTGATTATATTCTATAATAAATGTCTATGGCATACCTAATCTGTGTGCGCCACTCTGCTGGGTACTGCAGAGGATATAAAGATGAATAATCTGGTGTTTGACGTCGGGAGTTTACAGTCCATTATCTATGATAATAGTAACACTTGATAATAAAAATGGTACTTTTTATCTACCTGCTTCAGCATGTTCAATTTACCTTTATCTAAAAATACCATTATTTTTCTTTAAAAGCATAAACGAGGCAGAAGGAGTTATTACAAGGTAACACATTACAGAAGAGAAACCAGGACGATGTTGGCTCTTGATTTGGGGTAATGCTGGTTCCAACAACTCCAAGTTCATACGCTAAAAGTACATAAAGATGGGATAGGAGAATCCAAAATAACTGTTTATCAGAAAGTTGTTCAATACCTGATTTTGGAATTCAATGTTTTTTTTTTTTTCTGGAGATTCCCTTTCTAATTATAGTTTGGTTAGGCAAGTATTGAATTATTTGGCATTTTCAGAGTACATACCAACTAAAACTAGGAAGAAGTGAATCAGACATGTTTACTAGCAAGGGACAACCAGGCTGGTTTAAATTTAAGCTGAGGAAGAATGAAAAAAAAAACCCAAAGAAATGAATAAAAAAAATTTATAAATGTAAGTAAAGTGAATTATGTCATTTTAAATTTGTGGACTAGTCCCAACTTATTATTATAAATACTTATTTAATAATTTGCTTGGCAAATACTTAATGACCCTTACTATATATATGTTAGGTGCTGAGGAAGAAGGAAAAAAAAAGGAAAATTTCTAGTTCAGATGGGAAAGGAATGGAGAAGGCTTCACCGAGGAAGTAAATCCTGCTGAATTTTGAAGGATGAGTAAAGAGCAGACAGGAAATAAAGGTGGGGAAGAAGGATTTCAGACAGAGGAAACAGCATATGCAACGTCAAAAGGGTGTTTAAGAGTGACAGTTTGGGAACTGTCAGTAATTCCTTTGGCAGGAGCAGACACAGAAGGAGACTCAGGTGGGAGGATGAGGGCCAGTCAGCCCAGCCGAGCGTCAGATTCTCCTGCGCACCCCATTCTTGTGCGGTGCCATAGATGGCACTGTTTGCCTGCTTACAAATTAGGACCATACTGTTGTGGTGTTCAAGTTCTCAAATATGCTTTTTTTCTTCTATGGTGTATATTTTTTTCCCTCTTGTTAAGGGCTGGCAAAATAAATAGTGCAGCTTCTGAAATAAAAGAGTCCACTGAGAATCTGAATAACAAATATAATGAATAAATTTCACACACTTGAGACCTTAGGTTTTCCCAGCGAGTTATAATTACATATTTATTTTTGCAAAAACTGGATATGGGGGCAGGAGAAAACTTACAGGGTGTGAGAGAGAAGTGTTCCTTGTCTAGATTATAATGGTGACTTACTGGGTGTGGATGTCAGAACTTACCAAGCTATATATATATATATATACCTTAAATACATATGTTCATTGTATGTGGAGAGTACTCCATTAAAATCGCGAAAAACAGGGCCCGGTGTTTACCCCTTTTATCTTTTTTGCCTTTTATTTACCAACCAAAGGTAATAAAGGTAAAAGGTTTTCAGCAGGGATGTAACAAGATGCTACTTTCCTTTGGTGTGGACTGTGGGAGGTGGGCGTCTGTGAAGCTGAGGTTTGGGGGGGGCTTGAAGTCTGGGGGAGGGGGATGCTTTTTTGTCCAGATGAAAGACAACACGGCGGGAATGAAGAAAACAGCAATGAAACAGAGAGGCATTACTAATTTTTTAAAAAGCTTCTCAGCTGATCCTAATGTGCATGAAGGGTTGAGAAATCAGGGTACCAGAGATGGATGTCAGCAGGTGAAGTTTGCCTACAGTGACAGAGAAGGAGGCAGAAAAGCGAAGTAGACATTTCCAAGGGCCTCCGGGTCAACCAGCAAAGGGCGAGGACCAGAGCTGCACCTGAGCCGCTCCTCCTGGACCACTGCCCCTTCATGAAGGTCATTAAGTTCCCAACCCTGCCAGAGACTGTGTCCCACCTGACCAGGAAGAAACTCAGGAGTTTGGGGTTTGAATGTAATCTTCCTAGGAACGTAATTTTCATGGAGTGCAATTTTCCTACTGAAAACTGTTAGATTTCCTCTGACACCTGCGGACACCTGCAGATCTCAATCCAAGGATCCTCAGAATGTATCTCTTTTGCATAAAACAAGCACAAACTCAAACCACTATAGCTTCCTCCTCAACCTACCAAGTATTCTCTTTCCTTCACTACCAAATTTCTCAAAAGAGGGCTTAATGCATCCTAGTTCCAATCTGTCATCCCCACGGCTCTCTGCCACCTGCCACCTGAACAAGGGCTCAGCCCACCCCCAAGCAGGCCTGGATCGCTCTCAGGGCAAGTTAACCCATCTTACAGTTTCAGCTGTAAAAAAGGGGAAGTCTCTGTTCTTCACCTGTAGTTCCCACCTTGCTCCTGAGTCTAATAAGCATTTCTGTTCTTCTTCTTCTTTTTTTTTTTTGAGACAGAGTCTCACTTTCTTGCTTTCAGTAGAGTGCTGTGGCATCATAGCTCACAGTAACCTCAAATTCTTGGGCTCAAGCGATCCTCTTGCCTCAGCCTCCCAAGTAGCTGGGACTACAGGTGCCAGCCACAACGCCTGGCTATTTTTTTAGAGATGAGGTCTTACTCTGGCTCAGGCTAGTCATGAACGTGTGAGTTCAGGCAATGCACCCCTCGGCCTCCCAAGTTCTAGGATTACAGATGTGAGCCACACACCCTGCCTCTGATAAGCATTTCTGACTGCCCACTGAACTTCTCTTCCTAGGTACCTGCAGGTATTTGAAATTTTAAAATATTCTGTATATTCTTTCAAATGATCAGATTCAGTACACGTTTCTCTACCTAAAACCTATTTTTCTAGTCAGTTACCAGAGTTGGACACCTTGGCGTCATTTTTTTTTTTTTTTTTTTGCAGTTTTTGGCTAGGGCTGGGTTTGAACCCGCCACCTCCAGTATATGGGGCCGGTGCCCTACTCCTTTGAGCCACAGGGGCTGCCCCTTGGAGTCATTTTTGACTCCCTTCTTCCCTCCCCAGATTTTACCTCCAAAATGCCAGTAAAGGCTCCGAACTAAGGGAGCGCGGGCAGGAGCCTGAGCCCATGGACTTGGAGGCCGGATGCGGCCCGAGGACCGCGAGCCCGACCGTTACGTTACCCGTCTCGGATGAGGTAGTACTTCAGGATCTCGTCGATCTTGGCCGTGGGGGTGGCGAAGCAGCTCTCCACCAAGCTCTCCAGGCCGCTCACGTGCACCAGAGGCTCGATGCCGAAGTAGAGGGAGTCGCGCAGCTTGAGGGTGGGCAGAGCTTCTCGGTAAGGCTCCTCAAACTCGCGGTCCTTAAAGATCTCCAGCGTGAATGGGAAGACCCCGCGATTGCGGCCCCTGATTTCCAGCGGCGAGTTGCGAAGGTTGGGCACGTAGCCTTCGGAAATGGTGTACAGGCGTGGGAACTCGCAGGTCACCGGGATCAGCAGTTTGCTGGTTCGGATGATGACGTCCCCGCTGCTCCCCGGGGTCTGCCTGGGTAGGCCGGTGACGAGGTTGCTGGCAATGATCTTGTCATTTACCACCTGAGCCAGGCCGGGGCAAGGAGAGGAAAGAGCTCTTTCAGGTTATTTCTGCAGAGCACCCCACCCCACGTCATCGTTCTCCGGATCTCTGCTCACTGTCAAAGCACATTGGAGATCTGGTTGCCTAAGACTGAAGTCGTGTTTTTTATTTGTTCGTTTTTTCCCCCATTGCCTCTGTTTTATTAGCAAGACACCCCTTAGCTCTGAAGGATTTTGCGTGATTGCATTAACGTACACAGCTATGATTTAATAAAAAAAAAAAAGAATTTTACGTATTACTTCTTGGTCAGCCCACACGTTCCTTTGGAGTTCTACTCATAAAACCTGATCTCTGCAGAATCAGCACATTCAAAGGTCTGGTATTTTAGGAAAAAATAGCTTCCGGATATATATATTCTTTTTTCAAGAGTTTTAGACTTGGTGCTCCTGCAGCAGCTTGACCTTGTGCTGAACTCATCTGCGCTCCGAACCTCAGCTGTGACATTCATGCAGATGATTTTCTGCTCTTCGCCGCCAGCTTCATCGGCTCTCCTGGCACCAGAGAGTAATGCCAACCTATTACGAGGCGTTTCCATTTGATTACCCGCACACACAGCCAGCGCGACTTGCCTAAAGTGGGACCACCTGCTCCTTGAATATCTGCCCCTTGTCTCATCCCAGCTCTAATTAGCTATCTGATTTTCATTTAGTAGGATCTGTAAATAAATGTTCATTTAACCAAATGATCACAAAGGCCCCGCACCGATCTGCACGTAGGGGCGCTTAGCTCTCTCTGTCGCCCACGCTTCTGTCAGGCCAGGGCTTTCTTCACCACAGTCCCTGCCTAACCCCAGTGCTGTGGGAGGAAGCCCGGACCACTCCCCCTAGCATACAAGGCAGCTCTTGGAAACTGTTTGCCTCATCTGCTTTTCCAGTTTCAGTTTCCAGTAGGAATTCCTTGCCAGTCAGGCTGTACTGCCGGTTCATCTCTGCACAGCCCTGAAATTCCCCTGTCGGGGACTTTGCTCGCTTGTTTCCATGTGAAAGGACCTTTCTTCTCTCTGTGCTTATGTAAACCACACACACACATGCACACACACACACACACTCACACACGCTCTTCCACCTGGATCCAAGTCCCACTTTTCTCCTCTGCTCCAGTGTTTGTCCCTTTACTAGGCTTATCATCTGTCTCATTGTTCATGCCTTACTGATATTTTATGTGTTATCATCTCAATACTGCTGTGTAAGTTTCTTTCTCTTTTTTTCTGAGACAGAGTCTCACTTGTTGCCCTTGGTAGAGTGCTGTGCTGTCACAGCTCACAGCAACCTCAAACTCCTGGGCTCAAGCAATTCTCTTGTCTCAGCCTCCCAAGTAGTTGTGACTACAGTCGCCCCCCACAACACCTGGTGATTTTTAGAGATGGGGGGGTCTCACTCTTGCTCAGGCTGGTCTCAAACCTGTGAGCTCAGGCAATCCACCCGGCCTTGGCCTCCCAGAGTGCTCATATTACAGGCGTGAGCCACGGCACCCAGCCCATGCTGTGTAAGTTTCTAAAAGCATTTCATATATCCCCCAGACCCTCCAGCTCAGGGCTGTGTATAGATTTTTGGATGAAAGTATAAATCTTGGCTCAGCGCCTATGGCTCAAGTGGCTAAGGCGCCAGCCACATACACCTAAGGTGGTGGGTTTGAATTCAGCCCAGACCCACCCAACAACAGTGATGGCTGCAACCAAAAAATAGCCTGGTGTTGTGGTGGGCACCTGTGGTGCCAGCTACTTGGGAGGCTGAGGCGGGAGAATCGCTTGAGCCCAGGAGTTGGAGGTTGCTGTGAGCTGTGATGCCACAGCACTCTACCCAGGGGGAAAGCTTGAGGCTCTGTCTCAAAAAAAAAAAGGAAGTATAAATCTTTTGGCTCAACCTGGTTCAATACTTGAACTCATTTGCTATGTCATAAATGACCCATCATTCGTATAAGTTGCTTTCTTCAAATAAAAGAAGTGGTTGAAGGGGATGGAGCCAGCCACCCAGTACCACTTGGACCAATGCAGTCAGGAAAATGTGCAGACTGGAGAGATGGCCTATTCAATGAACAGAAATTGCAGAATTCTTTGTAACTCCCTGTCCTGACAAGTGCCAGGACCAGGGCAGATGTTCAATAACATGCTTGTTAAATGAGTAACAGGAGATGCCTTGAGCTCAGTTGGTTTATGTGTGAATATGCCATCTATGACGCCAACCACACCGCATACCTCTGTGGACTACCTCCCAAATAACTGGCTCCTGGTCATTCCCCCAGTGTCCTCCAGGAGGAACCTACATCCACCACTGTACCACACGTCTTGAGGGAGAAGAGGATGTTGACATGGGTGCCATTGGAGACTCCTCGGCAGGACGTGTTGGTCAGGAAGAGCTCCAGGCCGCCAACCAGCTCCCTGGGGACGCTCACTTCAATGGTGTTCGACTTGCACAACACAGGGACTGTGATAAAAAGGGGCTACTGTTAGAACCAGGGCACCGGGATCGGGAGGAGGTCTTCTGCGAGAAGAAATTTCACCTTCATGTAACCTGAGCTTTTTATTCTATCCTCAGAGAAAACAGCAGGGCTCAAAATAAGCTGGTGAATAAAACCAGTATTCCTAACTCCCGAGACTGTGGTCAAATAATGTTCCTCATATATACAGTTCCCTGAAATAGGAAATATCATGTTCAAGTCTCAATTCAGCAAATATTTGTTTCAAAGTGTGACTAGCATCACTCTATGAACTGAAACACCTAAAGGTTTAACTTTTAAGCACACACAATTTATTAGCAATACAGAAAAAATACTACTTTGATATAGGCTTGAACTTCATAACAGTACTGCTTTGACTTTGCTATTAATTACTGCCCCATAAAACAGGAGTAATAAAAACTGTGCTAGTGCACTCGGGGAAGGCTTCCAAATTGTCCTAGCATTGCCCAGTAAGCCATAAACTCTGACCATAAACTCTCCGTTTTAACTTCATATACAATAAAAAATATTTCCTTAGCATTCCCAAGCTCAACTTCTCTAGACTCTACAAATACCCTATAAAGTATTTTAGGGACACTACTTGGGAAGCTGAGGCAAGAGAATAGCTTAAGCCCAAGAGTTTGAGGTTGCTGTGAGCTGTGACATCACAGCACTCTACCAAGAGTGACATAGTAAGACTCTGTCTGGGAAAAAAAAAAGTATTTTAGGGTCAGAGCACTGTCAGAGTCCAGTATGTGAGCACATATCATAACAATGGTATAAAGTAAAGAAATCAGAAATAAGTGTTCATCGAATATGTGATGAATGAATTAATATTCCGGATGTCAAGAACTACATGTCCAGAAAATAGTTCTCAGAAGGTTGTTAATGCTCACATTATAAGTGTATGTAGAAGAATCCGTTCCCTATGGCTTTCGAGTTAGTTTCACTTAGTTTCAATCCCAATTACTTTTTAGAAAGAGAAGGACTGCATCTTATACTTCAAGAAGGACTGTCTTATACTTCTAAACTGAGCACCAGTTATACAACTACCCCTAGAAATTAGAGGAAAAAACAAAAGGCAAACAGCAAAGGCAAATTAGCTTTTCGGTAGTCTTTTTAAAGAGCTCTTCTCTTTGCGATGGTGCCTGTGGCTCAAGGAGTAGGGGGCCGGCCCCATTAACCAGAGGTGGCAGGCTCAAACCTGACCCTGCCCCAAAACTACAAAAAAAAAAAAAAAAAAGAGCTCTTCTTTTTGGAGTGGTTCTAATCTTGAGTGATGACTCAGGTATACACACTACTCAGATACCTGGCGTTTTAAAAGCTGAGCATTAGGACTCACTTGAGGGAAGAAAGCTGCTCCCAGCTTTCTTTCAGGGAAGAAAGAAAAGTGAGTTAGAGCAGAGAGGAGGCAAGCCCAGCCGCGTACTACCTTGGCAAGTGTGGTTGTCTTCAGACAGCACCAAGCCCCGGGGACATTCGCACTGGTAGCCTTTCTCAGACCCAAGGCACGAATGGCTGCAGCCGCCATTGTTATTGTGGCATCCTTCGATGTCTGGAGTAGGAACCAACAGAAAAGGGAATCATCTTGTGACCCTCCAACAATTCTTGGCACTTCGCATCAAAGATTATGCTTACCTCAGGGCAGTAACCCTGGTGCCTAACCCAGTGACTGAGACAGGTAGGCAAATCCACCAACAATGTTTATTAAACATTATAGCTAGAAAGAGCAATCTTCCAACATCCACAGCTCTACCCAATTAAGCTGGTAAGGTATTTTGTAAAGCGTTCTTCAATTTGGGTTGGTCTGATGTTTTGAGTTTTTAGCAGTAAAACCCAAAAGTCACATCTTAATCGCTGTAACATTTATTCCACCCAATTCAAAATTTTATCGAGCATTATTGATGTAAAAGGGACTGATGGAATACAAACTCAACTAGATGAGCTCGATGGACCAGAGTTGTTATGGACTGGCTGAATCACTGGGCTTTCTCCCCAAATCTCTAGGAACAAGAGCACTGGGGATGAGTCTTGGGCTGATAGCACCCTATAAAAATAAGGGCTGTCCAACATGGTAAGAGAGTCCAGTCCACTGAACTCTTGGTGACATTCCTCCCATGAGGCAACTTTTTAAAGGTTCCTTTTGTAATGTTTTGCATTTTCAAAAAGCATACTCAGTCAAATGGACAAAAAGGAAAAAATATTCAGGTGGAAACTAAAGGAACTACCATGTGATTTCAAACTTAACAGAGGCAAAGTAATGACCTTTATGAGACCTGGACATTGTCTTCTAGGTCAGGTTATCAAATTCTAACATGCTACACATTGTTATAAATAAAGTTTTACTGGCACGCAGCCATGCCCATGGTCATGCCTGTTATCTATGCTGCTTTCTTACTACAAGGGCAGAACCATGCAGTTTCTACTGATTCCTTATGGTCCACAAAACCTAAATTATTTACAATCTGCCTTGGAGAAAAATTTTGCTGATCCCTGCTCTAGGTTAAGTTAAAGGAAGGAAATGTTTTGAAATCATCTGAGATGCTCAGAGAAAGGTATAAGCCGATTTCCAGTGATAGCTATAACTCTCAGTTCAAAAATATTTTTAAGAAGTTTCTTTGCACTATCAGTAAATTAACTTGGGATGAATTAGTTTGTGTGAAATATGCATAGAGAAAAATTTGTAATGAATCAATCTTTGAAAAACTTAGAAGAGAGTAAAGGTCACCTGTTTATAAATCTGTTTATTTAAGGAGAAGAAAAATCACACCTCTGGCCTTTTGAAATACCTGAAAATAATATGTTAACACTGTGGAAGAAAGCATAAAAAAATGTTATGAGATGTTAAAGTCAACATTATTAGGATTTAAAAAAAAATAACCTTCCTTAAGTAATTCTATTTCTCTAAGTCACAATTTCAGTATTTGTAAAATAAAGATGTCACACTAAATATTCACTTGGGATATTTCCAGGTCTAAAACTGCAAAGTATGAAATAAACTGAAAGTCTAAATTATCTTAAAAGATTTAAATCTGTCAGGAAGATATATCCAAATGTTTAGAATGGCTATATCTGACGAATGAGATTGTGGGTCATTTAAATTATCTTTCTTTTACTTCTCTGCATTTTCTTCTATACTCCTATAATAAATCAAAATAATAAAAATTACCTAAAATTAAAGCAAGATGAGTGTTTTGAAATTGTTTTATTTTATTATTATTATTTTTTGAGACAGAGTCTCTGTCACCCTGCGTAGAGTGCTGTGACATCATCATATCTCACAGCAACCTCAAACTCTTGGGTTTGAGCAATCCTCTTGCCTCAGTCTCCTGAGCAGCTGGGACAATAGGGCTTGACAATGCTCAGCTAGTTTTTCTATTTTTAGTAGAGACCAGGGGTGGGGGAAGGTCTTGCTCTTGATCAGGTTGGTCTCTAACTCCTGAGCTAAAGCAGTCCACCTGCCTGGGCCTCCCAGAGTGCTAGGATTATAGGCCTGAGCCACTGAACCTGGCCTAGAACTGTTTATTATTTTTTTAAAAGAATATATAATTATCTAATAGTCTACCTAAAGAAATATGGATGTTTGTATTATCAATGAAACTTAATGGTTATAAATAGAACTATTAATCCTAAAGTGTAACTCATATAATTTTAATCTTCTGCTAAAATATTTTTTTCAGTTATGGTTATTAGGTTTTAAGACTAGATGAGGATTAATTGTTTCCAATAAAGTGCTAATGAATAATTCTAAATGTTTCTCATAATTTAAAGAGGGTTTAGGATATTACTCTTATTCAATAAAGGTTAAAATACATTAAGTCTTATTATAAGGGAGTGTAGGTTAGTATTCTGGTTAATGGTCCCTTAGTTAATAATGCAAAGTTTGTTGCATGAAATAAATTGTGGATACTAGCCATGATTTTCCCTTTTGGGGAAGTATTTTATAATTTTGACTATAACTAGAGTAAAGTAAACCTTATAAGCTGTGCTATAGCTCCATTATTCCACAAATTTATTTATCCTAAGGAACAGATCATATGTCCTCTGAAAATAACAATGATAAGTCATTTATCTCTCCAAATAATCTGCAAAGAGTATTGTAAGAGTTTAGACTTACTAAAGTGGAAGTGATGACATTTTAGTTGTGATATTTTGCAAGGGTAAATGTGCCTTAGAGAAAAGACATTATCTAAGTTTCATATAATAATAGGAGACAATGTCCATTTCAATTATTTGATAGACCCTATGAATTCTTTGTTGTCATATGAAATGTATAAAGCATCCCTTCTACTAAAAATAGATGATTTTGTTTATCTCAAAAAAAATGTCTTAATCTCTGATAAATACAAAGCACAGGAAGAGAAGGGGAAATGGCTTCATGTAAACCACTTTCCCAGATTTCCAACATGGGAAGAGTCGCCTACGAAACTTGTTAAAAACAGAAACTCTGAGGCCCCATCCTAGCCCCTGTGAAGCTTAGTCTGCAGGAGAGAGGCCTGACAGGGGCAGGGTCAGCCCCCAGGGATGGTCAGCAGCAGGGGAGTTTGAGAAACACTGCTGTAACTGGTTGTTGCCTACCTGTCTTACCTAGCCAGTCCAGGTGTGCTCCTTGGACTGGCAGCGTAGGTGTCATCTAGAAGTTATTTAGAAATGTGGTATCTTTTTATTTATTTATTTATTGCAGTTTTTGGCTGGGGCTGGGTTTGAACCCGCCACCTCTGGTATATGGGGCTGGTGCCCTATTCCTTTGAGCCACAGGTGCTGCCCTACTCATTTTCTTTTTAATTAAATTACAGCTGTGTACATTAATGCAATCATGGGCTACAGTGTGGTGTTTTCATACACAATTTGAAATATTTTCATCAAACTGGTTAACATAGACTTTATGTCAATTTTCTTAGTTATTGTGTTAAGATGTTTATACTCTACTTTTAGAAAGATTCACTTGTACCCTTGTAAGACAAACCATAGAGGTGATCCCTCC
>NW_003852403.1:12582114-12584433 GCF_000181295.1 Otolemur garnettii
TCTTCTAACACTAACACATTTTCCTAAACATCAAAGAATAAGCCGATGGCTTCCTGTGGGTTCCTGATTGGAGTCCCTTCTTACCCCTCCTCACCTTCACAAGTCTTGCCGTCACTTCTGAGTACACGGCCAACCCCACACTCACAGCGGTAGGAGTTTTTCAGGTTCACGCAGATCTCACTGCAGCCACCATTGTTTCGATCACATTCATTTTCATCTGTGGAAGGGAAACCGTACCATTTCCATAATGCTGAGCAGCTCAACTGTTTCCCAAGCCCCTGAGCAGAATCTCTACATCTTTTCAGGTTGGTTGATTCTACAACTCAACTCCCCCACTGTGATCTAATGACTTCTATCAACATGATGCCAACCAAGTTATTTGTTCATCTGCCTTCTACTGAGTGGAAGGCATCTGATTGCTTACCAACTCCCTCCTCTTAAGGGCAAAACTTATGGGGAAATGAAGTTCCTTTTGTGTCCTGGATTATGTCTAATTTATTTGTACTGATGAACTTCACTTTCTCCAATGAGTTCTTAAAAAGTTGCTAAAGAAATACCAACTTATAGTCTCAGTGCCCATAGCACAATGGTTACAGTGTGGGCCACATACACTGAGGCTGGTGGGTTCAAATCCAGCCTGAAGCAGCTAAAAAAAAAACAATGGCAACTGCAAGAAAAAAATAGCTGAGCATTGTGGGACGTGCCTGTAGTCCCAGCTACTTGGGAGGCTGAGGCAGGAGAATCACTTAAGCCCAAGAGTTTGAGGTTGCCGTGAGCTGTGACGCCATAGCACTCTATCAAGGGTGACATAGTGAGACTCTATCTCAAAAAAAAGGAAAAGAAAAAGAAATACAAACTTATAAGTTAAATTGTATTTTAAGTCATGAGACAAGCTTAAGTTAACAGAAGGAAATATCTGATAAAATATTTTGTGAGGTAGTCTTCTGTGGTAACGTGAACAACTGCCCTTAAAAATCTACTTTTTTAATTGGTGTATTTTCACACTGTACTTCAGCAATTATTGCTAACGTTGTTAAGCATCTGACGAAAGGTATGGACTCTTGCCATAAAAAAATGCACACTTGGCAGCAAATGCCTCCCTTCTTCCTTCTATAAAGAAAAGGAAGATGGGGAGCTAAATTGGTCATGGCCCTCGGGAATAACAAACCTGGATACAGGACATAAACGGGGGTTTAAAAAGCCATACGGTGACAAGAAGAATGACCTTGGCCCCCTGGAGGTAAGACAACTATAACTGAAACCCTGCTTAAGTCTAGGACCCCAGAAACTGCATCCCCTCAATGAGAGGAGAGTAGAAGCACTTTCCGCAGTGGGCCGAGGGAGGGATAAGGAAGCATTCTGCCTGAGGCCCAGGAGACGGAAAAGCCTTAAGAGACAATGGAAACCCCAAGCCAGGGCCCTGCAATGGACACAGCATGGATTTATACTTTTCCGTAAGGAGTGGGGATCTTGAAGCTGAGAAATTGATGTAAAATTTGGCTCAAACCGGGAGTTACAGTTTGGATATTTGCCCTCTCTAAACCTCACATTCAAATTTAATCTCCATGGTGGAGGTGGAGCCTGATGGGAGATGTTTGGGTGACGGGGAGGGACCTCTCATGAATAGCTTGGTGTCATTTCTTGGTAATGCGTGAGTCCTCACTTTATTAGTTACTGCACAAGCTGGTTGTTAAACAGAGCCCAGTACTCCCTTTCTCTCTCCTGCTTCCTCTCTTGCCATGTGATCCCTGCCACTGTGAGTGGAAGCAGCCCAAAGCTGTCATGCCCAGTCTTCCAGCCAGCAGAACCATGAGGCAGATAAAAGCATTCTTCTTTGTAAATCACCTAGCCTCAGGTATTCCTTTATAGCAACACTAAACAGACTAAGACAGCAGGTGTTAAGAGCCACACAGAAAGACAATGACAGCAGATGATTTGCCCTCTGGACATGTGGAAGGCAGGGCCCACGAGGAAATGATCCTCTGAGAGAGCGGCGGCAAGATAACAAACGGGGCTTGAACTACAGGAAACAGAATAATCCAGAGAAGTCCATCATACAAATACGCATATTTTAAGAATGACTAAAATGATAAAAGATGGAAACCAAAATAAAGGAAGTGGGTAAAAAGACAAGGCAGAACTAAAAGGCAACAAACAAACAAACACAGGAGAACTTGTAGAAATGGAAGAGTCAGTAAGATTGGAGTCTTCACTGCGGTCCCTTCTTTCCTTTACTTCATTATACTGCCTGGAAAGTGGCCGGTCAGAGACTAGCAACCCTCCTGTGGACGTGGTCATCTCTGCATTTGGGTTCCTTAG
>NW_003852403.1:12584584-12596354 GCF_000181295.1 Otolemur garnettii
ACCTGGGACTACAGGTGCCCACCACAACACTCGACTATTTTTTGGTTGCAGTTGTCATTGTTGTTTAGCAGGCCTGAGCTGGGTTCAAACCCTCTAAGCCACAGTGTATGTGGCTGGCACCATAACCAATGTGCTTTGGGCGCCGAGCCAGGACTGATTATTTTTTTAATGTGAGGGAGAGATACACTACTTATGTAAGCCATTGTCATTTGAGGGTTTATTATTACAGACAATTTAGATGCTCTACGCCCTAGCAATTCTATTCTTATGATACACCCTAGAGAAAAATCTCACACAGTGAGTAAGGTAATATTTTTATATTAATTTTAAGAACACATAAAACAATGCTATTCATTGTTATAGGTACAAACATAAACAATACAAGCATAAAAATAGGGACCAGAAGAACACAGCTACCTTTACAATAGTGATTACCCCCGAGGGTGAGGGAAGGAAACAGAATGGAGTGGGGTAGCTTGACTTGTATCTGCAAGTGAAGTAAAGTACTTTACCGTCTTTTATGCAAATTAAAAGAAAACGGAAGCAAAATTTAACCACAGTTAAATCTGGGCACAAAGGTATCTGTTGTACTATGTTCTTATACTCTGCCTGAAAACATGGTATAATTCAACATAAATTATTTAAAATAAATAATTAAAATTATGCTACATTTAAGTAAATACTAAAGGGAAATTGTGTGGCATAAACACAAAAGCCTGCTTATAATTTCAGAGGATTCATGATCTCCCTGAAGCCCACAGGCCCTAGATAGGAACTCGGGGCTTTGCTAGATGAAGATGTCCAAGATAAATTAGAGAAGAGATGTGTGTGGTGTCTCAGTCTGTGTTGCTGTAAAGGAATACCCGAGACTGGGTAATTTATAAAGAGGTTCATGTGACTCATGGTTCAGACTGTATGAGAATCATGATGCCACCATCTACTTCTGGTAAGAACCTCAGGAAGCTTCCAGTCATGACAGAAGGTGAAGGGGAAGCAGATGTGTCATGAGGTCAGAGAGAGAGCAAGAGAGAGGAGGAGGTGCCGGGCTCTTTTTAATAATCCGTTCTCACTTGCACTAACAGAGTGAGAACTCACTCCATACCTGAAGGACGGCACCAAGCCATGCCATTCATGAGGGATCTGCCCCTGTGACCTAAATCTCCCATGAGGCCCCACCTCTAACAGGGGATCAAATTTCACAGGTGATGTAGAGGGGACAAATCTACAAACTATATCATATAATATGCTACCTTTGATGTAAAAAAACCTCCAATAATCATACACATTTGCATTTGATATCTGCCTGAAGAAAGCCTGGAAGCATACGTAAAGAAATAATACAAAACTTAACTAGGGAAGGGGTGGAGAAAGGGCAAAATGGAGCAATGGTGCAAATGGGTGACTGAGAGCTGGACATCGCACTGTGTATCTTTTCATGCTGTTTAATTTGGGAGTGGATCATTTAAATGTATTAATCAAAATTATATTAGAACAAAAGCAAAGAAACTGAACAAACAAATCCTGGCTTAAAATGAAGCCAAATATTTTTCTTTTTCTTTTTTTTTGAAACAGAGTCTCACTATGTCACCCTTCGTTGAGTGCCACGACAACATAGCTCACAGCAACCGCCAGCTCTTGGGCTCAACGATTCTCTTGTCTCAGCCTCCCTAGTAGCTGGGACTATAGGCTCCCACCACAATGCCGGGCTATTTTCTGTTGCACTTGGCGTTGTTGTTTAGCTGGCTCTGGCTGGGTTCAAATCTGCCAGCCTTGGTGTATGTGGCTGGTGCTGTAACCACTGTGCTACGGACGCCGAGCCTGAAGCCAAATATTTTTCAACAGAGCACGTGTGTGAGCATGTACAGAGATTATGGAAGCCACTATCGCCCTTACCCCAAGCCATGATCATTAAACCAAATAGCCAGAATCGATTATTTGAGACCTCTAACAGCTCCTATGGTAAGGCTTACACATGGTCCATAGGACGGTCAGTGGGGTTCGTTTATGAGATTGAAGAGCAAAAGCTTTTTCTAAAATAAAAAGCCTTTCATAGCCCCTTACCCCATAATGACCTATCCCACGCTACCCTAGTAATGTTCTTCTTGGAGGGAGGAGAGTGGGAGTGGGCTAATCCTCCCCTTTCTCTCTAGACGTGTTCACATCTATTTGAGTTTGAATCCAAAAACCTTCATAATATTAGAGAAAGGGGGATGATCTTCAATCTTGGGTATTTCATCTCTGTTCTCTTCCAGTTATAGACAACAAAATATTATGTACAATTCAACAACTCTAGATTTCCTACAAACAATCTGCCTTGCCTTTCTTGACACTCAGAGCAACCAACATTGTATTAGTAAAGCTATAGGAGTATGTCCTTTGATAATTCTAGATCAAGGCTGCCTCGGAGAAATAGTAAATAAGCCATATATTTAATTTCTAATTTGTTAGTAGTCACATTAAAATTTTTTAAAAAGACGCTCAGCACCTGTGGCTCAAGTGGCTACAGCACCAGCCACATACACCTGAGCTGGCTGGTTCAAATCCAGCCTAGGCCCGCCAAACAATGACGGCTGCAACCAAAAAATAGCCAGGTGTTGTGGTGGACACCTCTAGTCCCAGCTACTTGGGAGGCCAAGGCAGGAGAATCACTTGAGCCCAGGGGTTGGAGGTTGCTGTAAGTTGTGATGCCTTGGCACTCTACCCAGGGCGATGGCTTGAGACTTTGTCTCAAAAAAAAAAATTTATTTTTTAAAGAAACTAGTCAAATTAATTTTAATAATATATTTCATTTAACCGAATATATCCAAAATATGTTCATTTTGATATATAATCAATTTTTAAACCATTGAGTTTTTTATATTCTTTATTTGTATTAGTTGCCAAAATCTGATGTGTTTTGAACACACTTTCAAGTGAATTTATAGCACAACTCAATTCAAATGACAAATTTTTATCAGAAATACCAGATCTGTACAGTATTTAGAGTCATAAAATTTAATCTGTCATGAGATTAATTAAATAAAAAAAAGAGTAAATGAATATGAGTCATAAAATTCACAGTTACCTAAGTTGTCCCGGACATTTTCAGTTTCCCAGTGACTGAATCAAATATCAGAGTTTTGGGGGTTTTTTTTTGAGACAGAGTCTCACTCTGTCACTATGAGTATAGAGTGCCGTGCTGTTGCATCTCACAACAACCTCAAACTCTTGGGCTCAAAAGCTCCTCTTGCCTTAGCCTCCTGAGTAGTTGGCCCACCACAACGCCCGGCTAGTTTTTCTATTTTTAGTAGAGACAGGGTCTTGCTCTTGCTTAGCTTGGCCTCAAACTCCTGAGCTCAAGCAATCCACCTGGCTTGGCCTCCCAGAGTGCCAGGAGTACAGGCTTGAGCCCCCTCACCCAGCCCCAAATATCAGCTTTTAAATTAAAAGTAAGCAAAATTAAAATGCAGTTTTTCAGCCACATTTCAAGTGCTCCATAGCCACGTGCAGCAGAGAGCACAATTCCCCACTGTCTCAAATCACAGTATAAATCTGGCTTGAGGCTTTAGTCTGGGCATAAAGTAAAAAGACAACAAACGGAGAAAATGATGGAGGATCAGTTTCTTACCGAGGCACGTCTGCCTGTCGGGGCCCAGCACAGTTCCCGGAGAGCATTTGCACTCGCTGGTTTCCAAGCAGCTGCCGTGACAGTCCTCATCACAGATGTCATAAAAATCTATGGAAGAATAATGATTACCTTTCATGACAAGAGAGGACCAGGAACATGCCTTTAAAAAAAAAAAAAAAGGGGGCCGTCTCTGTTGCCCAGGCTGGAGTGTAGTGGTGCAATCATAGCTCAGGCCAGCCTCGAATTCCTCAGCTGAAGTAATCTTCTGCCACAGGCTTTCAAGTAGCTGGGACTAAAGTCCTGCCACCACACCTGGCTTAGAAATTAGTTTAAGAGTATTACTGATATCAAGTGGCTTCTTCCTATAATGTAATACATATATGTGTGTGTGTATATATATATATATGTATTTTTTTTTTTAGACACAGTATCATTCTGTTGCCCTGGGTATAGTGCCATGGCCTTAGCCTAGCTCACAGCTCACAGCAACCTCAAACTCCTGGGTTCAAGCCATCCTGCTGCCTCAGTCTCCCAAGTAGCTAGGACTACAGGTGCCTACCACTACAGGAGGCCAACTTTTCTACTTTTATTTTATTTTATTTTTGTTTAGCAGGCCTGGGTCAGGTTCGAACCCACTAGCCCCGGGGCATGTGGCCAGCGCCCTAACCACTTAGAGCTACAGGCACCCAGCCCATTTTTCTACACTTAGTAGAAATGGGGTCTCGCTCTTACTCAGGCTGGTCTTGAACTCCTGAGCACATATGGTCCTCCTGCATCGGCCTCCCAGAGTGCTAGGATTACAGGCGTGAGCCACCGCACCCGGCTTCAGTACATCATTAAAAAAAACCACAACAACGGATTCTTAGCACAAAGCTACCATATAGCTGTCTGAATATCTATCTATCTATTTATAGATATCTTAAAAGGGGTCCTCTGTAGGAAAAATGTTAGAAATCCACTATTTAGATAACCTAAATCAACATTTAATTTTCAAATGTTTTGTCTGAATGAAATGAAGACAAATTATAGAACTGATCAAAATCCTGGGTCCTTTCCGAATTTTTCGGAGATTCTAAGAACAGATCTCAGAAATCACAATCTAGAGGTATCCTTGGCCCCAAATCGAGGTTGTTCAGATTCTGAGATACTACTGCACATAACTGAATTTCCTGTGGCATCTTTCCCTTTGAACCTACCCGTGGCCTTATTGGGGAGGACAAAGAGCACAGGGAAGGTACTCACGGCCACAGTAGACGTGGAAGCAGACACTTGGCTTGCTCAGACGATACACATAGTAGCCTCCAGGGCAAGCCTTGACCTCTACCGTGGTGTTCCAGAGGCAGCAGTTCCCATTGAAGCTAGCACAGGCCTGGCGTTGCACAATGCCATCACCTTCTAGGGGGTGGCTGCCATTGAGCCAGACAGGTGCATGGGTCCCACAGTGGTTTTCTGGTATGCAGAAGGTGGGCATGGCATCTCCTGCCATGCCTGTGAAGCGGTACCACTCTCCATCCACGTGATTGTCACATAGAGGAGAACCTTGGGACTCATCAAACTGGTGGTCAGTGTTCCTCCAGGGCTCGTTCAGACTGATGTAAGCAGAACAAGGATCTAGGGCTAGGAATGAAAATGACACCTCAGAAGTCCCTACTGCTGTTTCAGACCGTAGTGACAACAGTCTGAGTCCCCTGGCTGGGACTTGCATTTTGGCTTGAGTTCAAGAAAGAGATTATGTAAGGTCTCCACAGGTCCCTGTTTAAATAAGGTTCCTCAAGTTGATTTAAACACGTTTCATAAATGTGTTTTACAAAATCGTTTCAAACCTATTTAAGGTTTAGTGTTAGCACTAGGCTAAACTTTTTACACTGAGTGATCATTTGATGGGATAATGGTTCAGATCAAGGGAGTTTAGGCTGAAAGCCTCACTGAACTCTGCCCTGGTCTGACCATATTTTGAGCATTATGCTCACACCTGGAAACTGTATTTTATGAAAGTAATTGACAAACTCGTCAAGAGAAAGTTGACCAGATACAGAGCGGACCTACAAATTACTTCCTGCAGAAGAAGCTGAGAACTATAGCTTGGAAAAAAGACTGAACAGCACTCATGTCAAGTTTTAAAAATCTGGAATAGATTTATGAAAGAGGAATTAGCTATTCTGTTACAGAAGCAAGAATAAACTGTTACAGGAAAGCACATTTCTGTTCAGCTACCCAGTCATAGTAGAGGCCATATCTTTGGAAATTAGAGCTCCTAATCTTTGGAAATTTTGAAAAAAGCATTTGAATGGCCATTTATAAAGATTATAGGTGGAAATTTGTGTAAGTGGGAAGTTTGACTTGATCAAGAATGTGTAGCCCTGAGAAAGGAGAGGCCTCAGGCACATGCCACCTGCTTTGAAATATACAATACATTGGCACGTAGTGACTAGAGCTATTCTCAAGTGAATTTTGGCATATATTCCACCAACTTATTGACAATATCAAGAACTTTGTGCCTTCACAATTAGCTGGCATTAGTATCCTAGCTATCATATAGCAAAACTTCTCAAGGATGCATTTTTAGTACACGAATGACAAGGACAAATATCTCATCAAAAACATTTTAATGACGGAAGACACCACTATCTCTAATATTCTTATTGTTTCTCTCAATGGAATCAATTCATTAACGTAGGTAAATTGTTCTTATGAGGAACCTATGAAAACCAGAAATTCCAGAAAAGAGCACTGGCCAGAGAGTACTATCCTTAATGTATGTGACACTGACTTGGTCAATTGACATTGTAGGCAAGGAATTTGCATTAGGGCCAACGTGTTTTGTGGGCAGGGAATTCTGTATTAGCAAACACTGTGCAGTAATTAAATGTGAATGAGCAGTGATCACCAAATCTAAATTGTCTAGAAAACAGTCTGGATTTTCCCAATGTACATTTCAAAGTCAAGATTCCTCTCTAAATTTCAGTCGGAGGACGGTGCTAATGGCCCCAAAGAGAATATGACAATTTGAGAAAAGCAGTAAGTGGGATATTGCACTTTCTGGAAATAACACATTAGCAGTGGATGGCAGGAGCAACCCTCTTAATTCTTTAAAATGTCCTTGATGGATGGCAACTGAGCCCTAGACCCCAATCCTTTGGGGAGAAGAAATGTCCTCAGACTCTCCTCTCTCAAAAGGGAAACATTTCCTCTTCTGCTTTCCCAGCTCTGGCTCTCGACCAAGTAAGGTTTCCAGAGCAATTTCACAGATGATTATAAATTCATTGAAATATTTGATTCACCTCCCTGGCTCTAATTTTATAAGAAATGGTTAGATACTCAACTTTTAATGGCTTCTACAGAAATTCCTAAACCTCCTGCAATAACCATTTCAGGATTTATAAAGTTTTCCCCTAGAGTTAACAGTCATTTCTTGTGTTATTTGTTAGCAGTTCTCGTCCTCTGCTGCTGTAGGGAAGCTATGGCATGAAGAGGGGAAACTTATCCACCATCTTCTGTAAATAAATAATACATTTCAGGGCGGTGCCTGTGGCTCAAAGGAGTAGGGCACTGGCCCCATATGCCGGAGGTGGCGGGTTCAAACCCAGCCCTGGACATAAACTGCCAAAAAATAAACTAAAATAAAATAAATATAATAAATAATACATTTGGCGGGCATTCTTCCTTTCTTTGAGCTGCAATGGCATTTCTTGCCCCTTTTCTCTCTTTTCCCCTTTTTGCTTCCTCTCCCCTTCTAAAACATAAAATAAACATATACTTTTATACCCTAAAACTCCCCACACATTAAAAAAAAACTTTAATCACTCAGTATTTTCTGACATTAAGTGCACCCATCCCACTCCACAGCCCTTAAGGCAGCAATTCAATCCAATACTAATCTGGTCACTGGTTTGAAGTCCTATTTTCAGACTCCCTGGGGAACTGGGAATTTGGTATCATGCATATCCATCCGGAATTGCTGATAGACGCCTCTCAATGGGGGGACTTCAAAAAGAGCGGCCCTGCAGGTTCCTTCCTGCCTGACAGAAGCCACTCAGCCATTTACCGGGACACCCATGAGACCCCGTCCCCTCCCCCTTCATGGGGACCACAGTGAGGACAGAGAGCCTGTGTCTGTGTCCCCACCCTCTTGCCCCCAGCCCTCCAAGTCCATACTGACACTCCCTGGAGGAGAGCCCTCAGCTGACCCTGCACCCCTAGGGCCTGGTCCAGAGGGTCCCCTTCCCTGCCTCCTCATCTTCCTCCCTCCCACTCCCCATTGCTCCCCTCTTTCCCCTCTCCTTTCCCTTCCTTCTTCCTCTTCTCTCACTTCTCCTCTCCTCCTAGGGCAAGGCCCACCCCAGACTCAAAAGTTCCCCCTTTATCTTGCTTCTGGCATTGAGCCGAGCCTCCTAGCAGTGCTGAGTCTGGGAAGGGCAAGACAGGAGGAATGGGAGGATATAGAAGGTACTAGAGGGAGAGAGAGGAAGGAGGGTGGGAAGACGGGAATGGGAGTTGTCCCAGGACACTCTCGCCTCAGTGACTCTGTTATTGGCAACAGATACATGGTGATTAAGGACAGGAAGCTCAAGTCTATTTTGGGGAACACTTTGGATTTACGATGTAATTGAGAAGATAGATCAAAGAGTTCCAATATACCCACACCCACTTTCCCCTAACATGACATACCACACAGGAGCGAGGTGCCTTTGCTACAATTGATGAACCACTGTTGATGCATTATTATTAATTCAAGTCCATAGTTATTCAGATTTCTTTCATTTTTACCTATATCTTTCTCTGATCCAGAATCCCATCCAGGATACAACACTACATTTAGCTTTGAAGTTTCCTTAGGGTCTCAGGTCTACTTTTAAAGGTGTTCAAGCAAAGTCCAAGTAACCATCAAGAAATAAATCAGGCTCAGTTAAATACTGAGCTGCTCAAAGGTGCCGACAAGGATAGTTTTTTTCATCTTACCCTCTCCCCTTCAATTCTAACTATTCTATCAATTCTAACTGGAAAAAGAAGTGAGAGAGAAATCTGTCAGTTAGCTGGAATTGCAATTTTTCTTTGCCTCGTTGGCCAGTTTTGCACCAAGGTCTGAGGATAGACAATTTAAGATTTACTCAATCTGCAAAACATTATTTTTTTTTCAGATGTGAAGTCTAATGAACTTGGTTTATCCAGATCTGTCCGCTTCATGGGACAGTCTTTGCATTCCTTAAAGAAAAATAGTATTCTCAACTCTCAGAATCAGTATTTGCCTTTAAAGTTGAAACTATAAAAGCACCTGGAATATAGAGGTTAGAACTCCTTACACATACTCTAAGAAATATTTAGCTAGTGGGAAGCTGTTGGATGTGGCAGATCCATGGAAAATTTGGATGCCCAGGCAAGAGGGTAAATGGAATGTGCCACAGAAATTCTCTGAAAATATATTTGCAAATGTTATCAGTGACTTTTCTTTCTTTCTTACTTTTTTCCCCCTATTCTTTTCTTTCTTTCTTTCTTTTTTTTTTTTTGAGACAGAATCTCACTATGTCACCCTAGGTAGAGTACTGTGGCGTCACAGCTCACAGCAACCTCAAATTCCTGGGCTCAAACGATCCTCTTGCTTCAGGCTCCCGAGTAGCTGGGACTACAGGTGCCCACCACGATGCCTGGCTAGTTTTTCTATTTTTAGTAGAGATGGTCTCACTCATGCTCAGGCTGTATCAGTGACTTTTCTTACATGATCCTAGAACTAGTATTTAATCTAGAACTAATTTAGTACTGCGATCTAGTTCTTAGTAATCTGTACAAAATAGCAAGTGGCAAGAACAAAAAATGCATTGTGCCAAGTTCTTGACATGAGGCTCACCTGTTGATGACACTGAGGTGACCATGATGGAGAGGCAGAGAAGCGGGAACTGAGGCATCTTTCAGGACCAACTGCCAGAAACAGACTGGAAAAGCCTCAACACCAGTGTTCCTTTGTCTTCTTCTTTTTCAAGCACCTTTTAAAAAGGCCTCTAGGTCTTACGAAGAAAGACTTTATCAGCACTGGTCGGGGCTTTATCAGGGGAAGAGGGTAAGTGGGATAAGGTGTCCATTGCTCTGGCCTTGACCCCAGATACAAGCACCACTTTACACTGTCAACACGGCTATTTTACTGATATGTTTCTTTAGGAAAAAACTTCCCAATTCCTCATCCTCCTATTGTTTTCTCTCAAGAATTCTCTGCCATGAAGCCTTCACTATCTTATCCAGAAGGGAACTCTAAATGAGGGACATCCCCTCACGTCAAAAATCTTGTTTTGTGACTTCCAGGAGTCGATTGTATGATGGTGCAGCCACAGCATTGCACACGAAATGAGATAAAACCAAATGGTTGGAATTGGTCATTAAGACATATCTTGTTCATGTGATCAAGACTTTACAATAGTGAATAAAAAAGTAGTCAGGGGAGGTAGGGAATGGGGTAGGATTCTCTTAAAGCAAGTTCCTAAGTCTCTCTATTATGGTCTTTGGTCTCAAAACCTCCTAAAGAAATATGATTTTAGTTGTGTTTTTACCAATTCAAGCAGTAGTAAAATAACAATAATGGTTTATTATTATTCATTTCACTAATTCTTGCGTTAAGAATTAGGAGCTTAAAATGAATACCGCTCTGGAAAGTTAAATGTCAAAATGTATCAAAGTTTCACTTTTAGGCGAAGGAGGGAAAACGCAGGGCCTGTATATGACCTGTTACTGGACATAACCAAAGTAATACAGGTTTGGAATTTGCTAGCTCCCTGACATTCTCCAGGTGGTGGACACCTGCGAATTAGCAAGCATGATGTGAAGCAAGCCTTAGCAAGATAAGGTGAAAGAGAAGGATAAAAAGGATAGGGAAAATTAAAAAGGTACTGTTGAGTAAGAATCTGTGGCAAACCCCAAATTTTCTCTCCCAATCTTTGGGCTTTGGGCTTCTATTGCTCCTGTTCTTGCTCTCCTCTGTGTTACTTTTCCTACTAACCAAATTTCTAGTGTTTGGAAGAGAAATACTATCTTTGGAAGGTAGTGCTTAAACTTGTTTTCCTAATCTTTTAGCACCTCCCCCCACCCCCAGAGACAGGGTCTTGCTATGTTGCTCAGACCAGAGTGCAGTGGCTATTTGCAGGCACAGGCACAGGCACAGCGTACTACAGCCTTAAACTCCTGGGCTCAAGTGATCCTCTTGCTTCAGCCTCTTGAGAAGCTGTGACTATAAGCGTGCACCACGGTGCCCACTCCGCTTTTTAACACAATTTTTTTTTTTTTTTTTTAAACTAAACTCAAAGGCATTCACATTATCATGGTCCATTTCTTCCAAGCATGTCAGTTCAATTAAACGGTGGCTACTGGGGCCCAGCTGGTATACTGATCACTGGCTTTTGACGAAGGTAAAAATGGTCTCCCACAAACATGGAGTTTATAGTCTAGCAAAGGGTTTCCGTCAGTTTAAAATTGTAGCTAGCTACTTTATTACTAACGTTAGTGTAACACAGGCAATTTGATCATTAGCTTATTCAGTTGTGGTTTGATGGCAGCAATGGGTGACTCTGGGACTGTCTCAGGATAGTGCTGGTAAGCATCAGTGCTTTTAACAGAAAAATTGAAACCTCACAATTTCCTGGCCCTCAGAAGCCATCTGAATGCTTCGTATGTGTTGTAGTGAAGCAGAGGACGTGTGCATGAGATAAACCCAGACTGGCTGCCAGGACTGATTGCTGGAGTCAAGGACTTTTACCAGATAGCCCTTTGGTTCTGTAAACAAGAATTCCCAGGATGGTGGGATTTACTCCCCTCCCATTTCTATTTTTTCCTTTTTAGTTGGCCTGCCTTTTCACTCTTGACTTTTTATGATGAAAAATTTCAAATGCATACAAAAGCAGAAAGAACACTACCGAAAATCTAGCTGCAATAATTACTTTTTGTCAATTTCATTTAAGTGCACATTTAAAATAACAGTCTTTCCCCATAATCACGCTGCTACTATTACAACGATGAAAGTTAGTAATAATTTCTTAATACTATGTATGTAATACGTAGTCCATGTTTAAATTCCCACAATAGTTTCAAATATTTATTTATTTCTTTTTTTTGAGACAGAGCCTCACTATGTTGCCCTTGGTTGAGTGCTGTGGTGTCACAGCTCACAGCAACCTCAAACTCTTG
>NW_003852403.1:12596374-12597021 GCF_000181295.1 Otolemur garnettii
GACTACAGGTGCCTGCCACAATGCCTGGCTATTTTGTTGCTGTAGTTATTATTGTTGTTTGGCAGGTGCTGGCTGGGTTCAAACTTGCCAGCCCCAGTGTATGTGGCCGGTGTTCCAGCCACTGAGCTATAGGCACTGAGCCTCAAATATTTCTTTCGATTGCTGGCTTCAGTCAGGATTCAAACAAGATTTATATACTTAGTTGTGTCACTTACATTTCTTTTATCTATAATAATCTTCTCCTCCCTCCCATTTGTTGCAGCAACTCAGTCATTTGTCCTATGTCATGCCCCATACTTTGGATTTGGCTAATTGCTGCTTTGTGGTGTCATTCAGCCCTCCCTCGTCCATATTTAGTGTTAACATTTGTTCGTATTTTTAAGTTTTTCTAAAGTGTGTGCTATTAGAATTTAAAAACAAAAATACTTTGTGACAATGAAGGAATTTAATGTACAGAAGGCAATGCTAGAAATAGATCGGTTAGGAGGTGGATGCATCAGTCTGCTGTTTAGGAGAGACTGAGCGAGAGTAACCCTCTGAGAGCCACTAACACGTACATGGTGACGGAAAGGGAGGAGTGGGTGAGAACACACCAGTGGAAAACAGGGTACAAGGTGGAACCCTGGGGGAGCCCAACATCAAAGGCT
>NW_003852403.1:12597477-12614936 GCF_000181295.1 Otolemur garnettii
TGAAGTGGGTCACTGTGTATTCAGTAGGATTCATTAAGATTTAACCTGTTCATTTATCCTAAGGAAATAACCAGAAAGTGCATCATGGGAGACGAGCTTGGCCTTATTTGGGAGAACATTAAGAACTATTTGGGTTATCAACTGTAATAAAAACTTACTATAACTTTTACACTTTTGGTGAAACTGAGTTCCAAAATCCAAGTGGTTCCATTTTTTTCTGTGAAATTTTTCCAGACAGATCAGAAATGTCAACCTAATAATGTTTGTGTTTGAAAGCATCTGCTGTGTGCTCACCTCTACACTCTGACAAGCAGGCAATATGATCTCTGGTTATCTATTTTCTTTCTACTTATTCATCACTCCTCCAGTCACTCAGTCTGGTATTTTATCACGGGATTCACTGATGAGCTGTGGCACAGATGCCATCTCTGTGCCTTGGTTTCTTTCTCTTTGCTTTGCCTGCAATGGTTTGACTAGATCAAGCCTTCTCAACAGAATTATCAGGAGAGCTTATTAAGCACAGATCACGAGGGCCACTCCCACTATCTGATTCAACACAAGCCCCAGAACTGGCACTTCTAACAGTTCCCAGGAGGTGACATGCTCTGAGCTCCCTTTTACTTTTTCCAGCTCTGAGAGTCTATGCTCCCTCAGCAGAACTGCTTTACCTACACTCAGGAAGAGATTAAACACTATGCATTATCTATCTGTAAGGAAAAGTCACTACGCCTTTTTTTTTCTATTGTGGTAAAGTATACATGGTGTAACATCGATTTTAACTTCTTGTAAACGTACAGTTTAATTGACTAAGCAGATTGACATTGTTGGGCAACCATCACCACCACCCACTCCAGAACTTTTTCACCTTCCCCAACTGAAACTCCTTATGTATCCACTAAACAATGACTCTCCATTCTTCCCTCCCCCGGCAATCATTCTACTTTATAGTTCTATGAATTTGGCTGCTCTAGATAGCTCATATAAATGGAATCATACAGTAATAATCCTTCTGGGACTGGCTTACTTGACTTAGCATGCCTTCAAAGTTCATTCATCTTGTACTTCATTCTTTCGTGGCTAAATAGAATTCATTACATTTACATAATCACGTTTTATTTAGCCATTCACGTGTTGATGGCTACTTGGGTTGCTCCCACTTTGGGACTATGATAAATAATGGTGCTATGAACACGGTGTACAGATACCTGTTTGAGTCCCTGCTTTCAACTCGTTTGGACATACACCCAGAAATGAAATTGCTGGATGGTGTAATTCCATTTAACTTTCTGAGGAACTGCCATACTGTTTTCACAGGAGGTGCATAATTTTGCATCCACACCAGCAGTGTGAAGGGTTCCAGTTTCTCCACATCCTCACTAATGCTTGCTTTATTTTCTGCTTTTTGTAAGAGTCATCCTAATGAGTGTTAAGTGGGACTTCATGGTAGTTTTGATTTGCATTTCCCTAATGATAAGTTACGCTGAGCATCTTTTCATGTGTTTACTGGCCATTTATGTATCCTCTTCGGAGAAATCTTCAAGTCCTTTGCCCATTTTTTTTTTTTTAAGACAGAGTATCATTATGTTGACCTTGGTAGAGTGCCATGGCATCACAGCTCACAGCAACCTCAAACTCTTGGGCTCAAGTGATCCTCTTGCCTCAGCCTCCCAAGTAGCTGGGACTATAGGTGCCCGCCACAATATTTTTTAGTTGTAGTTGTCATTGTTGTTTAGCAGGCCCAGGCCAGGTTCAAACCTGCCTGCCTTGGTGTACGTGGCTGGCGCCTTAACCGCTGAGCTACGGGTGCCTAGTCACTTTGCCCATTTTTTAATCAGGTTGTTCACTATGCTTTAACATAAACATTAACTTGTAAGCTCCTTAAAGATAGAAATCATGCTTTTATTTTCCTTTTTAAAAAGTCCCCTGCAAATGTGTGGAAAATGTAGGTATTATTTTTGGAATGCAGAGAATGGCTTACCGTTTCAATCTTGTCATCTTACACCTAACACGTCTCAGGGCTGTGTTAGGCTGCTAGAGGCAGGACGGCGGCTATGGAAGCTCTGAACATCACTTCATACTGCACTGAAGCAACCAGACATCTAATACAGGTTTTTTTTAATATGCCTTTGGCAAACTTGGCAGCATGTCACATTTTTCCTGTGTGGTGATCACTGTAAATTAAATTCAATCTCTGAATATAGAGAACATTTGATCTTGGTTTATCTTTGAATAATAACTTTCTTCAGTCCAGGAGCCCATACTGGGCAATCACAGTGGTCGGATCTCATGGAGACTTTTCCTGTCAATTAGGAGAGGAGGATTTTGTCTCAGGGCTGCTATTGAATTTATTTAAGGTTGTAGAGGTCACTCAACCTCTTGCTGGCTCTGTAAAATTAGGAAAATACTGAACATCTTAGGTTCAGAAAGAATTAGTAAGATGGCTATTTTTAATTAATTATTTAGAGACAGAGTCTTACTGTGTCACCCTTGGTAGAGTGCTGTGCGTTACAGTTCACAGCAACCTCAAAGTCTTGGGCTTAAGTGATTCTCTTGCCTCAGCCTCCCAAGTAGCTGGGAATACAGGCACCTGCCCCAATGCCTGGCTATTTTTTGTTCCAGTTGTCATTTGTTATTTAGCTAGCCCAGGCCAGGCTTGAACCCAATAGCCTTGGTATATGTGGCTGGTGCCATAACCACTGTGCATTGAGTGTCAAGCCAGTATGGCTGTTTTTAAAATACAGCCCTAGGAACAAAGCTTTTTTTGTAATGATATTCTTTTTTTTTCTTTTTGAGACAGTTTCACTATGTCGCCCTCTGTAGAGTACTGTAGCATCACAGCTCACAGCAACCTCTAAGTCTTGGGCTTAAGTGATTCTCTTGCCTCAGTCTCCCAAGTCCCAGGGACTACAGGTCCCTGCCACAAACACCCAGCTATTTCTTTTTCTTGTGTAGTTGTCATTGCTGTTTGGTAGGCCCGGGCTGTGTTTGAACCTGCCAGCCCTGGTGCTTATGGCTGGCGCCCTAGCCACTGAGCTACAGGCACCAAGCCTATAATGATATTCTTATGAAGAATAATTTTAGAAGTAAAATCTTCCCATCTAGAACATAGGAAAGTTAAATTTTTTTTTTGGTTTGTTTTAAAGAATGAGATGCTACAGATCAAAAATTGAATAAGTATTTATTGTTCCAGAAGGTACATTGCTTTTTATACATATTTCATAAATGATACAGGATTTTACACATGTTCAATATTTTGCTATTTATTTAAAGGATTTTTCTCCATGTCCTCCCTCCCTTCCTCCCACACACCCCGAGAGGATTTGCTCATTGCACTGTGCTGTTTCTTCTTAAAAACCCTGTGCACAAACAGGATAAACGGTTTAAAAATAATTCACACAACTTAACAAAAATAAATGAGGGAAGGGGCTGACTGCCTGGGGGGGGGGAGGAAGTGGGGGAGGGTGGGAAGTGGAGACATGCATCCTTTCATTCCATCATGCCAGTGGAGGGGGTGGTGGAGGAGCAGCAGCAGCAATCCTGGCTGGCCTTCAACCTCTGCAAGGCACCTGGAGTCTGGGTTTGTCATTTGAAGTTTTTCTTTTCATACACAATGATCTCAAAGGAGGAAGACAAAGAGAAAGAAACCCTTGGCCACAATGAGGAAGGATGAATCAATAATGTGAAAGAAAAAAGCCAACCAGTGGTCTGGGAAACCCCATCATCCTTTCCACTCTGCCCCCGTGGTAGTTAAAAACAGGATATTAGACACAAATTCCCTCGACTCTTCCCGTGCAGATGTCATCTGGAAATACGGTAGAAAACATTTTGATAGAGTATAAGATTAATTCTTCTTCCTCTCAATTTATGATAAGAAAAAACTGGGTGAAGAAGGTAAGCTGAAGGAAGCCATAGAAATGCGTTCCTGTATAAAGGTAAATTGCACCCTTTGAGATTCACGTGCTCGATTTATGACAACTGAAGTTGTGGCGGTGGGAGGGCTCACAAACAGCGTGGAAGGGTGTGTCCTTCAAGATGAACAGAGCCTCCAGACAAGGCAGTGCCATCTGGCTGGCCTGCAATGCTGTCACATACACAGATTAACAGCAGTAAAACTATTCTGGTTCTGAAGTGACTACACAGCCATGATTTTTAGCCAATTTGTAAACTTTACATCGTCTTGATTTGGTAATACAGCTGAATACTCCCCCTCTGACTTGAATAGCGGAGGGGGAGGGGGATTATCAACGGGAAAAGTAGGTGAAGGAGGGAATCTTTCCTCCTCTGAAAGACTACTCTGTGAAAACAAAACAAAACAAAAACCTCATGCAGTCTTGCCAATGATTTCTAGATAGTGATTCAGAGCACTGGGATAGAGAGACATTTAAGAAGGTATTAAGGGATAATACAAAGTATCAATTATTAAACAGTCATAAGTTAGTTCCAAATAAAATTACCATAGCCAACAGGTACAGGTAGGTAGTCAGGAAAGGGGCACAGGAGGGAGAGATTCTTGGTGACTTCGCAGAGACTGGGTCCAATTTAAAATAAACGCTAATGATATGGGCTCAGACTGTTTGCTACCCACATATCATAAGGATTTGATTTTCTGGTATATTCATTTACTCCTATGTCAAAAATAAGAAAAGATAAATTAAAAAAAATTAGAGCTGAGAGGGGTGCTGGTGTGTTACCATTTTGCTGACCCTGCAGAGATGCAAGAAACAAACACCCCCAGCATCATTTTCTCTTTATGAATCTCTCAACTATGTAATTGCATCATTTTCATCCAGAAATTGAGATGCTTAATTAAGACAATATTCACTAAGCCCTTGGAGCTTATATTCCACAATGCCTAGTCCTTAGATTTTAACATTCCTTTCTTCCCCAAGATCCTTTTTGTTTTTGTTTTATAATTAAAGGTAAAAACACTCTATCCCCACATGGCTCCCAGCTTCCACCTGCAATGCTTTAATTAAAAAGGCAAACAGGTGTTCTTTCTGCCAGGATTCAGAGGCTCTCTGCAGATCAATCTTTTTCACCAATTTGTCGGAGGGGCAGATGTACTTGTAATGGGTCTCTCAGTCTCTTAAGGTCCATTTCTGCCTAAAATAGAAACAAAAGGTGAGAAAAACTGGCCAGTGAAGCTTTTGATACTATTACTGGTGCTGTGAAAAAGAAATGGTCTTTCCTCCATTACTGAGTCAGAGAGATCATCTCAATTACTCTCAGAGTAAGACTGCCTTAGAAGACAAAGTGCTTTAGCCCAGGGCATAGGACTGCCAAGGGTGAATCTAAAATGGAATTCTGTCCCTGGCAGCTTCAGCTGTCAAAGCCTCCAGAAAAGGCCCTGCTATCAACAGGTAGGACTAAGGAGGCTAAGAATGTAGGGAGCATCTGAGTCCTATATGTTGATGGCTTTTCTCTTGGTTGGAGGTTCTGTCTCCAGCCAAGGTTTCAGCTGGAGACAGAACCTTACTCAAGACTGTGGTTATTTATCCAATATCTGTTTAAACCTTTTTTCACTTACCCAGTGAATTTTATGTACCGTCAACTGCAGCACTTTCAAAACTCACACTTGCTTGAAACTCACCCCTGAGAAACTGGATTAATAAGCAAGCCTGGGGGCCAGGTGTGGTGGATCGGTGCCTGTAATCCCAGCACTTCAGGAGGCCCAGGTGGGAGGATTGTTTGAGGCCAAAAGTTCAAGACCAGCCTGGGTAGTGTAATAAGACCCTGTCTCTACAAAAACTAGAAAAGTTAGCTGGGTGTGGTGGCATGTGCCTATACACTCAGCTACTTGGGAGGCTGAGGAAGGAGGATCGCTCAAGCTCAGGAGTTTGAGGCTGTGGTGAGCTATGCACTGGACTACAGCCTGGTGACAAAGCAAGAACTTGTCTTTTTAAAGAATAAAAAGCAAGCCTAAGGTAAGACTAAAGCATCTGTATTCTTTATTATTATTATTATTTTTTGCAGTTTTTGGCCAGGGCTAGATTTGAATCCGTCCCCTCCGGGATTTGGGGCTGGTGCCCTACTCCTTTGAGCCACAGGCATCTGTATGCTTAATACCTCCAGAGATGATTCTGATGCACTCCCTCCAGCTGAAAACCACCACATAAGCAACAGAAGACATAAATAAATCCACAAGTCCACTTAGGGCCAGTCTAAGGTAGGAATGTGGATTAAGCCTGTTGAGAGCATAACCCCATCACTAAGAAGAGACAAGAAAGGCAGAGATGGGCCAGAGAAGAGCAACTAAATAATAAAAAGAATGGAAGAGCTTCTAGAATTTGTTAAAAAATTCTCTAAGGGTCACTGAAAACTGCAGAGAAAAGGAATGAGGATTTATTCGCCAAAATCAAAGATATCAGAGGGGGGCCATTTTATTAAAAAAAAAAAAAGCACATCCAAAAAAGAGCACCTTCTAGTTTAATAATCTCTGATGTGCCTGGCAAAGATTTCTAGTAGACTTTCCCTCTTGCCTGGATTTTACTTTTGCCCCATTGCTACCACACATTTAGGTAAAGTCAATTGTTGCAGAAAGCTTAAAAAAAAGAAAGTAAACAGAGACAACTCTGAAGAAGTAAAATGAAAACATAGTAAAAGTATATCTAAAAATTTCAAGGCGCTAGTATTAATAGCATAGATAGGATCCACCATGTTCTCATCTTGTTTACATTATAAAGCTTTCTACGGCCAGGCTCACGCCTGTAATCCTAGCACTCTGGGAGGCCGAGATGGGTGAATTGCCTGAGTTTGAGACCAGCCTGAGCAAAAGCTAGACCTCATCTTTAGAATATGGCCGGGTGTTGTGGTGGGTGCCTGTAGTCCCAGCTACTTGGGAGGCTGAGGCAAAAGAATCACTTGAGCCCAAGTTTGAGTTTGCTGTGAGCTGTGACACCATGGCACTCTACCGAGGGTGACAAAGTGAGACTTTGTCTCAATGAAAAAAAAAAACACAAAACACCTTTCTGGAGAAGTATCTATTTTACCCATTTGAAGTACTCTGGTTATGGATAATAGTAATACCATATAAGATGGAGCTGGGATTTAGTTTAATTTTTGTAAAACTTACCTGAGCAATTGCATCCTTGAGTTGATTGTATTTCTCTAGGTCAAAACGTGACTTTTTGGCTCCTTTATGGAAAAATAATAAGTATTGTCTGTCTCTGGCTTCTGGATAAACATATTCCTATAAAAATAAAGGAGAAATGCAATTATTAGTTCTTAGTGTGCTATGTTTATAAAATAAGCATTTACTAACTGCTGATTAGATTCTACAACTCTGTATAAATACAAAGGGTGCCAAAAAGATGTATATACATTTTAAGAAAGGAAAAAACTGTATTAAAATTGTAATACTTAGTAACATAAGATGAATACAAGTCATGTTTGAGTACTTCTTATAACTGCAGAAGTCAACATGACTTGAATAATACAGTTTTTTCTGTTCTTAAAATGTGTATACATTTTTCTGGCAACCTCTTCAAATAGGCTGACACGTACTGTGTTAAATATTTAATTACGTAAACATTTTTTATTGTAAAATATATAGAAGAGTACATAGAAAAACGTACATCACAATGGATCATCCCATAATAAACATGTCGATCATTACCAGATTTTAAAAAAGAACACTGATAACAACCCAGAAGCTCCCCTTCTACTCGTTTTCAACTAAAACCTCTTTTTGCCAAAAGTCTTCACTATCTTGACTTTTATAGTAACTGTTTTCTTTACAACTTTCCTCTAAGTACACATCCCTAAGCTTGGTTTCCCCCATTTTTAAATTTTC
Source organism: Otolemur garnettii (assembly GCF_000181295.1). Taxonomy (NCBI): domain Eukaryota; kingdom Metazoa; phylum Chordata; class Mammalia; order Primates; family Galagidae; genus Otolemur; species Otolemur garnettii. The sequence goes on from NW_003852403.1 coordinate 12,605,270, forward strand.
TAAAAATGGAGTCATATGATATTTATATATTCCCTGTGGCTATTTCCTTTCCTTTTTTTTTTTTTTTAGACAGAGTCTCAAGCTGTTGCTCTGGGTAGAGTGTAGTGGCATCACAGCTCACAGCAACCTCAAACTCTTTGGCTTAAGGGATTCTTTTCCCTCAGCCTCCCAAGCAGCTGGGACTACAGGCGTCTGCGACAATGCCCGACTATTTTTTGGTTGTAGTTGTCATTGTTGTTTGGCAGGCCTGGGCTGGATTCGAACCTGCCAGCTTCGGTGTATGTGGCTGGCACCCTAGCTACTTGAGCTACGGGCACCAAGCCACGTGGCTATTTTCACTCAATGATGCTTGTGAGCGTCATCTTGTAGGCACATCCGTAGCCTATTCACTTTCATTGCTATGTTTATTGTATGACTCTATCACAATTTATTTACCCATCTACTACTGACAGACTTCTGGGTTGTCTCCAGCCTTTGGCTATTCTGAATAATGCTGCCAAGAACATTTCTAGGCTTATCTCTTCTGCTGGGTATAAACTAAGGATATGCATGTGTTCAACTTTCAGAAGTGATGTTAACCACGTTTCCAAAATGGTTGTTGCAATTATTCTCCTATCAGCAGGATACGAGAGTTACTATCACTCTATACCCTGGCCATTACTTGTTACTGCCTGTTTAAAAAATGTTAACCATTCTGGTAAGTGTGAGGTAGTACCATCCCATTTTTTAAAAACAGATTGACTGAACTATAATTCATATACAACTTATTCATTTAAAGTATAATACTCAATGATTTGTAGTATATTCACAGTTTGTGCAACCATTACTACAACGTTAGAACATTTTCATCACCCCGACACCCCATACTGTTTAACAGTCAATTCTCATTTCCCTCAACATCCCCAGTTCTAGGAAATTGCCAGTCTCCTTTCGGTCTGTATAGACTTGCCTATTCTGCACATTTCCTCTAAGTGGAATCAGTCACACATGCGGCCTTTTGTTCCTGGCTTCTTTCACTTAGCAAAAGGCTTCCAAGGTTCATCCATCTGCAGCATATGTTAGCATTTCATTTCCGTCTAGTGCCAAATGATATTCCATACAATGGACAGGCCACGTTTTATTTATCCATTCAGGAGTTGAGCATTAGGGGTGTTTCCACTTTTTGGCAATTATGAATGATGCTATGAACATCTGTATACAAGGTTTTGTTTGGACATGTTTTCATTTCTCTTAGAGATACACATTTTCCTGATCACTCATGAGGCTGAGGCCTTTTCCCTTCATATATTATTGGCCACTTGCATATACTCTTTTAGAAGTGTCTATTCAAATTTCTTGCCATTTTTTTTCTAGTGGATTATCTGTCATTTTCTTACTGATGTGTAGGATTTGTTTATACATCATAGATATGGATCCTTTGTTGGATATGTTAATTACACATATCTCTTTCCAATAAACAGAAATTAATTTTAATGTAGTTTATCTTTTTAATTTTTTTTTTTTTTTTTAGACAAGGTCTCACTATATTACACAAGCTGGCCTCGAGCTTCTGGGCTCAAGAAATCTTCCTGCCTTAGTCTCCAAGTAGCTGGGATTACAGGCATGCACCACTGTGCCTGGTTTTATTTGTCACTCTTATACTTTATGGTTCGCACTTTACATTCTCTGTAATAAGTCATTTTTTATTCCACAGTCATTAACATGTTCTCTCACATTATCTTCCAGGAACTTCATTATGTTTTCTTTCATATTTAAGTCTATAATCCACCTGGAATTAATTTTTATTTATAGTGTAAAAATGGGGCAGCTTTTTTTTTTTTTTTAAATAGTATCATTCTGTTGCTACGCTGGAGTGCAGTGGCATGATGATAGTTCACTGAAGCCTTGAACTCCTGGGCTCAAGCGACTCTCCTGCCTTAGCCTCCCATGGCAAGAACTACGAGTGTATGCCACCACACCTGGCTAAATTTTAAATTTTTTTTGAAGAGGTGAGGTCTTGCTGTGTTGCCGACGTTGGTTCCAAACTCCTAGGCTTATGAAACCCTTCCACCTTTCAAACTGCTAGGATTATAGACACAAGCCACTGCGCCCAGCCAATGTTCCATTTTTTAATGTAAATACTCAATTGTTGTAACACCATTTATTGAAAAAAGCTCTCCTTTCCAGATGGCAAAGCCATCTCTTTATAATCAAAAGTTTATTTCTACACTCTGTCTTTTCTTGCTCTATCCTTGTACCACTGTTTTATTTACTAAAGTGTAATCTTCATATTTGATAGACAAACTCTTACCTAGTCTGTCTTCAAGCGTTTACGAGCTTTTCTTCATCCTTTATATTTCCGAATACATTTTAGAAGCAGCTTACTCAACGTCTTTCCTAATCCCCAAATCTGCTGGGATTTTTGACAGACTCGAATAGATCAGAGCTGGTATTTTTACATAGAGGCCTTGCACAACTTTTACACGATTTAGGTTTAGGTACTTTAAAAAGGAATTTTGAGTTGTATTGTTTAAGAATTTTCATTTTCTAGCAGTTTCTTGCTAGCATATGGACATGTAATTGGTTTACATACACTGACCTCACATCTAGTCACCTGATGACACTCACGTATTCTAATCAATTATATGTTTCTTTTGTATAAAATCTACAGATGTCAGTTTTATTTCTTTTCAGTCTTTACATCTTTCATATCTTTTTCTTGCCTTCTGCACCAGTGGGGGCCTTCTGTTCAAAAGTGGCACTTTTATCTTCTTCCTCTATGATGAAGGGACTTTAGGACACCAAGTCTTTTACCTATTCCAGACTCAGCTGCCATTGTTATTGCATACTTTGGTTCTCTCTGTATTTTAAATCACACAGGGGTTTACTGTAACTCTTCTTTATGTTTAAGATTCATTTAGACCCACTCATAGGTTTACCACTTGCACTGCTCTTTGTCCCTTCCTGCTTTTCTGACTTTCCACCTGTGATAATCTTCCCTCTACCCAAGGAACACCTTTTAGTAGTTCATTTAGTGTAGACCTGATTGTGACACATTTCATATTTGTCTGAAAATGTCTGTATTTCACCTTTATTTTAGAAAGATTCTTTTTACTAAGTATTAAATTCAGAGTTAACAGCTATTTTCTTTCAACACATCGAGGTTGCCATTCCACTGTCTTCGGGCTTTCACTGTGGGGGTCTAACAGTGACTCCTCTGAAGGAAAGCTTTTCCCCACCCTTTGGTTACTGTTAAGATTTTTCCCTTTGGCTTTGGCTTTTGAAGTTTTATTATTGATGTGTTCAGATATGGATTTCTTTTTTATACATTCATGGGTATTCTCTGGCATCCTTAAGTCTCAGAATTGACGTCTTTCATCAGTTCAGCCATTAGCTCTTTAAATACTGTATTTTCCTATGGTCTGTCCTTCTCCTTCTGAGACTCCAATAAAATTAAATACATAATAGGCTTTTTCACTGTATGTACTGCGTCTCTTACCCTTTCCAGTATTTTATATCTTTTTGTCTTTCCATATCTCATTTTGACTTATTCCAGGTCACTCTTTCTTTCTTTCTTTTTTTTTTGCTTCTTCTTCTTCTTCTTTTTTTTTTTTTAAGAGAGAGACTCTCACTTTGTCACCCTTGGTAGAGTGCCGTAGCATCACAGCTCACAGCAACCTCCAGCTCTTGGGCTTAGGTGTGTAGGAGATAAGCTCCCCTTGCTCAAGACATGGCAGTTTGCCTCAAAGTGCTCCTCCAGGAGATTGGTTTTGAGAAACATCTCTTTGAAGATCAAGCTTCTGTACCTGCCTATAGATATGCAGGAATATGCAGAGTGACTCTCTATAGGAGGTGTAGAAAATCAGCAGCTGGGGGTGAACAGATGGGGGTGAACAGACCGGTCATTGGGTTCTATTCTCTGCCTTCTCTCTTCATTAACATTATAATCTCTAGTTCCATTTGGGCTAAAAGGAACAGACAGCCAGTCTCCATTATGTTTTTACTCTAAACAAAATCAATTGTATATGTGTTCCTCAGCCTTCCCACTAAATTGTAATCTTAAATGGTAGCTTCCTAATGTTACTTCACCTCTTTGTATATGTATTAAATTCTTACTGAATGTTTGAAAGTATATAAGGTAATCAGTAAAGTTTAGCCAGGCCTCCGACCAGAGTGAGTCACGGTCTCCCTTAAATCATCATTCCGTCTGCAGTGCTTTCCCCTGTGTCTCCGATCAGAAGCTCCAAAGAACATACAACATCATAGGTGATTCTCTTGCCTCAGCCTCCCGAGTAGTTGGGACTACAGGAGCCAGCTGCAATGCTTGGCTATTTCCTTCTTGCAGTTTGGCCGGGGCTGGGTTTGAACCCACCACCTGGGTATATGGGACTGGTGCCCTGCTCACTGAGCCACAGGCACTGCCCTAATTCTTTCTTTAGTTATGGCTAATCTGCTGTTAAGCCCATTCATTGTGTTTCATTTCTAGAATTTTCATTTGGTTCTTTAAAAAAACAAGGTGTCTGCCAATATTCTCAACCTTGCCTTTTATATCCCTGATTATAGTACTATAAAGTATAATTATTTTAAGGCTATGTGTGATAATGCCAGTATCTGGAACCCCTGTGTCTGCTTCCAAAAGTTTTTGTTTCTGTAGGTATTTCCTTATGTATCTGCTTATTTTTTGACTGTATACCTAATTTCACATTTGCAAAATTATTTGTAGAAATAATTTAAGGTTTAGGATAAGGCTATCTTCTCCCAATTATGATTTATGTTTGTTTCCTCTTGGAAACTGATACTAGGATCACACTCTCCTAGGACTACTTCAATCTACTTTATGGAGTTGAGATGAATGAAAATAAGCTACAGTCATTGAGACAGCCGACACCAAGTTTCTCCTTATGCTACAATAGTAACCTTTAAAGGTTCCAAACCCCAGGGTGGTGCCTGTGGCTCAAAGGAGTAAGGTGCTGGCCCTGTATACCGGAGGTGGTGGGTTCAAACCTGGCCAAAAACTGCAAAAAAAAAAAAAAAAAAAAGGTTCCAAACCAAAGCAAGAGTGTTTCATCTTCTTAGTGATCCCTGGCCCTTCTAGGTTAGGAAGTATGACTCAGCTTCTTGGCCTCTCAGCTATACCATCCTTTTTTAAATTTTTATTTTTTATTTCAGAATATTACAGGGGTAGGTACACACATTTTGATTATATATTTTGGTTTTGTACATTTTAGGTCAAAGTAATAAGTGTGCCCTTCTCCCAGAATGTGTGCATTGTACCTGCTAGCTGTGAACTAACCCAACCTCTCTCTCTTCTCCCACTTACTCGACTCTTATTGAGTTATAACTCCACATATGCACAGAAGTGTTGATCAGCTAGTTCCAGTTTAGTGCTGAGGACACGCAGTGCTTGTTTTTCCATTCTTGCAATACCTCACTTAGGCGAATGATCTCCGATTCCATTTAGGTTGTTGCAAAAGATACTCCTCCATCATCATTTTTATGGCTGAGTAGTACTCCATGGCATACATGCTATTAATCCACTCACATATTGGTGGGCACTAGGGTTGTTTCCACATCTTTGCGATTGTGGATTGAACATTTGAGTGTAAGTGTCTTTTTTTCCTTTGGGTAAACACCTAGTAGTGGGATTGCTGGATTGCTGAGGTCTCTCCATACTACTTTCCACAGAGGGTGTAGTAGACGGCAGCTCCGCCAGCAGTGTGTAAGTGTTCGGCCTACCAGAGTGAACAGCACACCTAAATGTTTGGCTTATCTTCCTGGGATTCCTCTTCTTTTGATCCTTGCCTGGCCATTTTTTGCTATTTTGTTAGCTGTCTAGCATCTTTAGGGAGATGTACATTACATTCTATCTAATAACTCTAACTTTTCCTAATCAGAGGAATGGCCTAATCACTCAGTAGGCTATAAGTAGAAACAAAAGCAAATATTTAATTATTGATGAGGACAGGTATTGGGTGAATGATAGATAAAGGGTCCACGGAAGCCTTTTAAAAATGGATAAAATTAAGGCTTGCAATCATTAATATTGATGGAATTAGGATAATTGAGGGATTAAGAACTTGAAGGAAAGCCCTCTACATTCATGTAAATTGCTCTTACCAGGGTACCTATCTATGTTTGCTTAGGATGTAAGTGCACAGTAATTAAATGTATTCAAATCTATTCTCCCTCTTTGGGGCAACATTTATTAAGCAACTAGGTGCCACACTCTATTCTAGACATTTTATGATTTGATACTAGGTGAGAAGAGATGCATACAGCTTGGTTATGAAGGAAAAAGAGTCAGAGAAAGAGAAGCTGAAAACACATTGAACATAAAAAATAAACTAGAATAAAATACCAGAAGGAGGGAATGGGATCAAAAACACAGTGGAGGGGCTACCCCCCACTAAGGAAATGCCATAGTGTAAAAGTAGGTACAGATACAGTTAAATCCATCAAGCTGAGAAATTTGAAAACTTACATTAACTTCAATATTCTAGAAGTGGGAGGCAAGGTTAAGGGTGGGATGGGAAGCTTGAATAGCTACTGTGGGGGGTATAAAACAGGGAAATATAATTAGAAACTGAAGCAGTGGCCCATTCCACACTATTACATGATTTTCCCTGAGTGATGTTTAGTATCCTGTATAGGATGAAGGGCTCGATTAATACTAGATCAGGAGTTTGTAGAGAATATATGGTAGAAACATGAAGAGGAAAAGCATTGAGAAGAGAATGACAATATGGTCTAAATTGGACAGAAAAGCAGCAATACAGGAGGAAGGCAAAAGTAAAAAGTTAAGAGAAAGATGTCAGTAGCCTCAAGGTCCTGATGAGGTCAAAGGAAACAGTGAGTGAATAAAAGTACTAGAAAGAGCATATGTGGCCAAAATTAACATACTAATTTATAGGTGGGACAGTTCTAGGAAGGAAAGCCTCAAAGGGCCTTTGAGGTGGTTTGCTAGAGTACAATATAAACTCATGGCATTGGAGCTGGGAAGTTAGAGCACACATATTAAAGGCTAGATCAGTGTTTATCAACTTTTTTTAGTATTGCCCAAGTGGCCTTTTTGAGACATTTTCTTCCTGATTAGTCCTCCTCCTCAAAGAAGGGTATACTGTATATGTTTATGCACTGTAATACCTAAGGTGTTTTTACTCTACAAGAACCAGTTTTCACCCTTGTGGAGCCACTTTCCCTGTGTTGAAAGTAGGCGGATGGGTGGTCCGTGTGGATGCCGACATAACCCTTAACAATCTTACTGCCAGGCTACTTTTCTACATGATAGAAATTTGTACTCAGGTTTCATTGAAATATTAATCAGTAAAAGTTAATATTCCACTTGATTTTATGATTTCTAGGAACTTGCCATCTTATAAAGATTCTTTAGAACTTAATTTACAGATGCTGGTATGGAGGTGGAGAGGAGGGAACACTTTTACCCAGAAGGGAGAGGGGAGGGAGGAGGTTTGGTGTGTTCTCACCTAACGGGCACAAGGTAAGAGTATATGGCACACCTCCTGGGTGAGGGGCACAAGCACAACAGGGACCTCACCTAACCAATGCAAACATTGTAACATAATTGTGTACACCCTCATATTAATCCGAAATTTAGAAAAACATTAGTCCAAAAAAAAAAAAAAAAAAGAACTTAATCTACTATTAGGATACAATCTAGGATGTAGAAGAGTTTAAATGCTGTTGAACAAGTATTCTGCTTTATAGGTTTTGATTATGTATAATAATTAGGTAAAAGAATATTTAACATGAAAAATTCTGCCTACATTTTATTTAAATTTAAACAAATTTAATTTGTTTTCCTCTTCATACCCCCAATAGTGATTTGATTATTTACTACTGCTATTTTGCAACTTGTCACTTGGGGGCAGCAAGAACGTTTTGGCACTCACAGAAGTGGAGCATTTAACTATTAACAGATCTGGTATTAAAGATCTCACGACATAAGGAGAGGGAAAAAAGTAACACTATGTTCAAAGTCTAACACTTGCATTGATCTGTAGTTCAAGAAAACATTTACAAAACAGAGCTTTTTGTAAGCAGTTATTTCTCCAACATATTTCTGTTTCTATTTTATTTCTAGATTGTGTTTTTCAGAACTAACTACTCATAAATGAAGTCAACAGAAGGCAACATGCTGACTGAGTAGAAAGAAAACAGCCGGGGTAGCGCCTGTGGCTCAGTGGGTAGGGCGCCGGCCCCATATACCGAGGGTGGCAGGTTTGAGCCCCCGCCAAACTGCAACAACAATTAAAAAAAAAAAAAAAAACCAGCCAACAGGGCCAGACAAATCTGTGTTCAATTCCTGGTCCTACGAGTTATTAGATACAATACTTGAGTAGCTTACTTACCCTATCTGAGACTCCATTTCTTCATCATAAAATAATAAATGAGCTTTAGTTGATAAAGAATAGACCAATGCTACCCAAAGCAATCTACTGATTCAGATTCCTATCAAGAAATCAATTATATTCTTCTTAGAAATGGAAAAAAACTAAAAATTCATATGGAAGCATAAAGCAAATAGCAAAGTAATCCTTAGCAAAAAGAACAAAGCTGGATATATTACGCTGACTGACTTCAAAATATATGACAAAATTATAGTAACCCAAACAGCATGTTACTGGCATAAAAACAAACACATGGATTAGTGGAACAGAACTGAGAACCCAGAAATGAATCTGTGCATTTATAGCTAACTGATTTTCAACAAAGGTGCCATAAGCATACAATGGGGAATGGAGAGTCTCTTCTATAAACGGAGATGAGAATACTTGATATCCATATGTCAGAGAATGAGACTAGACTCCTTGTCTCTTAACATATACAAAAATCTACTCAAAAGGAATTAAAGACTTAAGTAAAAGAAAAGACCCCAAACTGGCTCGGTGCCTGTAGCAAGGGTGCCAGCCATATAACACCAGAGCTGGTGGGTTCAAACCCAGTCCAGGCCTGCCAAACAACAGTAACAACTACAACCAAAAAAAAACCAGCTGGGTGCCTATAGTCCCAGCCACTTAGGAGGCTGAGGCAAGAGAATGGCTTAACTCCCAGAATTTGAGGTTGCTGTGAGCTGTGATGCCACAGCACTCTACCAAGGGTGACATAGTGAAACTCTGTGTCCAAAAAAAAAAAAAAAAGACCCAAAACTAAGAGTGGGGCACAGTGGCTCATGCCACCTGTAACCCCAGCACTTTGGGAGGCTGAAGCAGGTGGACTGCTTGAGCTCAGGAGTTTGAGACTGAACAAGAGTGAGACTCCCATCTTTACTAAAAACAGAAAAACTAGCTGGGCATTGTGGCAGGGGTCTATATATGCAGCTACTTGGGAGGCTGAGACAGGATCATTTGAGCCCAAGAGTTTGAGGTTGCTGTGAGCTATGATGCCATAGCACTCTACCAAGGGTGATAGAGTGAGACTGTCTCAAAAAAAGAAAGAAAGAAAAGACCCCAAACTAAGAAGCTACAAGAATAAAATATAGGGGAAATAATTCAGGACGTTGATCTGGGAAAGAGTTTTTGGATAAGATCTCAAAGCACAGGCAATAAAAGCAAAAATAGACAAATGAAATTATATCAAAAAAAAAGGAGGCTCGGCACCTGTGGCTCAAGTGGCTAAGGCGCCAGCCACATACACCTAAGGTGGCAGGTTCGAATCCCCAGCCCAGGCC
>NW_003852403.1:12615157-12628090 GCF_000181295.1 Otolemur garnettii
GTGAAAATATCTGCAAACTATTTATCCCACAAGGGACTAATACTCAGAAAACAGAAGGAATTTCAACTCAAGAAAACAAATTACTTAATTAAAAAATGGGCAAATGATCTGAATAGATGTTTCCCAAAAGAAGACACACAAAAGGTCAACAGGTATATGAAAATATTCTCACCATCACTAATCATTAGAGAAATACAAATCAAAACACAGTTAAAACGGCTATAATAAAAAAGACCACATAACAAATGCTGGCAAGGATGTGAAGAATGGGGAACTTGTATATACTGTTGGTGGTAATGTAAATTATTACAGCCATTATAGAAAACAGTATCAAAGTTCCTCAAAACACTAAAAATAGAAATACCATGTGACCCAGAAATCACACTAGTGGGTATAAATATGCAAAGGAAAGGAAATTAGTACATCAAAGACATGTCTGCACTCTCATGTTATTGCAACACAAGTCACAATCACCAAGATATGTTATCGACTTAAGTGTCCATCAACAAATGAATGAATAGCCAGCAAGATGGCTCACGCTTATAATCCTAGCACTCTGGGAGGTGAGGCAGGTGGATCACCACAGCTCAGTGGTGAGAGACCAGCCTGAGCAAGAGCGAGACCCTGTCTCTAGAAAAACCCTGGTGTTCTGGTGGGGGCCTATAGTTTCAGTTACTTGGGAGGCTGAGGCAAGAGGATGACTTGAGTCCAAGAGTTTGCGGTTGCTGTGAGCTAAGATGCCATGACACTTTTAGTGGTTAGGGTGCTGGCCACATGCACTAGGGCTGGTGGGTTCAAACCCGGCTAGGGCCTGCTAAACAACAATAACAAAAAAATAGCTGGGGGTTGTGGAGGGCACCTGTAGTCCTAGCTACTTGGGAGGCTGAGGCAAGAGAATCGCTTAAGCCCAAGAGCTTGAGAGGTTGCTGTGAGTTGTGATGGCACAGCACTCTACCAAGGGCAACACTGAGACTCTGTCTCAAAAAAAAAAGAAAAGAAAAGAAAAGAAAATGTGGCATATATATACACAATGCCATACTATGCAACTACAAAAAAGAATGAAATCCTGACATTTGCCACAACACAGTTAAAACCAGAGGCCATTATGTCAAGTGAAATAAACCAGGCACAGAAAGACAAACGTGGCATGCTGTCACTCATGTGGGAGCTAACAATGTTAATCCTGTAGAATTTGTCCCATAGAGGTAGAGAGTAGAACAGCGGTCCCCGCAGAGATGAGTTAATGATTCAAAATTATAGTTATACAGGAAGAATAAGATTTAGTGTTCACAGCACAAGAGAGTAACTAGACTTAATAATAATTGTTGGTATATTTCAAAATAGCTAAAAAAAAAATTAAATATTTCCAACATAAATAAATGATAAATGTTTGAAGCAAAAGACATGCCAATTACTTTGATTTGGACATTACACAGTACATTATGCATACATGTATCAAAATATCACATTTATCCCCTAAATGTACAATTACTATGTATCAATTAAAAAAAGGAATAAGCCAAGGGTATAAAGTGATTTTCACTTCTCTTCCATGAAATAAAAAACAATAAAACGCCTATCCTTTCAACCTACTTAGAAATTCAGGATTTAAGTATTTGACTAGTTATCACCAGCTCTCCATTCTAACTCAATGAAAATAAAAAGCATGGATCTTTCTTCATACAACTATTACATTATTACATAGCACACAAAAAGCCAAGCCAACATAGGTGAACAAGTTATTCTACAGCTGACCACTTTTCCCCTTGGCCCCCTTATTCCACACCTTATTACAGTATATTTTTCTGAATTTAATATTTATATGCCTTTCTTAAGAGCTTATAAACTTGATGAGGCTAGATTTAGCACCTAGACTGGTGCCTGAAGTATATATGGGTCATTACAAAAGTTTTGAGAGGCTCAGCTCCTGTGGCTCAAGTGGCTGTGGCTCAAGTGGCTAAGGCACCAGCCACATACACCTAAGGTGGTGAGTTCGAATCCAGCCTGGGCCACCAAATAACAATGACGGCTGCAACCAAAAAATAGCTGGGCATTGTGGCGGGCGCCTGTAGTCCCAGCTACTTGGGAGGCTGAGGCAGGAGACTTGCTTGAGCCCAGGAGTTGGAGGTTGCTGTGAGCTGTGATGCCATAGCACTCTACCCAGGGGGACAGCTTGAGGCTCTGTCTCAAAAAAAAAAAAAAAAGTTTTGAGAGACACAAAAATCAGAAAATGTAAAATCTGCTTAGACAGAAACAAATGAAGCCCTCCCAGTAACACTGGATAAGCTGAGCAAGCTCAAAGTTGCATGGGTGAATCAGAAAGGATGCTATTGACTGTGTTTCTTAGAAGTAAAATAATGGACATGGTCTGTCTCAAAACGTTCAGTTTCCCATGTAACTAGCACATATGTGCACAGGCGTGTGTGTGTATGTGTAAAGGATAAGTGAATACTTAAACATGAGAGAAAAGAGAACTGCTTTGACAACTAACACTTGATCTCATCAAAAGTTACGTGAAGATTTCTTACCTGGCGTGTAATTACAAAATATGCATACATTGCCATGGCACTTCCATAAGTGATGAAGTAGGTGACTGGCTCCATGATGTCCCAGGAATATTCCCACCAGGTAAGCCGGGCCAAAATGCCAAACTGTGTGGCCATGTAGGCAAGGCCACCCCATAGCACCAAAGTGGTCCTCTTCTCAGCTTTTCTGCTAATCTCAATTCGGATCTGTTGGGCACACACGATCCATGTAAGACGTTTTGACAGAGAACCAATTTAAAAATCTTCGAGTGTTCTGTGTTCACTAAAGAAGCAGAGCTCATAATCAAGACAAAACTTAGTCTCAATTCTAGTAAATATAGTTTGTCTTCCTAAATGGTGTCTGATCTGCAGTTTTCACTGAAAAACATATCTTAGAGAAATAACTGATTTGGGGGTCATTTATTTTACGTTTCACCCTAGAAGTGGCTGAAAATATGGGAGTGAGCAACTCAGTTCCGACAGCTCTGCACCCAACCACAAGATCACCTTCTCTGGAAGAGGAAAATATAAACATACCAATATTTTCTCATTGTTGTATGTAAGATTTAAGATATTGTTAGTTTTTAACTTAAACAATATACTATGGGCAGAACATGAACTCTGGATTCATTATAAAGTTGTTCCAAGGATAAAAGAATACACGTGAAACACTTAGCATAATTCATGGCCCACAGGAAATACTTGATAAATAATGATAATTATTTTTATAAATTCAGAAAATGAGTAACATTCAGAGTGTTTGCTCTTCTCTTTAATCCTTACAATCTAATTTCTTAAAATGGAAAAATTGCATCATTGAAAAAGGTAAGATACGTTCATTGTGAACATTCAGAAAAGCATAAAGAAGAAAAGTCAATCATAATCCTACTTCTTTCAGCATTTTGGAATATATTCTTTCCGATTTTTTCCTTTGTGTGTGTGTATATATGTATATATAAATATTTATATACAAATATATAAATGAGTATACCTTTGTGCATAACACATTTAAAATTACATTATAGTTTGCACAGATTTATAATTTACTTTTCATAATATCTCATGAATATTTTCGATGGCACATTAGATCTAACATACTCATTTTTAATAGGTGCATAATATTTGATGGGAAGTCATCCCTTGGTGTCTGTGTGGGACTGGTTCTAAGACCTCCAGCGACATCAAAATCCATAAATGCTCAAGGTCCTATATAAAATGGTACAGTGTTGCATATAACCTATGCATATCCTCCCATATGCTTTAAATCATCTCTAGATTACATATAATACAATGTAAATACTATGTAAACAGTTGTTATATTGTATTGGTTTTTAAATTTGTATTATTTTTTATTGCTTTTTCTTTTTTTAAGTTAGTCTTTTCCCCTAAATGTTTTCCATCCCAGGTTGGTTGGATCTGCAGTTGTAGAATCCATGGATACAGAGGGCTGATAATAATGTTCATTGTTTAACTTGGCTAAAATCGTTATCTTCTACACTAAGGAACCTTTCCTGATCAGCAATTATTCCAAGTCTTATTTTAAAGGTAGTAAATCTGGTTAAGGGCAATTCTATTTATTTAATTAATTATTTATTATTTATAACAGACACGGGTTTTATTATTAGGCATTTGGCAATGCGTAAGAATTAATCTCATTATTGCCTTCATCTCCCAATCAAAATGGAATCAACCTTCATTTTTCCTTCCCAGGGCAGTATATTATATTAATCTAAATCCATTACTAAGGCTCCAAACTATTCCTTTTTAAGTCTTTTCTTAGCTTTAATTAGAACTTTACAGTTTAGTCTCATAACTTAGTGGACTAAGATTGACATGACTCAATGGCATAAAACTTAGAAGAAAACACAGAAACATGTATGCTCTGGAAAAAAAAGAGGTGATGAGAAAAATCTGGGAATTGAATTTTCACCTTTTCCAGGGGAGCCAGCTGCTCTTTGAGATCCTCTAATCTTTCGATAAGCTCCCTCTCCTTGTTTAACTGGTGCTGCTCAATGCACAGTGTGGTGTATAGCTGCTGGACCAGGGTCTTTACATCATTCAGCGTTGCTGCATTTTCGTGGCTTAAGAGGTCTGAAAAAAAAGGGATTATATTAAAAAAAAATGTATGCCTTAAATGGAGACTTGCTATTCCTGAGACTATTAGACAATAAGAACAAGGCAAATTCACCCACTATAGGTATCCCGCCTTCAGTGTTAAGCTGAGGGAAAGTGATAGCTCTTTTTTTTTTATTAAATCATAAACACATAGATCATGTATACATTAAGATAGCTCTTTTTTAAAGAGAGTTGTCCACAGATTTAGAAAGTAAATTCTTACTTAGGTTGCTTGAACATTTTTAAATATTTCACCATTAAATTCTTGGAAGTCTAAATGCTATAAATGAAGCTGTGATTAAGGTAAACATTAAGAAAGATGATACAGGCTCAGTACCTGTAGCTCAAATGGCTAAGGCACCAGCCACATACACCAGAGCTGGTGGGTTTGAATCCAGCCCGGGCCCACCAAACAACAATAACAACTACAACCAAAAATAGCTGGGCATTGTGGTGGGCGCCTGTAGTCCCAGCTACTTGGGAGGCTGAGGCAAGAGAATCACTTAAGCCCAGGAGTTGGAGATTGCTGTGAGCTGTGATGCCACAGCACTCTACCTAGGGTGAAAGTTTTTTGTCTCAAACAAAAAAAAAAAAAAAGAAAAAGAAAAAGAATACAAATAATAATAATCTTTAGCAGATAGGGACAAAAAAATTAAGGAAAACTAGTAGAGAGAGAGATTTAGAATCAATCTGATTATCTTGCTTATTAAAATGCTAATCTATAATTTATCTGTCCTGCCATTTTAATTATTTTTTTCCCTTTATTAACTCCTAAGGGAAAAATGTGCAGTTATTTCAAATTTGCAAGTACAAGGTAAATACAATAAAAATATCATCACTCTAACAACCTTAACCCTCATACACATCACCCCTAGGACACCAACTTTTATTCATTCCTATTGAGGGAAGACAGAGAATAGCTGTCTGGGCCTCAAAATCATGCTCTAAGGGCATGAAGTTATGGGAATGATCAAAAGAGTAAAAGATTATATTCTTTGATTCAACATCCTCTACTGTGGGTAGTTTTGAGACTCTAATGAAAACTTTGATCTCAGCTGTCAGAGAAATTTTTTCTTTTAAAAAAGCAACGCAAATAAAGTTTTTGTTTTAGAATCTTATGTGCTTTAAAAGTGACATTTTACTAGGTACAGCATACGGTGAGCCCTCTTATAAATCAAAATGAGGCACAGTCAGAATTAATCAAATATTTCAAATATTCTTCAAGGATATCCTTTAGTTCAGGTACCACAGAAATTCAATTAATGGAAAAATTCAAATAGGGGTAGCAAATCGGATTAGAGAAGAGTGGACATACTAAAATGGGATATAGCACCTAGCTGGTACCTTGCGTGCCTCGGTAAATGTGTGCTGGACTAATGGAAACGGATAAAAGGAGGAGTACTGGGAATGTCAGAAGTAATCTATGGCAACAGTGTCATTCCAAAGCTGCAACGCACATTAGCATATAGCTTTAAAGTTTCCCAAGTTCCAGAAGAAGCTGCGCTCTAGAAGGCTGAAGCACTTTGTCCAGACTGTCAGAAGAAGGGACAGAGTTCATATCTCCAGACCTCCAGGCTGGGAGCTACATTATAATGCTTCTACTATGTCAATATTCATATTTCTCCTGCAAGCTCAGTCCTCTTTCAAAAAGGTAATTCCTTAGGTAGGTATAAATTGTCTAAGGTTAATAAAACCTTCTCATAGCAACCTCCAACTCTTGGGCTTAAGCAATTCTCTTGCCTCAGCCTCCCAATTAGCTTGGACTACAGGCACCCACCACAACACCTGACTACTTTTTGGTTGCAGTTGTTTGCCAGGTTTGAGCCTGCCACCTAGGTGTATGTGGCTGGCACCGTAACCACAGAGCTAGTAGAGTAAGGAGCAGAAAAGGGCTACAGGTGCTGAGCCAGTTGGCTATTTTTTTGTTGCAGTTGTCATTGTTGTTTAGCAGGTCTGGGCTGGGTTCGAACCCGCCAGCTTCTGTGTATGTGGCTGGCGCCCTACCTACTGAGCTACGGGTGCCACCTAAAATAATGAGGAATCCTTTACAGTGTGTTAAGATCTTCACAATATACCATTAGGTAAGAAAAACAGTTTGTTTAATGGTTTTATACCTTGTCAATCTGCTAACCTGGAATTATGCTGCCCAGAATATCCTTCCTGGTATTGTTCTGAATTAGAGTTAACCAAATGAGATTTTGGAAGGTGGCAGTGAAGCAGAAACCTTTATTCTCTGAAGGTGACTGTGGTTAATAGTGACATAGATGTAGAGGTCCCTGCAGATATCAGCTGTGCCCACTCTCCTCTGATCTATGTATGGCTCTTTTTCTCAATTGTCACTTCTGTTGATTAACAGCAAATGCAAGCCCACAACCAGACACAGCCTTCTGAAGCTGCTCTGTCCAATATGGTAGCCATCGGCCACATGTTGCTACTGATTTATCTTTAACTAATTATTATTTTAAATTGACAAATAAAAAATGTATATATTTATTATGTACATGTTGTTTTAAAATATGTATAAATTATGGAATAGATAAATCAAACTAATTGATATATCAGTTATATATAGTTATAGTATATTGATATATCAGTTATATAGTTATCAGTTATATTTTTGTGGTGAAAACACTTAAAATCTACTCAACAAAGGCTGGGTGCAGTGGCTTATGCCTGTAATCCCAGCATTCTGGGAGGCCGAGGCAGGTGGATCATTAGAGCTCAGGAATTTGAGACCAGCCTGGGCAACAGTGAGATGCCTGTCTCTAAAAATAGCCAGGCATTGTGGTGGGTACCTATAATCCCAGCTACTTGGGAGACTGAGGCAAGAGGATCACTTGTGTCCAAGAGTTTGAGGTTGCTGTGAGCTATGATGTCACAGCCCTCTACCCAGGGTGACAAAGTGAGACTTTGTTGCCAGAAAAAAAAAAGATTTACTCATCAATTTTCAAGAACATAATCAATACATTGTTATTGACTATAGTTACCATATTGTCCAATAGATCTCTTGAACTTATTCTTCCTAACTGAAATTTTATATCCCTTGATCAACATTTCTGTACCCCCCCCATATTGCTATAATAATTTAAATTAATTAAAATTAAATTAAAAATTCAGGTCTTCAGTCACATTAACATTTCAAGTGCACAATAGCCCCAGGTAATCACACCTGTCATCCCAGCACTCTGGGAAGCTGAGGCAGGTGGATCATTAGATCCAGATTACCAGATCCAATGGTTACCAGATTAGATAGTGCAGAAATAAAAAAAATTTCTGCATCACAGAAAGTTCTCTTTGGCAACACTGTTGTCAGGATTTCTCTACCAGCCCTCCTCTGTAGTCTTGTCCTAACAACGTGATGTTCCTGGGTTTCCAGGTTCCCTGGTAAGCTTTGATTTGTCCATCTGTGCCACTGCTTCAGAATTAGTGACCATTCTCTGATCCTCCAAGCTTGCCATTTCAGACTCTTATTTCATCAGCTTCGCCTACAATTGTACAAGGTCTTACTCCTACAACAAATAGTTTATTCCATAATATTCACATGGTTCTGCTTCCCCAAATGAGCCCTGACTGATATAAACAGTATGTGTTATATGCTATTATTTAACACTCATATTTGCTTTTGAATGTGTAGACTGGCTTGGTAAAGGGCAAGAAACTACAAACAGCATTTGCTGATGCAGAAGAGTCATTTAGATTTTGGGAGGTGACCCTGTGAATGTATGGGCTAGTCTAAACACATTTTAGAAATTAATTTGCAACCACAATGCCTTATGACATCAGTGAAAAGACTACAAAATGATACAAATCACAGGAGACCTCACAGATGTCCGATTCTAGACCTGGCTGAATGTATAGTTGTTATCTTTCTAATTACACATCAGAAAAGCCCTGGTAGACTCAAGGGACTAAGCTTTACTTTGCTTAATCCCAAACTGTTGGCCCTAAAAAATCTGCTCACAAATTTGGAGATGAAGTTATAGGAGATGGGAAAATATGCACATAAGTTTCCTAGAGGCTTCGCACCACCGCTTTGGGACAATTACTGTATGCTTCACTAAAAATGCAGGTGAGTTTTTATTAATGTTTCTGCAAGTGCTATCAATTTCAAGATAATAAAGGTATAGACAACCTGGGGAGATGTGCACATATGGGTAACGAAAATTCTTTTCAACTACAAAAATGCTTCAGAAAGGATTTGGGCTCTTTGGGTCTCTAATGAGGCAACCATTATAGGTGGTGTTTGGTTTGGTTGTTCAACCTCTCATCTCAAATCATTTATAACATCAAGAAAGAAGCAAGAGTGGTTTATCTTACAAGGGTACAAGTGAATCTTTCTAAGAGTAGAATATGAACATTTTAACACAATAACTAAGAAAATGACATGACCAGTTTGTTGGAAGTGTTTCAGATTGTGTGTGAAAACACTACACTGTACCCCAGAAGTGCATTAATGTACACAGTTACCATTCAATAAAAAAGAAAATAAATAAATAAATAAATAAAAAAGAAAGAAGCAAGATATCCAATATCCCCTGAATAGATAAATGGAGAAAAGGGATTAGTGGTGCCAATCAAAATGATTCTCCTTGGTACAAAAACGTATAACCACCAGCAAAATAGGGTAAACTGCCTTCTCCAAGACAAAGGTAGTTAATTATTACGTCAACATGGATCAGGATAAAAGGCTTTTTTGTGTTCCTTTCTGTAGTCTTCCCTCTATTCTATATTTAGACTAAATTACAAAATCATCTTATTGTGAAAATGGTTATTCCTTTCACTCTGCAGTGTTAGAGAGGACCCCAACTATAAACAGCTACGGTCACCAAAAGAATTTGACGGAGCTTGCAAGTAGCCTTGCCATTAAGACATGTCACCTCAGCCTAGCTCACAGCAACCTCAAACTCTTGGGCTGAAGCAACCCTCCTGGCTCAGCCTTCTGAGTTGCTGGGACTACAGGCACCTGCCACGACTCCTGGCTCATTTTTCTGTTTTCAGTAGAGACGGGGGTCTTGCTTTGCTCAGGCTGGTCTTGAACTCCTGAGCTCAAGTGATCCCTCCACTTTGGCCTCCCAGAGTGCTAGGATTATAGGCACCTAGCCTGTATTTGTCAACTTTTAGAAGTTACTAATATAGTAGACAACTATATTAAAATATAAGTTATAATTTCAAATTTATAAATATGAAAAATTTATTAGACTTTTTAATACATGAAAATATAAATTTATTTACAAAATAATTTTTCTTAATTCTTAAAAATTTTAATAGATTTAGGGGAAACAATTTTTTTTATTCCATGGACAAATTGTGTCATGGAGAAGTCCAGGCTTTTAGTTTACCTGTCATCTGAATAACGTATATCTGTGGTCCCCAAACCCTGGGTCACAGACAGGTACTGGCCTGCAGCCTGTTAGGAGGAGGTGAGCAGTGGGTGAACGAGGGAAGCTTCATCTGTATTTACAGCTGCTCCCCATCACTGGCATCACCGCCTGAACTCTGCCTCCTGCCAGATCAGCGGTGGCATTAGACTCTCATAGGAACAGAAACACTACTACTGTAAACTGTGCATGTGAGGGATCTAGGTTGTGTGTTCCTGATCAGAATCTAATGCCTGATGATCTCAGGTGGGATGTAATGTGTGTGAATCATCCCGAAACCATTTCTCCACTCCCTTCATTGCCCTGTCGACGGAAAAATTGTCTTTCATAGAATTGGTCCCTGGTGTCAAAAAGGTTGGGGACTGCTAGTATACCTTGTACCCAGTAGGTAGTTTTCCATCTGCACCCCTTCCCACCTCCCCCTTCTGTGTCTCCAATACCTACTATGTCACTCTGTATGACGACGCATAACCACTGCTTAGTTCTCACTTATAACTGATACCATGCAGTATTTGTTTTTTTTTTTGTTCCTGTGTTACTTTCACTCAAGCTAATGGCTCCAGTTCTATCCAAGTTGCTGCAAAAGATGTCATTACATTCTTTTTCATGGCTGAAAAGTATTCCACGGCCTGAGTATTTATACATTCCCACCAACAGCACACAAGCATTCCCTTATTGCTACATTTGTGCAAGCATTGTTCGCTTTTTGACTTTTTAATACTGGTCATTATTAAAGACGAGGGTGGTATGTTATCATGGTTTTAATCTGCATTGCTCTGATGATTAGCGATGTTGAACTTTTTTCATATATTTGATGGCATTTTCTCCTCTTCTTTTGAAAAATGTCCACGTCTCACTTTTTAATGAGGTTGTTGATTTTTTTCTTGCTGATTTTAGTTCCTTATGGATTCTGTACATTAGTCCTTTGTAGGATGATTAGCTTGTGAATATTTTCTCCCATTCTATAGGCTATTTATTCTGATGATTATTTCTTTTGCTGTGCAGAGGCTTTTTAGTTTAATTAAGTCCTATTTATTTATTTGTGTTTTTGTTGGATTTGCTTTTGGGATCTTAGTCATAATTTTTTTTTTTTTTAACCATAGGCCAATGTCAAGGATGGTTTTTCCTAGGTTTTCTTCTAATAATTACACTTTTAAGCTATCTTGAGTTAATTCCTGAGGCTAGTGAGATATGGATTCAGTTTCATTCTTCTGTATGAGGCTATCCAATTTTCCCAGGACCATTTATTGAATAGGGTGTCCTTTCTCCAGTGTAGGTTTTGTCTTGGTCAAAGATCAATTGGTTGTGGGTACTTGGCTTTATTTCTGGGTTCTCTATTCTGTTCTATTGTCTATGTGTCTGCTTTTATACCAGTCCCATGCTGTTTTGGTTACTACTACCTTGTAAGTTTAAAGTCAAGTAATATGATGCCTTCAGATCTGTTCTTTTTGCTTAGGATTGCTTTGGCTATTTGTGCTCTTTTCTGGTTTTACAGAATTTTAGGGTTGTGTTTTTTAATTCTGTGAAAAATGATGTTGGTATTTTGATAGGAATTGCACTGAATCTGTAAATCACTCTGGGCAACATGGACATTTTAACAATAACAATTCTTCCAATTCATGAGCATAGGATGCTTTTCTACTTGTTTTTGTCATCTATCATTTCTTTCATCAGTGTTTCATAACTCCCCTTTAGAGATCATTTACCACTTTGGTTATTTCAAGGAGTTTTATTTTACTTTTTGCAATTATTGTATGAGACTGAGTTCTTGATTTTCTTCTTAGCTTGGCTGTTATTATAGAAATGCTACTGATGTGTGTACATTGATTTTGTAACCTGAGGCTTTACTGAATTCATTTATCAATTTCAGGAATCTTTAGGGTTTTCCAGGCGTAAGATCACATTGTCAGTAAACAGGGATGGTTTGACTTCCTCTTTTCTAATTTGGATACCCTTTATTACTTTCTCTTGGCACAGACTTCCAGTCCTATGCTGAATAGGAGTGGTGAAAGTATACATACTCATCCTGCTCCAGGTCTTATGAGGAATGTTTTCAACTTTGCCCCATTCACTATGATCTTGGCTGTTGGTTTACTGTATATGAGTTTATTATATTAAAGTATATTCCTTCTATGCCTAGTTTGTTGAGGGTTTTTATCATGAAGGGATATTTGATTTTGTTGAATCCTTTTGCTGTGTCTACTGAGATAATCATATGGCTTCTGTTTTTCATTCTGATTTACATGGTGTATAACATTTACTGATTTGTGAATGTTGAACCATCCAGTATCCCTGAGATGAAATTCAATACCTTTTTGATGTGCTTTGGGCTTACTAGTATTTCATTAAGAATTTTTGCATCTATGTTCATCAAGACTATTGGTATGTAGTTTTTTTTTTGTTGGGTCCTTTCCTGGCTTTGGTATCAATGTTATATTAGCTTCGTTGGATGACTTAGGAGGATTCTCTCATTCGTGATATTTTGGGAACAACTTCAGTAGCACTGGTACCAGTTCTCTGTAGGTCTGGTAGAATTCAGATGTGAATCCATCTGGTCCTGGGCTTTTCTTAGCTGGGAAATTTTTTGTTACTGATTAAATCTTGCTACTCTTTATTGGTCTGTTCATGAGTTCTACTTCTTCCTGATTCAAGCTGGTGAGGTTGTGTTTTTCTAGGAATTTATTCATTTCCTCTAGATTTTCTAGTCTGTGTTTGCAGAAGTAGTCTTGGATGATGTTTTGTATTTCTGTGGTATTAATTGTAATGATTCTGTTTTCATTTCTGATTATGCTTATTTAAGTCCTCTCCATTCTTTTGTTGGTTAATGTAGCTAAGTGGTCTATTGATTTTATCTTCTCAAATCCTTTGTATTTCTTTTGTTTTAATTTTATTTAATTCTGCTCTGATCTTTTATA
>NW_003852403.1:12628341-12628737 GCF_000181295.1 Otolemur garnettii
TTGGCTGCCCAAGCTTAAGAGCCATGGCATTAGCCTTGCTAATAGCAACCTCAAACCCACGGGCTCAAATGATCCTCCTGACTCAGCCTCTTGAGTAGCTGAGACTACATGTGTCTGCCATAACACCTGGCTATTTTTCTAATTATAGTAGAGTCCAGGTCTCACCCTTGCTCAGGCTGGTCTTGAACTCCTGAGCTCAAGCAATTCACCCACTCCAGCCTTCCAGAGTGCTAGGATGATAGGTGTGAGCCCCAGTGTCTAGCTGATGTAGGCATTCCGAGTCATAAACTTCTCCTTTCAGTACTACTTTTGCTGTATCATGGAGATTTAGGTAGTTTTTATCATTATTATCATTTATTTCAAACATTTTTAAATTTTCATCTTAATTTCATTGTT
>NW_003852403.1:12628757-12629296 GCF_000181295.1 Otolemur garnettii
TTTGTGGCCTAACAGGGTAGAACCTTCAAAGTTGACCACCTCTCTGTATTGGCCACTTCCTTGAGTTGACCTAATTTTCACAGACCAGATATGCACCACTGTATCAGTACAGTAGGCCTAGTTCCTTATGTTGACCATCTCTGTATACTGACTAGCTCCATTTGTTGACCAGTTTGTTACAGTCCATTAAGTAGTCAGTTTATAGAAGTTCCATTGTATTTCTTTAGTGAATTTTTCATTCCTGTCCTGAATGATTTTTTTGGTTTCTTTGTGTTGGTTTTCAACTTTCTCATGGACCCCCAATGAGCTTGCTCAGAATTCTATGTCTGAAATTTCAAAAATTTCCTTTTGCTTTGAGTCCATTGCTGGAAGAGTTAGTGTGATCCTTTGGGGGTATCAAAACAGCCTGCTTTTCTCATACTGCCAGAGTTCATATGCTGGTTCCTTTCCACCTGGAACCTCTTCCCTCAGCTCAAAGCAGATACCTCTGCGGCTTGCCTGTCTCTGCTGGGAACTCTGTTGCTCAGTGAAGAGAGGGA
>NW_003852403.1:12629316-12633290 GCF_000181295.1 Otolemur garnettii
CTTTCCACCTGGAACCTCTTCCCTCAGCTCAAAGCAGATACCTCTGCGGCTTGCCTGTCTCTGCTGGGAACTCTGTTGCTCAGTGAAGAGAGGGAGAGGTGCACTGACTTTTGGCTTGAGCAGGTGAATACTCACCATGGTGTTGCTGGAAATTTGGGTCAGCTGGACATCAGACCCCTGGGAGAATGTTCTTGTGCCCGCAGTTGTGAACGAGGTTAGATTAACCCTAGTCCTTACTTCCCTGGATGACATGCTTGATTCCTGGGGGGACCAGACCAAGACTGAGCTGGCAAACTTGCCTTTTAGCCTCCCTGAGTTCAGGTGCTGGCTGTGATAGAGAGGGGAGGTGTGTTCTCATGGTCTGGAAGAATGCTCAGGCAGGAGAAGGGCAGATTCATCATGAGCCCACCGCAGGATGGGTGGGCCCCTCTTGCTGTGGCGCACATATACCGCTCACATCTCCCTCTGTTGCCAGTGACTGCAGGCTCTGTCCTTCAGGGGCACAAAAGCACCCAGATTTCTAGCTCTCACCCTGGCCCAGCGACAGCAGTGGTGGTAGAGGCAGTTCAACCCACTGTGCTAGGCTACTAGAATAGTTGTGGGTCATTGCTGAAATGCTCAGGAAAGGGGGTAGTGGTGGCAGTTATGCCACAGATTTGCGTCTAGGTAGGATAGGCTTTTCCAGATAGAGGCAGGCTACTGGTGGTGAGAACTGTCCATCCTGCCCTCCCTCAGTGGAGGTGGTAGTTTTTGTTCTTGGGGTGCTCAAAAGTGTCTGGAATCCCAGCTTTCTTCTCGGCCTGGCTGTAGCACAGGTGAAAGAGAAAGCTCGAACTATTGTATATTGGGCTCCCAGAATGCCTGGGGCTGCCACTGAAATGCTCCAGTGGGGCAGGGGTAGTTGTGCCAGGGACTTGCCTCCAGGGAGGGTAGCTCCTCCCAAAAGAGACAGGCAGCTCTGGAAGAATGCATTTAATTTATTTTGTATAAATTTGTTTTGTATTTAAACAAACACATAAACACTAAGGTTTATGGTATGAAGAAAGATATGCAAGAACCATGAGAGATCACTTTTCTGTAATATGCAATTTACTGGAGAGATGAACTGCTTATGCAGAGATGATAAGTATGACAAGGCATTTTTGGCAGACTTGCAACACTTGAGCTCACCATAGTAGCAAGAGGAGGTGGCTATCAAATTGTTACAGTGTGCACTATGTACTAAAGTTAATTTTACACAATTATATTTATTTAGTTTTTCTCTATGAATGATACTATGTACACTCTGTAAGTATATGAGTAAATTTTGATACAGTTTAACTTTTATAATAGATTTGTGTATATTTTATGGTAGTAAATGATATCTACCATGCATTTTTATACATTCATAACATACCTTTTTCTTAATTTCTGTTGATGTTTCTAAACTATGCAGTTTGTGAGTTTTTTCAAATTGACACAAATCTCAAAAACATTTTCCAATTTCTTAAAAAACATCTGTGTATAAGTGGACTCATGCAGTTCAAACTGGTGTTACTTAAGGGTCAAATGTACTTAGAGAATATTTTTCCATTCTTACTATTTAAAGGATACTCTTCTATATCCTTTTCCCCAGTAGCTCCCTCGCAACAAACTGTTGGCCTTTGAACAACCAGACGCTACCCAGCTAACTCATTTAATTCACTCAATATAGAATGAATCAATGGGGAATACAAAATAACAGTGCCCTCCCCCCTCAGAGCATTTACAAAGAAAAGGAAAAAGCAGAATCCAGAGAAGAGATTAATCACTTCTGTTGGCTGAAAGTCAGAGAAAGAAGAATAGGATCATTAAAGGCTTTGCAGAAGAGCTGACACTGATAGTTTTGACATGAGGGAATAAGAGGCAGGAAGAAAGGAGAAAAACATCTTAGGGAAAGGTGAGCAAATACTGAGATGGCAAAGAATGTGGCACAGTTCAGGAAATCACAAAAGAATACACAGTGGAGATAAAAGTAGGCAGCATGCAGGAGGGAAAGAGAAAAATTTAAAAGATAGACTTGGATCAGATTATGGAGGCATTTAACACATTGGCCTTTACCCAGAACTTTTTCTACGTTAAACCCTATTTTTAAAAGTGGATTAAGAAGAAGGATGTCCTAGGAGGCTGGTAGAGGGAATGGTCATAATAGAAGAGGCATTAACAACAGTAATAACAATGAATATTAAGAACAAAGAGAAATGTGGCCAAAAAAGACAGAACTCGAAATGTGTTAGAGACCTATTTAGCACTGTACTGTGCAGAACCATATTGGAGCCTGAGATGAAATGAAAAATTAGTTAACACTGATTCTGTCTTTATTTTAAAATTTTATATTTTGTTTGTTATGGATTTTCTGCAATAACTTTGGCTTTAAAAAATAGTGCAGTAAAACAATGTTTATCTTGATTACTGAGTTTTTTGCTACCCTTTTAAAATACGCCATATATCAGAATGCTTTATTATGAGACATTGTTTCTTTATTTCATGTGATTATTTTACATAACTTAAGCTTCTTCTGTGTATTCTTTTGTGATTTCTTGAACTTTGAGCCCCATTTTTTGCCATCTCAGTATTTGAACACCTCACTTTGAAGATAAAGCATATATATGTCAAAAGTTACTAAGGATTATTAGTGTACAATAATTGACTTTCAGACTGCTGATTTTGAGTAATCAAAAAAAGAAAAGGGATTAATATTTGTAACAATATTTAAAAGAACAAAGAAACCCACAGTTTATCTTAGAAAGATCTCTCCTTGTAGTATTACTAAAATGACTTTTAAACTATATGGAAGAAAGAAGCTTAAGTTATGTAAGATATTCAATTATGTGAAATAAAGAAACAATGATGATAAAGCATTCCAATGTCTAGGTTGAATCTAAATGGTTTTTAGTCAATGTATTAGGCAAGTATTAAATACTATGAGCTTTTCAACTGAAATAGTGCCTATCTGTGGGGGGGGAGAGCTAACAAGATGGCAGACTGGTGTCATCTTCCCAGCTACTTGCTGTGAAACAGGGGAGAGAGGACTAGCCACTTATGATTGGGGGAACCTACCCAGAAATATAACTCTGGGGGCACAGTAAAGCAGCAGGAGATACCAGGAGCCAACAAGAAGGTCTGAAGTTGAGGACGACCAGCAAAGAAGTTCCTGGATACTGGCAGAGGACAGCTGCCTGGCCCCTCCCACAGAGGACTGGGGACAGAAGGAGGCTGCCCTGCAGTTTTTAAATTAAGGATTGAGCTGCTCACTGGAGATGCCTTGGAGGGGATTGAATGAGCCAGTGAACTCAAAAACAGCATGCAGCAGCCGGAACTAAGTGCCAGAAGGGGTAGAACTCCCAATAGTTTGGATACAGGCAGAGTACTGCCATTGTGGGAAAGCAATATGGAAGGAACGGTCTGCAGGGTCCTAGAGTGTGGCCAGCTCTGGAGTGCCTGCTGAGCTCAGGCAACCATCCTTAGGGTGAACTGAATGGCCCCCACACTCCTGGGAAGGCTACTTTGCTGTGAGGAGGAACTGTAAGATGCACCTCCTAAGAAAGTTGGTGAGAGCTTCAGGACCCCAATTCCACGAGGACTGAATGCTGATGAAACAACCAGGCCTGACTGAGGGCAAATAAGTTGGGAAGATAGGACCGGATCTCCCCTGCAACTAGAGAGTGGCTTCTGCTCTCCATCTTATACAGCAAAGCTGCATGTGTATTTTCCATCTCCTAACACCACAGTGCCACATGGTGACCAGGCAACATAGTGCAATACATAGACACACACACACATACGCACACACCTTTTTCAGTTTTTGCTCCTTTTCTCAATTTTTTCCTTAGGTTTTTGTTGTTGTTGCTGTTGTTGTGTTTTTTGTTTGGTTTTCTTTGGTTGTATTTTTATTTTTATTTTTTTATTTTCTCCAATAGCAAAGGCTCCTCCATTTTGGTTACAGTTTTTCAACC
>NW_003852403.1:12634465-12639650 GCF_000181295.1 Otolemur garnettii
ATCAGGAAACTTAAAGATGCAGTAGAAAGTATCAATAACAGAACAGCATGGAGAAGAAAGAATCTCAGAGCTAGAGGATAAAGCTCTTGAGGTACCCCAGGCCATTAAAGAGGCAAAAAAAGAAGAGAGAGAAAACAGAACATTTGCTCAGAGAATTAAGGGACTTCACATAGTGTTCAAACATACAAATTATGAGTATCCCTGAAGGGAAAGAAGAATGTCCCTAAGGAATGGAAGCCCTACTGAAGGATATCATAAATGAAAATTTCCCAAATCTCACCAAAGATTCTGACTCACTCCCTTTAGAGGGATATCAAACTCTGTGTAATGTACCTGTCCAAAGTCAAGATGAAAGACGAAATTCTGCAAGCATCCAGAAGTAAGTGTCAATTGACCTACCGGGGCAGATCCATCAAGGGGAGGGTGTACTTTTCAGCTGAAAGTTCATAAGCCAGAAGAAAACTGTCATTTAGCCTTTAGCCTTTAGCCTTCTTAAACAAAACAATTTTCAGCCCAGAATTCTGTATCCTGCTAAAGTAAGCTTCAAAATTGATGGAGAAATCAAATCTTTTACTGATATGCAAACACTGAGGAAATTCACCACTATAGGCCAGCCCTACAGAAAATACTTAGATCTGTTCTCCACACTGAACATCACAATGGACCACCAGCAAAGTAAATACCCAGAAACTAAAGGATAAAACCCAGCTTCCACAATGGCACAAGGGATAAACCTAAGTGATGGACTTTCACAAAATAAGATGAATAGAACTCCATCTCACTTATCAATCCTTCCAGTAAATGTTAAAGGCTTGACTTCCCCATTGAAGAGGCACAGCCTGGCTAATTGGACAAAAAAGCACAAGCCATCTATATGCTGTCTCCAGGAAACACACCGAGCCTTGAAGGACAAAACAAGACTCAGGGTGAAGGGTTGGAAAACAATATTTCAGGCAAATGAAAATCAGAAGAAAGGAGGGATTATAATCTTATTTTCAAATACAAGTGGATTTAAGCAACTAATATTAAGAAAGACAAAGACGGTCATTTCACACTGGTCAAGGGAACAATACAACAAGAGGACATTTCAATTCTAAATATTTATGTACCAAACTTAAATGCTCCCAGATTTATGAGACAGACCTTAATTGTTCTGAGCAATATGATATCTTATAACACTGTAATAGGTGGGAACTTTCACATCCCTCTGACAGAACTAGACAGATCCTGTAAACATAAACTAAATGTAGACAGAAGAGACTTAAACGTGACTCTAGAATAAAATAATAATTTCCTCCTTTATCTCTTCCTGACCCAACGGCCATCAGCATAAGGTTGTTTAATTTCCATGCCTTTGAGTGGGGATGAAAAAAAAATTTTTTTTAAAGAGTCTTATTATGTCACCCTCAGTAGAGTGCTGTAGTGTTACAACTCACAGCAACCTCAAACTCTTAGGCATATGTAAACATAGGTATATGTTTAATATACATATATAGAACATTCCATACTAAAGCTAAGGAATAAGCTTTCTTCTTGTCAGCCCATGGAACGTACTCCAAAATAAATCAAACCTCAAGAAAATTAAAATAGAAATTATACCTTATATCTCCTCAGACCACAGGGCAATAAAAGTGGAACTCAACTCCAACAGAAATTTTCATACTGGCTTGGTGCTCAGTAGCGAGGGTGCCGGTCACATACATTGTGGCTGGTGGGTTCAAACCTGGCCCAGGCCTGCCAAACAACAATGACAACTACAACATAAAAATAGCTGGGCATGTGACAGATGCCTGTAGTCTCAGCTACCTGGGAGGCTGAGGCAAGAGAATCGCTTAAGCCCAAGAGTTTGAGGTTGCTGTGAGCTGTGACATCACAGCACTCTACCAAGGGTGACATAGTGAGACTCTGTTTAAAAAAAACAAAAAAAATTTTTTTCATCCTCACTCAGAGGCATGGAAATTAAACAACTTTATGCTGACAGCAGTTGGGTCAGGAAGAGATAAAGGAGGAAATTATTAAAATTCTTCAAACATAACAACGATGAAGACATAAGTTACCAAAACCCATGGGATACTACACATTAAAAAAATTATATATCATGATCAAGTAGGGTTCACCCCTGGGATGCAAGGCATATACAAATAACATATACAAATTCATAAATGTAATTCACCATATCAATAGAAGCAAAAACAAAGACCACATGATCCTTCTAATAGATGCCAAGCATTTGTCAAAATTCAGCATCTTTTTCTAATAAGAACACTTAAGAATACAGGCCTCGGTGGCACATTTCTTAAACTGATTAAAGCCCTCTATGACAAACCCACAGCTAATATCATACCGAATGGAATAAAACTGAAAGCTTTTCCACTTAGACCTAGAACCAGACAAAGGTGTCCTCTACTGCCATTATTGTTCAACATAGTGCTGGAAGTTCTAGCCAATGCAATCAGGCAAGAGAAGGATATAAAGGGCATCCAAATGGGGGCAGAGGAGGTCAAACTCTTGCTCTTTGCTGATGATATGATGTTATACTTACTGAACCCCAGAGACTCAACCCTAAGACTCCTGGAAGTGATTAGGAAATACAGTAATGTCTCAGGATATAAAATCAAGGTCTACAAATCAGTAGTCTTTGTATACGCCAATAACAGCAAAGTTCAGAAGCTAATCAAAGACACAATTCCTTTCACAGGAGCTTCAAAGACAAGGAAATATCTAGAAACATATCTAACAAAAGAGGTGAAGGATCTTCACAAAGAGAATTATGAAACCCTAAGAAAAAAATTAGCAGAAGACATTAAGAAATGGAAGAACATACCATACTCTTGGATGGGAAGAATCAGCATTGTTAAAATGTCTATACTACCCAAAGCAATCTACAGATTCAATGTAATTCCTATTAAATACCAACATTATACTTTGAAGAACTGGAAAAAAAAGTTCTTCATTTTGTATGGAATCAGAAAAAACCTCATACAGCAAAGGTAATTTTTAGTAACAACAACAACAAAAAAAGCTGGAGGCATCACTCTACCAGACTTTAGGTTATATTACAAGTTCACAGTGATCACAGCATGGTATTGGCACAAAAAGAGATACAGACATATGGAACCAAACAAATCCAAGAGATGAAACTAGGCTCTTATAGCCTCTCATCTTTGATAAACCAAATAAAAACATACACTGGGGAAAAGAATTCCTATTCAATAAATGCTTCTGGGAGAACTGGATAACCACATGTAAGAGACTGAAACGGGACTCACAGCTTTCACCACCCACAAAAATTGGCTCAAGATGGATAAAAGATTCGAATCTAAGACACAAAACAATAAAAATCCTGGAAGAAAGTGTGTGAAAAACTCTCCAGGATATCTGCTTGGGGAAATATTTTAGACAAAGACTTCAGCAGCAATTTCAACAACAACAAAAATAAATGGGACTTAATTAAACTGAAAAGCTTTGCACAGCTAAGGAAACAACAATTAAATAGACAACCTTCAGAATGGAAAAAGATATTTGCACATTAAGAATCTGACAAAGGCTTGATAACTAGGATCTACAGAGAACTCAAATTAATGAACAAAAAAAGAGCAAACAATTCCATATATCACTGGGAAAGAGACATGAAAAGAACCTTTTCTGAGGAAGACAAATGAATGGCTAATAAACATGAAAAAATGCTCATCATCCCTAATCATCGAGAAATGCAAATCAAAACCACCCTGAGATATCACCTAACCCCAAGGAAAACAGCCCATGTCACAAAGTCCCAAAGTTGCAGATGCTATGGAAAGAGGGGAACTCTCTACAGATGTGGAAAGAGGGAAACACTTTTACACTGTTAGTGGGACTACAAACTAACACAGCTTCTTTGGAAAGAAGCATGGAGAATCCTTAAAGAATTCAAATTAGACCTCCCATTTGATCCTGCAATCCTATTACTAGGCATCCATCATTGTATCATAAAGACATTTGCATTAGATTGTTTGCACAGTGCAATTTACAATCACCAAGATGTGGAAACAAGCAAAATGTTCCATTAACCCAGGAATGGATTAACAAACTGTGGTGTATATATACCATTGAGTACTATTCAGTCATAAAAAGATGGAAACTTTATATCTTTTGTATTAACCTGGATGGAGTTGAAACACATTCTCCTTAGTAAAGTATCATAAGAATGGAAAAGCAAATATCCAGTATACTCAATACTAATATGAAAACAGCAGACAATCTAATACACGCCCACATAAGAGAAAAACTCAGTTCAATTCAAGTTGAGGGGAGGAGGAGGTGGAAATGGTGTGCTTCCACTTAATGGACACAATATAAGGGTACATGGCACACTTGGATGCAGGACACAACTACAAGAGGGACTCTACCC
The DNA here is from genome assembly GCF_000181295.1 of Otolemur garnettii. Taxonomy (NCBI): domain Eukaryota; kingdom Metazoa; phylum Chordata; class Mammalia; order Primates; family Galagidae; genus Otolemur; species Otolemur garnettii. Next base: position 12,638,856 of record NW_003852403.1, read on the forward strand.
AACACATGCAAACATTGTACCCTAGTTGTTTGTAACCTCACATTAACCTGAAATAATAATAACGATAAAACAACAGTGCCTTATCTCTACACAAAACTTTCAATGTTCTTTGAATATTGTCCGTCACTCAGTGTTACCCAGGGGAAAATAAATTTTTTTTCCCAAAAGCCAGTTCCATATTTCTGTGAGCTTATAAAGGCTACTTTTTCTTTTTTTTTTTTACCTCTTTTGGGTGGCCGTACATGATATGTTAAGTCATTAATGACCAGCTTAAAGTCATCAAGGAGGAGGAGGTCTATCCCTGTTGAGGCAGCAACTCGAACGCCATCTGTAAAAATATTAAATGAAACTTGTCATATGTCCATAATTATTCAAGAACGATCAAGAAAATAAAATCCTCAAGATTATTTTAAAAAATTACTTCTTCCCTTTTAAACTTCAGTTAATTTTTTGTCTCATACCCCAGTTTTATGCTGAACATTTAGATTGTCTAAAGCTCTTTTAGGCATTTAACAACATGCTTTTCCAGTAGAACTGTGTAAGTAATTTAAATAATTATTGTATTAGGTGTCAGCTGGAAAGCTATGGTCACTGAGAGAGCTATATGGACTTCTTACATTTGACTGTGATGGAAGCTGGTTGAGTGAAAAACAGTATTTTCTAACATAGTACTTTTCAATATAGTCACTGATTAGTTGCCAGTAATTCAGTGGACAGCACTGAAGGTTAGCAAAGTATACCAAGCTGGTCTCCTAATTATATTGCTAGATGAATTGGATATTAAGTATACTTAAA
>NW_003852403.1:12640131-12641550 GCF_000181295.1 Otolemur garnettii
AGGTTCAAACCCAGCCCCGGCCAAAAAAAAAAACAGCAAAAAAAAATTATCATAAGGACATTTACACTAGACTGTTTATCACAGCTCAATTTATAATTGCCTAGAGGTGGAAACAACCTAAATGCTCACCAACCCAGATATATGTATACCATGGAATATTATTCAGCCATTAAAAAAGATGGACACTTTACATCTTTTGTATTATCCTGGATAGAGTTGGAATATACTCTTCTTAGTAAAGTACCATAAGAATGGAGAAGCAAGAATCCAATATAATCAATTCTAATATGAAGCCAGTAGACTTCATAATCTAATACATACCTTCATAAGAGAAAAACTCAATTCAAGATTGGGGGCAGGGGAAGGAGGGAGAGCGGAGGAGGAGAAGGAGGGAGGGAGATGGGGGTTATGGTGTAAGGCACACCTCTTAGGGGCGGGACACAACTATAAGAGAGACTTTACCTAACAAATGCAAACAGTGTAACCTAATCTTTGTATCCTCAATGAACCTAAAACAAAAAAAAAAATTGGCGAGTCTAGGTGAAGGGAAAACGGGAACTTAATGGACTAATCCTCTTTCGAGTTTTCTGTAGGTTGAAATTTTTCAAAGTAAAAGTCAGAAAAAACTTAAGGCTCTTAAAATACAAATAAATGAAACAGATGTTATATCAAATGGGAATCTGGTGCCTTATTTTATATTATTTTCAAATCACATACCTCTCTATTTTGGTAAATATTCATGTGAAAGACATAAGAAGATCTAAAAAGAAGTCCTAACATTTCATAACTCCAGAGATAAGGGCTCAACCACTAGGAAAATTTATTCTACACCCAAAGTAATGATAGAAAGTCTTAATAATATGACATGTGGCCAGGAGTGGTGGCTCATACCTGTAATCCCAGAACTCAGGGAGGCCCAGATGGGTGGGCCTTAAGTTTATATATATTGCTTGAGCTCGGAAGTCTGAGACCAGCCTGAGCCAGAGCGACATCCTGTCTCTAAAAACAGCAGGGCATTGTGGTGGGTGCCTGTAGTCCAATAGTCCCCAGCTACTTAGAAGGCTGAGGCAAGAGGATAGCTTGAGCCCAAGAGTTTGAGGCTGCTATGAGCTATGACACTACAGTACTCTACCAAGGTTAACCAAGTGAGACTTTGTCTCAAAAAAAGAAAACAATTATATATATATATGTGTGTGTATGTGTATATATATATAAATATAAGTAAATGAAACAGATGTTATATCAAACATCTGTTTATATATATATAAACAGGTGTGGTGGCTCACACCTATAATCCTAGCAGTCTGGGAGTCTGAGATAGGGAGATCGCTCAAGCTCAGGAGTTTGACACCAGCCCGAGCAAGAGTGAGACCCTGTCTCTATTAAAAAAAAAAAAATGGGGCAGTGCCTGTGGCTCAG
>NW_003852403.1:12642087-12644788 GCF_000181295.1 Otolemur garnettii
AACAATTATGAGAACCACTGGGAAAGAAATTACTTTCTCTCCTGGCAGTTGCTAAGTAAAATATGTTTTCTAAAGTTTACTCTATAGGATTCTTTTGGAGTAAGGTGTATGTGTACGTATGTGTCCAGATAAGATTTGGGGGGGAATGAAGAGTGGGTGGGAATAATAATGAAGGTGACTATACCTGGTGAATAGATGGCAACTCTGTCAATTCCCCGGTCTTCTTCTTGTAATTGTCGCAAAAACACACCAACAGAGTCAGAGATAGGTTTGAGTGTGAACTGGCAGCGTTCACGTCGGGATGGTAGCCTCACAGATATCACAGGTAACCCATTTTGATAGACCACTGTCACATCTGAATGAAAAAGATTCACAATCACATGATAATTAGATTTCATTGTAAGTTAAAGCCACATTATTACTATTTTTACATGGAAGTCTAGTAATATTATTAGGGGGGTTTAAAATGTTTTCAAAGGCTTGAGAATATGCCCTTTAGCTTTCATTGAAGGTTATTCTGGAGCTGGCTTATTGAAGATAAAATAGATCATATTACTCATTTTTCAGATATGAGAAAAGAGTTAAGGAATTATCTTTGGAGAGGGTCAAGAAGAGGCTTTCCCAGGAATATGAAGTAAAAGTTCTTGGTACTAGTGAATTCAAACCCTGGTTTCATTTAGCAAGATTTGATTAAGCAGCCAGAGATTGCTAGACCAGAATCCAAGCCTATAGGAGGTGGCTCTTGGGATTCAGAGCTTTCAAGAGACCCTGGGGAATGACACTTTCTTAAAGTACATTGATGAGTGAGACCCTTACTCAAGGACAGTCAACTCATATATATAATTATGTAACTATAATATTACATACAATAAGCAAGCATTCTATGATACAGCATGGACATACTATGATATAATCAAAACCAATTCCTTTTTTTTTTTTTTAAGACAGAGTCTCTGTCACCCAGGTTAGAGTACAGTCATGTCATCATGGATCACAGCGACCTCCAATTCCTGGGCTCAAGGGATCTTCCTCCCTAAGCCTCCTGAGTAGCTGGGTCTACAGCCATGTGCTACCATGTCTGGTTAACTTTTCTATTTTTTGTAGAGATGGGACCTTGCTCTTGCTCATGCTGGTCTTTTTATTTTCTCTTGAATATCTTCCTGAGCTTAGTTAGAAGCCAAAACTCAATTAGGATTTTATAACAAAATGTTATGAAGGGAAAAATTAAGATAAACCATATAATTGAAGGGTTCTTCTACAACCATATGGCACAGAATTCTTAATTTCCTTACCTTTTTCCTCTGAAATCTTGATTTACAGAGCTTTAGTCGGTAAAATATTGTTAGAATAACCCTCTTGCAGAATAATTTTCAAATGAATTTTGTAAATAAATTTTTAAATAAAAACACTTCACATGAGTAACTAAGCATTTAAAGATGATGTTAGCAGTGAGGAAAGACAACAGGCTTTAGAGTCAAATTGGGACTGAATCCTGGGTATACGATGCAACTTCTCTGAGACACACTCTGTTTTTTGTATTTAAAATGGTTTTAAGGCTGGCCTGATGGCCTTAGCACGCTGGGAGCTCAAGTGGGTAGATCACATGAACCCAGATGTTCCAGACCAGTCTGAGGAAGAATTTGAGCCCATCTTTACTAAAAATAGAAAAACTAGCCAGGTGTGGTAGTAGGTGCCTGTAGTCCCAGCTACTCCGGAGGCTGAGGCGAAAGGATCGCTTAAGCCCAAGAGTTTGAGGTTGCTGTGAGCTGTGATGTGACAGCACACTACTAAGGGTGACAGAGTGAGATTCTGTCTCAACAAAAAATGAAAAAGGTGTAATCCCTAATTCGTAGAGCTTTTGTGAGGAATAAATGAAAGAAATCATTTAAAACACTTAGCATACTACCTGATACATAAGTGATAATGTTTCTTTATTATCATCTTTTAAGAGTCCAAAGGCATATTCTGTTATCCTTTCTCTTTCCTTCCAAACACTTGTCCTTAAATTTTGCTTCTCTTTTCTAAAAGAATCTTAGCAGTCAATCCACTATTTCCTTATGAAGGAACTCAGGAAATTTCATCCCAAAATATGACTCCCTGGTGTAAATAATATTTTAAATTGAAGGCCATTCAAGGTTAAGAGCTATCAGAAGGGGCTTTCCTTCTATCTGCATAAACTAGACTGACCAGATGGGAAGCTCCAAGGGGACACCTGACTTTCCTTCCCCTTCCTGTTATCTCAATATATTGCAATAATGAAGGCCAAGAATTCAAGCAGACATGGCCCAAATCATATAAAATATAATATCTGTTTCTCAGGTTGATCTTTCCAAGTTGATTTTCCCCCGCCCCCATCAATTCACCCTCCGTAGCAACCATTTATTACCCCATACTCTTCAATTCCCCCCCCATAAAAGTATAAAAATACCTGAACGCCACTGAAAATTTGGTGTATTATTCTGTAATTTCTCCTTGTGTGCATGGTAAATAAATATTTTCTTTTATTACTCTGCATTAATTGTGAGTTGATCTTTCAGTGAACTTTTGGAGGAAAAGACAAGTTTCCCCTCACTCCTGCACTTGAAATCGGAGCCATTGATGTGAATATTTCTATCTTCTTTTATAGGGAATAATAACGATGGGGTGATCCTCATTAAGTAATTAACTTTATTCACCTGGTATATTCACCACCCCCCCCCCC
>NW_003852403.1:12645601-12651293 GCF_000181295.1 Otolemur garnettii
GCCAGCCCCATATACTGAGGGTGGTGGGTTCAAACCCGGCCCAGCCAAACTGCAACAAAAAAATAGCCGGGCATTGTGGTGGGCGCCTGTAGTTCCAGCTACTCAGGAGGCTGAGGCAAGAGAGTCACCTAAGCCTAAGAGCTGGAGATTGTTGTGAGCTGTGATGCCACAGCACTCTACTGAGGATGATAAAGTGAGACTGTCTCTTAAAAAAAAAAAAAGAAAAAAGAAAGAAACAATGGGAACTTGAGTCTGAAACATATAATATTTGCAAGATTTCACTAAACATCAGTTTTACAAATAAGTGTTTGGAGGTTACTACTTTAAAATAATGGAGACAAAGTCAACAGAGAAAATGAAGATCTTTCATACCTCATTTAACTTTTTCCTTTAAAGAGCATGATGCCTTTCAAGGGAATGAAATACGAAGGCTTTGAGAAACTCTATACAGAATAACACGTTTTTGAGCTGATAAACATTTATTATAAGACTGCTTTTGAAATAAATCCCTAGGTCTCCTTCTTTTCCACACACTAGATTGTAATGTAAATGTTATATTTTTTGGTTTGCAACTCAAGTGGAATAATTACCAAACTTCCTCCCTCCAGTTTAACAATATAAACCGTACAAGGCTGGTTGTAGTGAAGTCACAGTGGGCATACACGCTAATGACAGTTGTTAGCTACTATTCTTTAGAGATAAAATATTCTTTTCAAGTGTAAACTGCACCAAGTGGCTCTTTGGTCAGATGTTTTTGCTCTTTTGCTTTAATCTCCATATGAATAAAATAAGAAATATCTAAATACGTTCTACAGCAGTATGCCTAGAAGGAACCTAGAAATTATGGAACACTTAATATGAACGCTCAGAGCCAGAACGTGACAACAGTTTTAGGCATAAAAATAAAATGCCACGGAATTGTGTAGACTAAGAAAAGTAGTGCAGGAACTACAAACATTTGGGGTTGAAGAAGGAACAGAGTCTTTAAAAAAGGCTTTGAGGCAACAGGAGTTGAAAAAATCATAAAGTACAAATCTTTGTTATTTGGTTAAAATGTTTATGAAATGCTTTTAAATATACCTTTAGGAGATGGGGTGGTGTTCAAAATAATAGGTAAAATCCCCACTAAAATACATCACCTGATAAACATGACTGTCTATATCTTGAGGAATTACTAGGAAAAGGAACGGGTATAATAAGGAAACACATGTGGGGTGTTTTCTGCAAAGCTACCAAGAGCTGAATTCCATACAATGGATGATTTCAGTGGCTTATAATTTTGCTATTGTTTCTTTCTTTCCTCCTCCTTTCTGTAATATTTATTTATTATAAATTTACAAATGTGAGATATAGAATTTTAATGCTGGAAAGCAAGAGAGATCATACAAACACCCTTCTTGGAGGCTGGCTCTCACAGTACTCATGTACTGTGTGTTGACATACGTGTATGTACACATGTGTGTCTTGTCTGTCTGAATCCTTATATGTAAGTATATATCATTGACGGGAATGATAAATATCAACTACTAAATCTAGGATGGTGGTTTCCTTAGGAGAAAGAAAGATCACCCTGCCTTGGTGTGAAAAGTTGAACTGGAATAAGGCTAGACTAGCTAAGAATAATAAAGTTGAGTAAAGTTAAGTAATATTCCGAAGGTCACATAGTTCAACCCAGTACAATTTAGATCTCATCATTCGATTAAAATATCATTTTCTCCTAGAGACAAAAAATTCTCCTAGGTCTGAAAATGATCTGTTTTCCCTATTTTTTGAGACAGACTTGCTCCACTGCCCTGGCTAGACTGAAGTGGTGTCATCATACCTCATTGCAACCTCCAACTCCTGGGCTGGAGTGATTCTCTTGCCTCAGCCTCCCGAGTAGCTAGGCCTATAGGTCTGTGCCACCAAGCCCAGCTAATTTTTTTCTATTTTTAGTAGAGATGGGGGTCTTGCTCTTGGTCAGGCTGATCTTGAACTCCTGACTTCAAGAGATCCTCCTGCCTTGGCCTCCCAGAGAGCTGGGATTATAGGTATGAGCTTCTGTACCCGGCCCTGAGTGTTCTTAGAGCCAGAACCTGACATTCCTCATATCTCATCAGTCAACATGTCTTTTCATTCTATTTTTAAAACATATGAAATCTCTCCAACTTTCTGCTACCTTAGTCTAGGCCATCACCGCCTCTTTCTTCTATCAGCTACATTGTAATTACAGTCCTTACTTTATTCTAGCCTTATTCCAGTTCAATTTTTCATACCAAGGTAGGGTGATCTTTCTTTCTCCTAAGGAAACCACTATCCTAAAGTTAGTAGTTGATATTTATCATTCCCATCAATGATATATACTTACATATAAGGATGCAGACAGACAAGACACACACGGTACATACATATATGTCAACACTCAGTAGATGTGATAGCCAGCCTCCAAGATAGTTATCTGTGGTCCTTGCCTATAGGTATTTGCTATAGTTTGATTGTCTCTTCCAAAATTCATGTTGAAATTTAGTTGCCATTGTAACAAAGTTGAGAGGTGAGACCTTTAAAAGGTAATTAGATCATGAGGGTTCTATCCTCACAAATGGATTTTTCCTGTTATCATGGAAGAAAGTTAGTATATTAAGGGAGCAGGTTCCTGATGAAAAGGATGTAACTTCTCAATCTTGGACTTTCCAGCCTTCAGAACTGTTGCCCAAATAAATCTTTTCTTAAATGACTCGGTCTGTGATATTTGGTTATAGCAGCAGAAAATGGATGAAGACAGTTCAGATGCTTCTCAACTTATAGTGGGTTACGTCCCAAGAAATTCATAGTAAGTAAAAAATGCATTTAGTACCCTGATAAATTCATCATAAAGTTGAAAAAATCATAAGTTGAACCATCTTAAATCAGGGATCATCTGCACTCATGCCCTTATGTAGTCCCATCCCACATCATATCAGGGCTGGTTTGTATAACCAGTAGAACACAGAAGTGATGGTGTGTAACTTCTAAGGCTATGTCATATAATCACTGTAGCTTCTGCCTTGTTCTCTTAGGTCATTTGCTCTGGTGGAATCCAGTGGCCACAAAGTAAGAACAATCCTACAGCCCTATGGAGAAGCCAACATGGAGAAGTGGTGCCTCCAATCAAAAGCCGGCATTATCAGCTACATTAGTAGTGAATCTTCCTAGAATCGGATCCTCCAGCCCCAATCAAGCCTTCAGATGACTACAGGTCTAGTTGATGTGAGATTGCCACTTGCTTTTTATGCTCATTACTGCTTTGAGGTTTATCCAGGATGAATCATATTTCTGGATCATTCACTTAAACTTCCATATAGAATTTCATTGTATGAATACTAAAGGAACTCAAAAAACTTCACCCCCAAATATGACTCCCTGGTCATATTTTGAATTGAAATCCATTCAAGGTCAAGAAACACTAGAAAAGGCTTTCCCTCTATCTGCATAAACTGGACTGACCTGAGGAGAAGATCAAAGGGACAAATGACTCCCCTTCCTCCTTCCTGTTATCTCAATATAAATTGTAGTATGTAGTCAGGCAGGATCATGAGAGGACCGCAGGACTGAAGGTCAAGAACGCATACAGACCTGGCCTGAATCATCCAAGCCATAAATACCTGCCTCTCAGGTTAATTTACAAGTCAATCTTACTTCCCTCTATCCATTTGTCCTTCTTTGCTCTATACTCTTCAATTTCCCCCTTCCCTCTAAAAGGCATGAATTAAAATAACTGGCTCCACTATGTGCATGGTAAATAAAGCTTTTCTCTTATTAGTCGGCCTGAACTGTGAGTTGATCTTTCCCTCTTGGAGGAAAGGGTAAGTTTTTCCTCACACCTATAGTACAATCACACTTTGCTTAATGATGGGAATACATTCTCAGAAATGCATCATTAGGTGATTTCACCAGATTGTATGTAAACAAACCTAAATGGTATAGTTTACTACACACCCAGGCTATATAGTCTAGGTGTGTGACAGACTACACCTCCTAGGTATGTAGGTATTGTTGCTAGGCTACAAACCTGTATAGTATGTTATCATACTGAATATTGCAGGCAACTATAACACAAGTATTTGTGTATCTAAATATATCTAAAAATGGAAAAGGCATAGTAAAAATAGAGTACTATGATCTTACTGTGATCACTGTCATTTATGCAGTCCATTTTTGACTGAAAAATTGTTATGCAGGGTATGACTATATACCACAATTTATTTGTCCATTGAAAAATCAGATTTCTCTTCCCACATTATAAACCAAAAGAAGGCTAAGAGAGACTCGCAGCACTACTCACTGCTTTTAGTTTCTGATGTAATTTCCTTTCTTTCTTTTGCTTTTAGAGCTTTGCGTTTGACCTTTTACTCCTCAAGTTACTTGAAGTTTACTTTGATGATAGAGAGAAGTCAATTGTAACAGCACCATCTATTGAACAGTATGCCTACCCTTTCTCCTCTGATTTACAATGCTAATTCTATTACATGTCAAATTTCCGTATAGAAGAGATTTCTCTAATTTGATCCAATAATTGTTCCTATACCAATATTTCACTGTTTTGATTACTATCGTTTAAAAGATAAAACATGCCTCAATATGTACTTTAGGTAAACTATACCTCCATGCCTCTTTGTTTTCCTATTCCAAATTTTCTTACTTGTTTGCATCATTTAACTCTTTCATCTGAAATTTTATTTAAGTTAATCAGTTCATGTTGGAGCTTTGATTACCATTGCACTGAGTTTATATATTCCTTTGGGGAAATACACAATTTATAATGTTATCTTTTTTTTTTTCTTTTTTTGCGACAGAGGCTTACTGTGTTGCCCTGGGTAGAGTGCTGTGGCATCATAGCTCACAGCAACCTTAAATGCTTGGGTTCAAGCAATCCTCTTGCCTCAGCCTCCCAAGTGGCTGGGACTACAGGTACCTGCCACAATGCCTGGCTAGTTTTTCTATTTTTAGTAGAGACGAGATCTCATTCTTGCTTAGTCTGCTCTGGAAATCTTGAGCTGAAGCAATCCACCTGCTTCAGCCTTTCCAGAGTGCTAGGATTAACATGCCCACCCTATAATGTTGTCTTCTTATCTAATTAACATGGTATATAACTTTGCATTCATTCCTATCATCTTTTATATCTTTCAATAAAATTTATTCTTCTCCATAAACATCTTAACATACTATTTTTACTAGTTTTATGCCTACATATATTCAAATATTTTTAATAATCACTTCTATATTCATAAACATAATTCTAGGAGTCCAATTTTGTTAAATTGTGATGTTAGTTAAAAGATACGAGTATCATTTTATTTCATTTCATTTTATTTTATTTTTTGAGACAAAGTCTCACTTTGTTGCTGTGGGCACCATAGCTCATAGCAGCTTCAAACTCTTAGGTTCAAGTGATTCTCTTGCCTCAGCTTCCCAAGTAGCTGGGATTACAAATGCCCACCACAATAATCAGCTATTTTTTAGAGTTGGGGATCTCTTTCTTAGGCTGGTCTCAAATTCCTGAGCTCAAGTAATCTGACTGCCTTGGACTCCCACAGTGCTAGGATTACAAGTGTGAGCCACCACCTCCAGCCTAGATTATCATTTTAATAAATAGAAGGGGGCTCAGCGCCTGTGGCTCAAGTGGCTAAGGCGCCAGCCACATACACCTAAGGTGGCAGGTTCGAGTCCAGCCCAG
>NW_003852403.1:12652208-12653843 GCF_000181295.1 Otolemur garnettii
TTGAGAAAGGCTTGCAGTGCTATAAATTTCCCTCTTAGGACTGCCTTTGTGGTATCCCAGAGGTTCTGGTAATTCGTGTCTTCATTATCATTTTGTTCCAAAAATTTGGTAATTTTCTTCTTAATCTCATCTATGACCCAGCTATTGTTCAGCATAAGGTTATTTACATGATGGTCCGAGAAGATACAAGAAATAATTTCTATTCTTTTAAATTTGCTGAGGTTAGACTTGTGACCTAAGATGTGATCAATTTTGGAGGATGTTCCATGGGCTGATGAGAATAATGTGTATTCAATTTTGTTAGGTTGAAATGTTCTGTAGATGTCTGTTAAATTCAAATGTTGAATGGTTAAGTTTAAATCTAAAATTTCTTTGCTGAGTTTCTTATTGGAGGATCTATCCAACACTGCCCGAGGAGTGTTAAAATCTCCAACTATTATGGTCTAACCCCAGTAAGATTAGCCCACATCACAAAATCCCAAAACCAGAGATGTTGGCATGGATGTGGAGAAAAGGGAACACTTCTGCTCTGCTGGTGGGAATGCAAACTAATACATTCCTTTTGGAAAGATGTTTGGAGATCATTTAGGGATCTAAAAATAGACCTGCCATTTGATCCTACAATTCAAATAGGTATATATCCAGAAGACCAAAAATCACTTTATAATGAGGATAGTTGCACCAGAATGTTTATTGCAGCCCAATTCATAATTGCTAAGTCATGGAAAAAGACCAAGTGCCCTTTGACCCATGAATGGATCAATAAATTGTGGTATATGGACACCACGGGATATTATGCAGTCTTAAAGAAAGATGGAGACTTTACCTCCTTCATGTTTACCTGTATGGAGCTGGAACATAATCTTCTTAGCAAAGTATCTCCAGAATGGAAGAAAAAGTATCCAACGTACTCAGCCCTACTACGAAACCAATTTGTAGCTTTCATATGAAAGCTATAACCCAACTACAGCCTAAGAAGAAGAGGAAAGAGGAGAGGGAGGGAAGGGGAGGGGAGGGAGGAAGGTGGGTAGAGGGAGGGGAATTGGTGGGAACACACCTATGGTGCATTTTACAAGGGTACATGTTAAATTTACTAAGTGTAGAGTATAAATGTCTTCATACAATAACTAAGAAAATGCAGCAAAGGCTATGTTAACCAGTTTGATGAAAATATTTCAAATGGTATATAAGACCAACACATTGTATCCCATAATTTCATTAAAGCACACAGATATGATTTAATAAAAAAATGATATATCCTCAGGGTATCTGTAGCTAACATGCATAAACAAAATGCGCTTACTTCACAATAACCTCAGATAAATCTACTTAAATATGCAAAAGACTTAAATTTCTCTTTAAAGTACTGATAATACATCAATAAATTAAAACACCAAATCTGTCACATATTATCATTTGAAAAATAATCATCTTGAAAAACATATATGTAAATAATTATGTAGAAAGTATCTTTTCACATTAACACATAAAATCACAATTATCAAATCATCTTAATTTCAGCAGTTTGATATATCCAATTGTTTGAGTTTCTAACTAGTAATACAAATTAATTTTTTCTTTTTTGAGACAGAGCCTCAAGCTGTCCCCCTGGGTAGGGTGCTGTGGCATCATAGC
>NW_003852403.1:12654103-12657985 GCF_000181295.1 Otolemur garnettii
GTTAACTAATATTTGTACAACTAAATCTTTGTAGTAAAAATTTATTTTCATGAAGTTAGGAGGCTTCAATGATAAAAACTGTAAAAACACTTAAAGCTAAAAATCGTCTCTTAGTATGTAATGTTATTAGTCTTCTATTAAATAGCTGTCCTGCCTTATGTACTTGTGCTGATTTAAAATCAGTTTATGAAAGTAACAACTTCGTCATAAATGTCAAAAGTCTTTGTGCTAAGTAAAAAGATCAACCCCCTGCTTTCCTTACATTCATCTACTTATTCCACTGAGACTTTAAGATTTTATTTTGGTTTTGCCCTAGTATCTTGTTCCATTTTTTCTTTTAATAAAAATGCTTTTGATGGTGCTACTACGAAAACAACCTTAACAATACCTTGACTCTTGGCCCACTTTAATTTCTGGGTGGCAAAAAGCTGAATATAATTCTAAAGTATAGTCAGGGAGAACAGGAGAAAAATTATGGGTACTGGAATCTATGGGCACATTACCAAATATAAACTAAACCTCAGTTTCCTCATCTATAATGCAGGAATACTAATATTGCAAGGCTGCTGAGAATATTCAACAAGAATACACAGAAATGCCTAGTTTAATTAATGCCTACTTTCTCTTGTTTTTTTCAAAACCTAGACTCTAAAAATTGAGTCTAAAATGATATAACATATGCATGAGGAAATTTCCAATAATCCCTTTAAATGTCAAGAGAAGAAAAATGACTTCTTTCACTGAGGTCAATAGGGGAAAAGTATAAGTTAAACATGAAATGCCTGCAAAGATGTGGAAGAACAGGAACTCTCGTTCATTGCTGGTGGAAACGCAAAATGGTATAGCCACTTTGGAAGACAGTTCGGTGTTTCCTTACAAAACTAAACATACTCTTACCAATCACAATCCTTTGTATTTACCCATAAGAGTTGAAAACTTATGTCTACACAAAAATGTGCAAACTGATGTTTACCGCAGCTTTACTCACAACTTGGAAGCAACCAAGAGATCCCTCAGTGAGTGAATGGCCAAATAAAACTGAGGTCCATCTAGATAACAGACTTATTACTCAGTAATAAAAATCTATCAAGACATGAAAAAAACGTGGACAAACCTTAAATGTACATTACTAAGTGAAAGAAACAAATATGAAAAAGGCTACATACTGTTTAATTCCAACTATCAAACATTCTGGAAAAGGCAAAGTTACGGAGACATTAAACAGATAATTGCTAGAGGTTAAGGAGAAGACAATGAATAACACAGGTTTTCAGTGCAGGGAAACTACTCTGTGTGATACTGTAGAGGTGGATAGACATTATCATAAATCTGCCCCAAACCCATAGAATGTAAAACACCAGGAGTGACCCCAAAGTTACAGACTTTGGGTGATGATGACGTGTCAATTTAGGTTCACCAGTTGTAACAAAGGTACCACTCTGATGGGAGATGTTGATGATATTGGGACAGGAAGTCCATAATTCCCTCTTAGATCTTTCCCTCAATTGTGCTGTAAAGCCAGAAGTGCTCTAAAAAAAGCCTTTACAAATCAGTTTTAGTTACACAAGCTACTTTGGTGCCTTTTAGTATTTTTGGTTAATTGACCTATTTCATAATCTGATGGGCTTCTCCCTTACCCCTGTTTCCTAAAAAATTCCAAACAATTTATACATAAAAATTTTAAATACAATTTGTTTTATTTCATTGGAAATAAATTTTCTTTATATGACCTCATTAAAAAAATGTTTACAAAACCAAAGCATTTCTCCTAATTTTTTAAGTCAAAAGCAATGGTTATTTTCTGGGTTTTTTAAAAAATAAAGTATACAAATAAAACAGAAAATAAATTTTAATTCTGTATAAAGCAACATTTCAATTACAAGGCTGCTAGTGGTTGGATTGAATAAAGAAGTCACAGACTGCCATGGTTTTGGAACATGGTAAACGGAATACATATTTGATATCCAAAAGGCTGTACCTCTCAGTTTTGAGGAGAAGAAGCACTGAAAACTCTGAGAAGGTATGTGTAACAAACACAATCACACTCCCACACCTCCCTTTGCCAGGTGATGCCAGGGTAGGCTTGTACAAGGAACCTGAGGATTCTGTATGACTCTTAGAATTGAATCCATATCACTGTTTGACGCAATACTACCAGTGAAAAAGATTACAAATCCAAATTTCAGTTTTGAAATTTTCTAAGTGGAGGTAATCTTCAAGAGCGATTAGGTTTTTCTAAATGCCTATACAGAAACTGACAAGATTTTCATTCAGGACTACAGCTACAGTTCCTCCAGCACCGCTATCCATTTAACTACCTTACTCAAAGCAACAGCTTGGCTAAAAGGATTTATGATTTTTCTGCCAAATCCACAATAATGACTGTTAGATCTTGAATTAGAAGATTATACTCATTCATAAAGCCCCAAATATCCCTAAGTAAATCAAGCCATGAATAAACTCCTCCTTGTACTAAACTTTCTTTTCTCGTAAAAAGCAAAACTCCTGCCAAAAGCTTAATCAGGCAAAGAATTTTACATTTTGATCCTTTTCCTTGAGAACCTTTTCTCATGAAATTGATTCCTTCTGTGGTAGCGGGTAAGACTTCTAGGCCTGTTAGAAGGCATTTGGTGCCAACATGTGGCAGTGAAAAAAAGCAATGCATTATTACAACGGGTGGGGATGCTTTCTCCTCTGAGGCAATGTCAGCATGCATGTTGCTAAGTTTGGAAGATGCACCATCTGCGCACAAAGCACCAAGATCTTGCTTACAGTCAAAAAAATTTTTTTCTGGTGATTATTTTGGCAAAGAAATTTAACACTCTTTCCACTGAGTTATGGCCGCAGAGCCAAAGGGTTCTGCTTTCTTTTGTTGGTAATACTCTTTCAAAGATGTCTCCAGCCGTTAATATTAACAGCCTTTGCATTTTCACAAGAGATTCACGTATTAGGGACATTCCTATGACCCTATCAATATTCCTATTAACAGACAAAAACAAGGGACTAACTGCTTAGAGCAGAATCATTCATTTCATCCAATTGAATTCTGGAGAACAATGAGATGGTTTCCAGTTCCCTCAAAATTTACTTTAAAATGTCAGAAACATGATAGCAATACCAGAATGGATGACATCATCTGAAATTTGGCGTACATTTGGTTCTGCTAATAAAGTTTAAAGGTCTATCCAATTTAATATGGCTGCTTTTCTTGGCAATGTGAAAAGTCAGTCTTAAAGAATCCTGAAAGAAAGGGGTCCTATGATGGAAAAAGTTCCTCTACATTTTGGTGAAGTTTCACCTTATAACTTCTAGTTACAAAAAAAGTCCAAACTGTTGGCTTTATATACACTTTCTTGCATAGCCTGTGAGGGGAAGCTATATTTTTTCAATGGAAAAAACTACACGGTACAAAAAAAAAATACAGGGTACATCAGTTTTCCTAACTTTAGGTGGTGAGAACTCTGCCACATCAAAATACCGAGGATCTGTGCCCTTTCATCTTTTGTGATTAAGTAGCTAGCTACGTGACTTTCATTTCTTTTTTGTTGTCAAAGTTGGAATGAAAGATATATGGCGGTGGGGTATATTTGTGTCAATATGATGACAATGAATACAGAATTTTCCAACTATGTACAAGAATGGCTATTGATAATGGATCTTGATAAAAAAAAGTCTTTCTTCTCCCCCAAAACTATTTTTAAAAGTAACAGAAAAGGTTGGTTGAAGTGGCTAATGTCTATAGTTCTAGCACTCTAGAGGCTGAGGCTAGTAGACTAACTAGTTTGAGACCAGCCTGAGCCAGAGTGAGACCTCCCCTCTAAAAATAGCCAGGCACCATTGTGGGTGCCTGTAGTCCTAGCTAGTAGGGAGGCTGAGGCAAGA
>NW_003852403.1:12658011-12670387 GCF_000181295.1 Otolemur garnettii
CTATGACACCATGGCATTCTACTGAGGGTGACAAAGTGAGACTCTGTTTAAAAAAAAAAAAAAAAATTCAGCTCGGTTCCTGTAGCACAGTGGTTATGGTGCCAGCCACATACACTGAGGGTGGTGGGTTTGAACCTGGCCCAGGACAGCTAAACAACTGCAACAAAAAAATAGCCAGGCGTTGTAGCAGGTGACTGTAATCCCAGCTACTTGGGAGGCTGAGGCAAGAGAATCACTTAAGCCCAAAAGTTGGAGGTTGCTAGGAGCTGTGATGCCACAACACTCCGTTGAGGGTGACATAGTGAGACTTTGTCATTTCCAAAAAAAAAAAAGTTCAAGACCAGCCTGAGCAAAAGCAAGACTCTGTTTCCACTAAAAATAGAAAAATGTGCCAGCTGTCATGGCAGGTGTCTATAGTCCCAGCTACTTGGGTGGCTGTGGCAAGAGGATCACCTGAGCCCAAGGTTGCTGTGAGCTGTGATAATGCCATGGCACTCTATCCAGGGTGACAGAGTCTCACTTTTCTCTCACTCACACATACAAAAGTAACAGAAAAATTCTAGACTATGTAAAGAACTCTAACAACTCAATAATAGAAAGTAGTCAATTTTTTTAATGGGCAATAATTTTGAACAGATACTTCTGTAAGAAAAATATGTGAATAATTAATGAAAATATGTACAACATTAGCCAACAGTAAGATACAAAGTAAAACAACAATGGAGTAATATTCCACATCCACAAATGCCTATAATCAAGAAGACTAATCATACTGAGTGATCAGGAGGATGTAAGAAAACTGGAACACCTATGCACTGCTGGTTGGAAAACAGTTTTGAAGTTTATCAAAAAGCTAAGCATATACTAACACTATGATCCAACCATTCCATTCCTAGGTATCCACCCCAGTGGAATAGAAACATGTCCACATATGCTTAGGAGCAAATATCGGTAACAGCATTATTTGTAATAGTTCAAAATGGAAAACAATTCCAATGTCTCTCATTTGGTGAGGGAATAAACAAAATGGGATATTTTTGTACACTGGAATACAACCCAGGAATAAAAATAAAAGAACTACAATATACACCACAACATGGATAAACTGTAAAAGCATTAGGCTGTGTAAAAGAAGGCAGATGCCAAGACTACAAACTGTAAGAATCCATTTATACGACACTTTTAGCAAAGGTCTAACTATACAGACAGAAAGCAAAATAGTGGTGGCCCAGGGCTAAGGACGGGAATGAAGACTGGGAACAAGGGAGCTTTTAGGAGTGAAGCAAGCGGTGTAAACCTGGATTGTCATGATGGCTGCACAATGATGGTGAATTTTATAGCATATAAAATATATCTCAATAAAGCTTTAAAAAAAAAGTAATAGGACAGAGCAAAGGCAAAAAACTAGGGCCATATATTTGGTTCTCCAAATCATTCACAGACCTGAGGCTAAGAATGTATACATTATCTATTCTTGGGTTGACTAAACAGATGATTGTCTATTATTAAACAGGAATTTTCAAGCTCAGGAGCTCCAGGTTAAAGTGAGCTATGATTGAGCCACTGTACTCCAGCCTGGCTGACAGAAAAGACTCTGTCTCTTAGGAAATTAAAAACTGAGAAAAAAAATAAGAAAAATTTAAAAACCAGGAATTTTTACTAACTCTCATTACTAAAATTATTTGCCCTTAAACAATTTTTTCTTTTTTTTAAGAGACACGGTCTGCCTTTGTCCCTTAGGCTGGAATAGAGTGCTGTGATCAGAGCTCACTGTAGCCACTACAGGCTCGTGACACGATGCCCACTAATTTTTAAATTATTTTTGTAGTTATAGGACTACAGGCTCCTGCCACAATGTCTGGCTAGTTTTTCTATTTTCAGTAGAGATAGAGTCTCACTCTTGGTTTGGCTGGAGGTCTTAGGCTGGTCTCAAATTCCTGGCCTCAAGTGATCCTCCCGGCCTGGCCTCCCAGAGTGCTGGGATTACAGGCATGAGCCACCATGCCTGGTCTTGAATGACTTTGTAAGCAAATCTTGTATCCTTTGTTTAATGCAAAGTAAACATAACAACTCGCTAGCATAATTCCTTTTCTTTTTTTTTTTTTGAGAAAGAGTCTCATTTTGTTGCTCTCAGTAGAGTGCTATGGTATTACAGCTCATAGCAATCTCAAACTCTTGGGCTTAAGTGATTCTCTTGCCTCAGCCTCCCAAGTAGCTGGAAATATAGGTGCCTGCCACAATGCCTGGCCATTTGTTGTTGTTGTTGTTGTTGCTGCTGCTGCAGTTGTCATTGTTGTTTAGCTGGCCTGGGCTGGGTTTGAACCTGCCAGCCTTGGCGCATGTGGCGCCATAACCACTGTGCTACAGGCACCAAGCCTCTAGCATAATTCTTGATACAGGGCTAATTGAATTGGATTCCATTTCTGGATAAAGAAATAAAGGCGGTTAGATGAGGCTATTTTCCTTGCACCTAAGATGAAGATATGCCCTGATTCACATAATTAAAAATTAACCAAATGATCAGCTAGTATAGTCACAACCAGAAATGAAACAACATAATAAGCAATTACTGAGAAGCAGTATATATAGGTATACTAGGCATGTAAATATCACAACTTTATAATGTGGTATTTTAGGCTCTGTATTTTTAAAAGATGAGGGTCAAGTCCTCATTTGGATACTGAATATGACCCACCAGTCCCAAGAAAGAGCAGTGAATGATGGTAGAAATGTGTTACTAGTGATTAAACTTTTATTTCTTAGAGTAGCAGTGTCCTAAGCAGAGTCTTCTTATGTGCTATAATTACTTGAGGTAAAATTAACTTAGAAGTACAAAATAAGAAAGATGTCTAATTTTGGGGGTGGGTGGGTAAAGACATCAAGTTGCAGTAAATCAAATAACTTTGTGCTTCTATTTCTTGATAACGAATAAGAACTGGTTTTCTTAAACAAATAGGTAGGAATTTGGGGAGACAGACAAAATTTATACAGACATTGGTATCCTTTTAGCTTTCATAAAAATATTGCCTTTAAACCTTCATGCAACGTAGGAGCAACCTACTATCATTTATGTCCTGGGATAACATTCAGCCAGCTATCCCAGTGCAATTGTTGAATAACCGAAATACCTCCATATGGATTGGTATACAGGGTAATAGTAACTGCAATACGTGGCAGAGTTAATATAAATTCCAGTATGAATTAGTACAAATTAATTGCCTTTGAATAGCATAACAAGAACTGAGCTTCCTATTGTAGTATGATCTAGTTGATGTTAAAATATATATAACTTACTGAATGTATATTGATTTATACAGACATTGAATATATAACAATTTCAGATACTAAAGGCTACATATTTTTGAGTAAAATAATGTTAGTTCAGCAAAAGCTGAGAGGATTCAGCATTATGAACAATTTTTTTTACATTGAGAGAAATTCTCTTTCTATCGAAACTATCTAATAATGTCATCCTACAGTGGTAATGAAGTAAGTCAGTGCCTGGGAGTAGTCTTGGGATATAAGGATATAAACAGCCCCCACATGGCCAAATGGATCCAAGGCAGCATCAGGAGAAAGAGAGATACCCACCCATTGCTTAGGAGGGCCTTAAGGAGGGAAAAGAGTAGGCAGCACGGGCAGGTGACATTATGGTCCTCTGGTTCTTGGTCACATGGAAACTACCGTGTTTCCCCCAAAATAAGACATTGTCTTATATTTATTTTTTCTCAAGAAGACACACTAGGGCTTATTTTCAGGGGATGTCTTATTTTTATTAAGTATAATACAACAATCTACATTTATTCAAATACAGTTAAGTCATCTTCTTCTGGAACCTGACAGGAGGAGCTGACCTAGTTGGTGAGGCTGGCGCTAGTGATGCGTAAACTCCTTTCCCCTAGTTGTTCCCATGTGAGCAATAGGATGCCTGTGACCACGGTTACCACACGTGCACCCACACAAGTGCGAACGGCTGGGAGAAAGGAAATGTGGCAGATAAAAGGTATTCCAGTCTTCCTTACCACTCCACCCTGAGATACAGGGCATGGCCATGCAGATATGCCCATCACTAGGTCTTATTATCAGGGTAGGGCTTATATTTAACAAATGCATAGAAATCCTGCTAGGGCTTATTTTTTGGGTAGGTCTTATTTTCAGGGAAACACGGTACTTGGTATCTGGGTACATGCTGAAATCTTGACTGGGAGCAACACACCTATCCACTCTCTAGCTGTAACAAAGTGGTAAGTGCCACTTTTAAATTTATATATTAATTAGTACTACTCTATATCAGCTTTTCCTGTCTCTAAGAGACAGGAAAAGAAAGCCAGCTATTGTTCTTCTTGTTTTGATTCTGGCCTATTTTCCCTTTTAACCTTTCCATTCCACAAATGAGTACCCATCATGGATTTGTCTCCCGAGCTTAGAGTATTTAGCAAATACAAGCACACTGCCTGTAAATTCAGATAGCTAAATGGCTTAGAGGAGGGAATTCTGATAACACTGCAAATATCTATACTAATTAAATAGGAGAAATTCTAGTATTTTCCCAATTTGTCTTCCGGGCTCCTTTAGTTTTGAAGTGTGCTTGTAAATTTGCAGGATGCTCTTTCAGTAGTTGCTATGCCAATGAATTCATGTTTAGAAGGCTGAAATTAGAGCTCCATCAAACTAAACTTTGCACAGAGGAAACATTTTTAACAGGCAACCTCTAAGCCAAGCAACCCAAATTGTACATGTACAACACTGAGACAAGTGACAATAGGAGTTGTAAACACGTCTCCCTCCACGACTGTAAAAAACAACCAAAGCTTAGAGCCTGTTGCCAGTTTGTACATCATAGACATTTAGGAAGTTTATGTGTGGTCCCAGAAGCATCTGTTCATCCCTTCTCACATCAAAGAAGAATATTATAGTCCTGAGCCTTAGGGAAGAAGAAGACAAGCAGGAGCAGGAGGTCTCAGACTTCGAATTACTTCTGTCTAATGGGGCTGGAGAACTTGATCGTTATTCATAGTGTGAAGTCTCAACAGCTAGAAAATGCCAAAGATGGTGCTTCTGTGATCTTCACATTAATGATGTCCCTAGGTTTAAAACATAAGCAAACATTCTGCATTCTGCCACTCATGAAGACTTTGGCAGGTCTGTTAGTGTTTCTTCTTGGTTTTTCCTCTAAATTCACTGAGCTCCTCATGTAAATTTTATTTTCCTTCGTTAGCCTTCCTTTCTCTCTTTGACCCCCCAAGCCCACCACAAGTAAGAGTATGGTTTGTAAAACTTATATATACAGGGTGGTTGGGGTGATGGTGCACTCCCTACCCCCACTCCTTAAAAAAAAAAAATTGTGTATACGATAGAACCTCCCTACCTTGACTACCTCCTTCATTTGACCTAATTTTCAGAGCCAGACATGTAACCCATGTATCACTACAACAGGTCTAGTTCCTTATGTCTACTACCAGTGTATGTCGACCAGTTTGTTACAGTCCCTTAGGCAGTCAACTTACAGAGGCTCTACTGTACGTGTATATGTGTGTGTAAAATACACATATACATATATGTCTAGTAGAGATGGGGTCTTGGTATGTTGCCCAGGCTAGTCCTAAACTCCTGCTCCTCCAGCCTTGGCCTCCCAAAGTGTTAGGATTACGAGTGTGAGCCACCACATATGGCCCATATAAATTATTATGTTAAGAAGAAGATGAAAAACACTGAATTAAGGGGAGGGTGAAATGACATAAAAAAATGAATTTACCAAAACTCACCATCAGAGGGCACAACAGTACTGCAATAAACAACTCCCAAATTCTGCCAGGAAAGCCTCTGGTGCACCTAGAAAAAAAAACAAGACACATCTACTGTCAGGACAGGACACCAAATTTTACAGACGTATGTATGTGTACATAATAAATAACAGGTTCTTGGTTACTTAAGTAATATTTACTCTTTGTAGAAAAGCTTAAATATACAGATAAAAAAATAAAAGTCCCTCAAGCTCCTATCATCTTAAAATAGTGGTGAACATTGTTTTCAAGATTGTATTTTATAAAACATTTACATAAACATAAATTCAAATGTTATAGTAAACGAAATTACAATTCTACCACACCATCCTTTTTATTTTTTTAACCTGCTTTTAAAAACACTTCATATTGGTGCTATCACATCTAAAGTAAACATTTTGGCTGCTTCTTCTTGCTAGCATTTAAACCTGCATTTCCTTCCTATCTTTTACCAGGTACATCGGATAAGACGGTTATTAAGTAACTGTATTGTGAATTAAATGTTATTGAGTAGGCATCTGGCTTTTCTGTTCGCCCTCTTTTATAAAAAAAAAACTTGGACAGTCGATCTCACTCCTTGAGTCCTTAACCTCTTCTCACTTCGGAGTGTTAGAAGGAAATCACTCCTTGTACCCACTTTCACTACTTCCTCAAAGGGGAATGTCACTGTGGATCTGGAATTTAGGTCCCCGTAATTAAGCCAAGTTTAAGAAAGAATACTGAATACATTTCTAACTTGCCAAATGCTTAAGTTATTCCTTTGTACCTTCTACTTACCCAGCCACAAAAAGTATCTAAGGAGGAAGAAAGGAAGGGATTGACTGAGTAAAACCCAACGTATTAGCTGCAGAGCCTCGTACATTCCACGTCATCAGCCCCCTGAAAAACCACTTAGGACTCTACAACAATGTATTTAACACAGTTATATATGATAGACTTACATCTTTCATGAGACTCTTATTATCCCCACCTCCTTCCAACCTACAAGAGCATGCAGAAATCTAAGAGTGACATTAAACAATGTAAATAAGTCATTTAAAAATTACTGGAGATTCAGTCATAGCTAGTGTAGTTTTTTAGGTTTAAATCTTTGATTCCTTAGGAATTGACTTTAGTCAACATTAATAAGTAGGAATCCCTCTAGTGACAACACAGCTGTCCTATGTAGTGAATAATTCATCTTTTCCTCACTTACTTTGAAATGCTGTCTTGATAATCCTCTAAGTATCTGTATGAATTTGGATCTATTTCTAAACTTGTAACCACATTGTTGTAACGTTCTAGTTTTATATGAAAATAATACCTTTTAATACCTGGTGGGATGGGACTAGTTTTCCCTCATTACTTTCGTTTAAGAGATAGGGTCTCATTCTGTCACCCACACTGGAGGGCAGTGGCATCACTACAGTCTCACTATAGCCTTAAACTCTTGGGCTTGAAATATAGCCCCTCCACAGTCTCCCAAGGAGCAGGGATTTAGTGTCACTACACTTGGCTAATTTTTCTTTCTTTCTTTTTTTTTTTGTAGAGTTAGGGTCTCCCTCTTGCTGAGGCTGGTCTCCAACTCTTGACTTCAAGAGATCCTCCCACCTCGGTCTCCCCAGAGTCCTAGGGTTACTGGCTTACCTCGCGTGAGCCACCACACCCAGCCTTAAATGACATCTTTTGACAGTTTGTAATAAAACATGGCTCCATATCATTTTTGTTCCTCATCTTACCACCTTTTGTTAGTTACAGCCTCACTATATTGTCAAGGTTTTAAAAATCCATTTTCTGGTCTGTAAACCTAATTTCCACATTTGTTTTAGTCTTATGTCTATAGACCAATGGACTCTTTGCTCACTGCCAATACTTTAGCTAGAGTTTCTCCTTTCATTTCTTGGTTGGTTGAACTTCTTGCAGAAGTAGGGCTCGTGAGAGCTAGATTTCCTGAAGTTTGTCGTGTTAATTCCTAAATTAATCTCTCTTTGAGGACTTGGTAGTTAAAAATATCATCTTTTAAGGCTGCTTCAGAGTAATCTGAGGCCAGCAACTTCCTTTGGAGCACTGGGCTTGCTGAAGGTCTAAACCAGGGGTATTATTTCTCATGGCCTTTCTACACACCTATTTGACCTTCACTGGATCTGACAATTTTTCTTTACGTAATGTGCATTAGAACTGCAGAGATCTCCTGGTTATGCTGAAGACAGAACTTCTATAATATTTCTGTTTCTTATTCTTCTTCTTACTCCAAGATATGAGAAGAAAGGGATAAAGTGCTGCTTTTATCGGGGACATTATTTATGGTATCTTCAAACATACACAGAAGGAGAGAGCACAATGTGAAGAAATCCCATGAACCCATTACCTGCTCCTGTATTTACCAACATTTTTCAGACTTAGTTCATCTATATCATGCAGTCCCCTCCTCCATAGAATTGTAAAGAAAATTCCAACTATCATATCACTTCACTCTAAAAGCAGTTCAGTATACATTTACTGGGCATTTATAAACAGTAAGTCAGCTGGATATGGTGGCTCATGCCTGTAATCCCAGCACTTTGGGAGGCCAAGGCAGGAGGATTGCTTGAGACCAGGATTTGAGACCAGACTGAACAACATAGTGAGACCCAATCTCTAAAAAAAACAAAAAGCAAGAAGTCCTGTGGCCTCTATAATTTCACAAATTCTCCTTAACAGTAATAAAAGAGGGTTTTGCAGGGCAGAGAACTGCATCAATACATTGTCTGCTTACGAATAATAATTGTTAGATGCTAGCTGACCACTTGTTTTTATATAAAAAGTTTTATTAGAACATAGCCAAGCTCATTTATTTATTTTAACTACTTTCTCAACAGCACAACTGAGTAGCTGGTATATAGTCACAAGAGAGAGAGCTGAGATGTTGCAACAGAGACCACATGGGCCACAAAGCCTAAAATGGTCATCAACTGGTCCTTTAAGAAAACATTTGCTAACTCTTGCCATAGATAGAAACATAGTTTCTGTAGTTTGGGAATGATTCACTTTCCCAAATTCATTCTCATCTCACTTCTATAACAATCGCAACCACAAAACATTATTTATTACATACACATATCCTTTTCTTTAAATCTTCTAGTAGCTTAGAGTCTAATAAGGATAACAGAAACAAAAGTGATTTTACTCTTGGTTTTTGTCCTTGAAATATGGTAATAACAACAAACAAAACAAAACAAAACAAAAAAATAAGGGGATTTTAAGTGCTCAAACCCAAAGAGCCATTGCTATTCCAAACTGTATTCCATGACTCCCCTAAACTGAATTTCATGGTTTAAATTTTGTATTCTTACATGTTACAAGAAAATAAAAATATTTTATATTATAAAAGAAAATATAATTATTTCTTAAGCTTAAGAAATAATTTTGACTTCTTTTTGAACCACAGTTCTGTGTCCAGAAAAAAGGAGAAAAGAAAAACATTATTAGGCTGATCCCGGAAGTTTTAAGAATTATGTCAAAAGTTAAAAGTAAGTTAGCAAAAACATTTAGGCAAATGGTATGTATTAGTCACATATTTAAATTCCATATGGAGAAAACAAGATTAAGGTTACAATGTACAAAAATCAACAGTGAAATCTCTAGGCAATATTAATGCCAGTAGAACAAGCTGATACGGTGCCATCAATGTCCCTTGAAAAGAAAATACAAGTATACTTTTGGCTTTTTTTTTTTTATTAAATCATAGCTGTGTACATCAATGCAATCATGGAGTACAATGTGTTGGTTTTATATACAATTTGAAATATTTTCATCAAAACAGGTATACTTTTGATATAGGACAGGTCTGTATCTTTAATACATAACTTGAAAATTTCAAGGAAAAGAAGTAGCTCATATTTAAGGAAAAGCATAATATCTGCCCTGGTATTATAATCATCTTCCCTTAGTCTTAACCCCAGGATAACAAAAATGGCAGTATTATCAATTTAGACTACAAAACACTGCAACCTTATTCCCCCAAGTCAGACGATTTAAGCTAATAAAAATCAAACTGTAGTATTATAAAAAGACATTTCATGCCCTTTTAGCAAATCATTAAATTCAACTCAAAACTTACTTTTAAGTCCTTTACTATGATCATAAATTATGCAACTATCTTTACATTCACTTTTCATAGTTCAGAAAAGCAAACTCAGCAGTGGATTCCTGCCAGCAACTTGAGACGGCTGTCAAGTCTAAATAACCTGTCAATACCCCCCAAATAGTCATAGCCAATTAGACATCAGACTAAAGAAAGGAGAGAGATGGATGGAAGAATGGCGGGGTAGAGAATGTCCTTATTAACAAAGTTCCTTTAAATATATCAAATAACTTTAAATGGAATAACTATATACATTTGTCCATGGCTAAAACCTTATTATAAATAGCCTCACTATCCCTCAAGTTTAAATATGTCAAATTATAGCTCCCTGTTAGATTTTTCTTAGTATAAAATAGAATGCTTACATAAAAAAAAAATCCTTTCAATATTGTTCCAAAAGCTTCTTTTCTAAAACCAGACTATCCATGTTCCAATAATTTTGCCAAACTTATCTCCAGAAACCAGTGCTTATAAACATACTATGATTAATGGGATAAGACTATTTCATTTGGCTAAAGCAAGACACACCTATAACTGCTTCTACAACATGGGATACATTATCTCCATAACCCTGATAGAACAAAACTGCGGAAGTATCACATCAGCAATAATTTTTCACTACTTCGACCAATCTACTAAAATAAGCACTGAGGCTTCAAATCCTGCAGCTCTGATACAGGGGAAAACAGTGGAGTTAGAAAACTCGGGCCCAGTTCCACAACTCACAATCTTGAATTTCAACTCCAAGTCTCAGTTTCTTCATCTGTTAGATTAAAAACTTTATAATTTCAGGTGGTGCCTGTGGTTCAGTGAGTAGGGCGCCAGCCCCATATACCGAGGGTGGCGGGTTCAAACCCACTCTGGCCAAATTACAACAAAAAAATTGCCAGGTGTTGTGGCGGGTGCCTGTAGTCCCAGCTACTCCGGAGGCTGAGGCAAGAGAATCCCCCAAGCCCAGGAGTTGGAGGTTGCTGCAAGCTGTGTGATGCCATGGCACTCTACTGAGGGCGATAAAATGAGACTCTGTCTCTACAAAAACAACAAAACAATAACAAAAAACTCCAACTCTGTAATTTCAACAGAATTGATTTTTTCACAAGGATGATCTCACGTAATGATAAGTGACAGGGCAGGGCCTGAAATCCCAACACTTTGGGAGGTTGAAGCAGGAAGACTGCTTATTTTTATTTATTTATTTATTTTTTTTGAGACAGAGCCTCAAGCTGTCCCCTTGGGTAGAGTGCTGTGGCATCACAGCTCACAGCAACCTCCAACTCCTGGGCTCAAGCGAGTCTCCTGCCTCAGCCTCCCAAGTACTTGGGACCACAGGCGCCCGCCACAATGCCTGGCTATTTTTTTTGGTTGCAGCCATCATTGTTTGGCGGGCCTGGGCTGGATTAGAACCCACCACCTTAGGTGTATGTGGCTGTCGCTTTAGCTGCTTGAGCCACAGGCACCGAGCCAAGAAGACTGTTTAAAGCCAGGAGTTTGAGACCAGTCTGGGCAAGGTAGTGAGACCCTGTCTCCAAAATAAATAAATAAATAAATAAATAATAATTAGCTGGGCATGGTAGCTCGCCCCTGCAGTCTTAGCTACTTTCCCAGGAGTATGTGGTTGCAGTTGCAGTGAGCTACACTGCACTCTGGCCTGGGTCATAGAGTGAGCCCCTACCTCAAAAATAAATAAATACATAGTGACAATATAAACATGACAAAACCTGAATGTCTAATGTTTCACAGAAAATATAAACTCAAACCTTCAATCTCCTTAAGGGATTGACTCAACGTAAAGAATTTAGTAAGCACAATATATTTCAAAAGTCCCAACTATCTCTCATAGAGATAATGTGCAGTATAAACATACGATATTAAGGGTAGAAACCTGAAGTTTTCTCAAACAGCACCATAAAAAGCCATTTAAAGAGTTAGGCTAATTACATAGCATCTTAGATTCTTCATTCAATAACATACCAAGGAAACAAAGTTCCTAATATATTTTGAAGTGCAGGTTGTATTTGCATTTTGTGAGTTAATCTGAATTATAGGTTGATATCAGAAAGTCATCTTTCCCTTGAGTATATGATTTAAAATATTTGCTATATTTTATTATAACATGGGCCAACATTTTCCACATTAGAATATATTGTAAGTTTATAGTGGAAGTCATGATTCAATTTATATGCCTTTAATATCTAAGAGAATTTTACATCTATAAAACAAGACCATATTTGACACATTTTGTTGCATCTTTCAATATCAGTTTTCTAATTAGAGTATCAAATCTAGCCCCAAATTATCAATAAGGTTATTTAAAAATCAATACTTACTTACCTAACAATACTTCATGAGGATCAAGGAAGATAATGTATACAAAAGCACACTTTTATTATATATTTATAGCAACTCTAGCCATAAAAATTCTTTACCACTGTTGATCCAGTAATAGATTAAAACAATCAGAAACCTTAAACCTTTTTTTTTTTTTTTTTTT
>NW_003852403.1:12671246-12683775 GCF_000181295.1 Otolemur garnettii
AAAAAAAAAAAAAAAAGACTTCATTGTATATCCTCTAGACTCCTAGTCCAACACTCGAAATCTGTTTGTACTCTGATGGATGTCCCATTTTGCGTAGTGGATGCACCTTTATTCGCTTGGATCTCATGACAGATACGTTAATGATACCACAGCAAGAAACTTCTGCTTTTCTCACCTTCCATATGGTGAATTAGAAAATTCTTCTATTTCATTCCTTTCAAGTGAAAACTGTGCTTAGTGGCCCGTTTATGACATGCTAGTTTTGTTTTTTTACAACTTAAAAAACCCAACGTTTTCTTATACTTTTCAAACACACAGCAAAACTGAGTTTTACCATGAACATCCTTACATTGTTTACCTGGTCGCTACATTATCACCTATCTATCCAGCTCTCTCTTTTACAGAAATTCTTAATTTCCATAGCTGCTTCTATATTTTTAAATGCATTACATTTTTCACATCCATTTTTTTTTTTACAACTTTCTGTATTACTTCTAGATTTTGTTCATTACCCTGAAGACTGCGTTCATTTCTTAATGTATTGTTATCCCCAAAAGACTAGGAGAAAGTAGAAAATTAATATTTAATTGAGTTGTTTTCTTTGTCTTGCTTATGTCTCAATATGCCTGACAAGTTTTATAACTTTGCTTTATATTTCAATTTTCCTCTCAGGAATAATTACTGATTTGCTATTTTAAGGGAATAGTTGTGTTTAAGTATTCTGGGATATAGTCAGAGTGCAAATTTCTTTACACACACACACACACAAATCTGTTTTATTTTTCACTGGTGTTAAGTTAAATGCATTCTGTGTTGTGCTGAGTTGGTCATCAAATGTACTGCTAATTATTATTCTTAAATCAATGAAAAATGCAAATGCAAAGTTCTTACCTTAAAGGATTGTCAACATAAAACCTATCAATTATACCTTTCATAATCATGTGTGTAATTCAAAGCTGCATAAGATTTAAATATCAGGGAATAAAGTCAGAATGAAACTCCACGGGCACAGGAATTCTCAGTAAGTACAGTAGTCTCCTATTATCCGTGAGGGGTATGCTCTAAGACCCTCAGTGGATGCCTGAAACGAAACCACTGATAGTACTGAACCCTACATATTTTTTCCCCTATACATATATACCTATTTAACGTATAAATTAGGCATAGTAAGAGATTAACAAAAATACCCAATAACAAAATAGAACAATTTTAACAATTTATATCAGCATATCACTACTTATGAAGTATACATTGTTTTTTAAGAGATGGGGGTCTCCCTTTGTTGCCTGGGCATGAGAGCAGTGATATGATCACGACTCAGTGCAACCTCAAACTCCTGGGCTCAGCTGGTCCTCTGGCCTCAGCCTTCCAAGTATTTTATTTTTTTGGAGAATATTTTTTTTGAGTACACATTGTACTGTAATAAAAATTATATAAATGTAGTATCTCTCTCAATATCCTTTTTTTCCAGTTTTGAAGTTTATGTCTTTTTTTTTTATTCCTACAAAACACCTTTTTTTTTTTAATTGTTGGGGATTCATTGAGGGTATAAGAAACCAGGTCACACTGATTACATTTGTTAGGTAAAGTCCCTCTTACAATCGTGTCTTGCCCCCAAAAGGTGTGGCACACACCAAGACTCTCTCAATATCTTACTGTAATATTCTGGGTAAGACAGGGCCGGATTATGTGTGATTTTATGACACTATTTAGAACACCACACTTTTAAAATGTAAGGCTTATTTATTCCTGGAATTTTCCATATAATATAGTCAGACTGCAGCTGACTTTGAGCAACTAACTGAGCAGCAGAAAGCAAAACCATGAATAAGGGAGGACAACTGTAGTGTATTTGTTAAATGAATAAACACAGCTGGCTTGAAAGATGATGTTTTTATGGGACTTCATTTGCTTGCTCTGTTTGATAGAGTTTGGTTTGGCGGTGGTTATTCATTACCTGGATTCATATTTCCTTCAATAATACCATTAAAGTCAGCAGAACCTCAATATATATTTTGTTGATATAACAATATTGGGGAAACAGACAGTTGCATCTGTAAGTTACCTTTTTTTTTTTTTTTTAGAGACAGAGTCTCAGTTTGTTGCCCTCAGTTGAGTGCCGTGGCATCACAGCTCACAGCAACCTCCAGCTCTTGGGCTTAGGCAATTCTCTTGCCTCAGCCTCCCGAGTAGCTGGGACTACTGGGACTACAGGCGCCTGCTACAATGTCCAGCTATTTTTTTGTTGCAGTTTGGCTGGGGCCAGGTTTGAACCTGCCACCCTTGGTATATGGGGCCAGAGCCCTACTCACTGAGCCATTATGATAAAACTCCGTTCATTAAAGTGCCATAAAGTTAGGAGAATATGAACAACTTTTAAAAATATTTTAGTTTGGCTTGATGATGGAATAAACAGGAGTTGTTATATTATTCTCTATACTTTAAACAACTGAAATATTTTATAAGTTTTTTTCTATTTTGTCATTAACGTGGTGCTATGAGGATTCTGTGCTTTTTATAGACGACTGCTACTTAAAATGTAGTCCATGGATCTGCAGCACCAGCATCACCTGGGGCATTGCTAGAAATGCAGATTCTCAGGCCCCACCAGCAGACCTACAGCATCAGGATTTGCATTTTCAACAAATGTCACTAGGACATTCACAGGCACGTGTAAGTTTGAGAAGTATTACTACAGTTCACTCAGATGATATTCAAGGGGATACATTTGTCAGCTGGGGACAGTATTCTCAAACCTTTCACCATTCTCATTTATTAAGATGCCAGCATAAGCAACCAGGATCATAGGAACATAACATAACAGAAAATACAGAGATTGAGAGTTTTAAGAGCTAAATTCTAGCCTCATCTCTAGTTCTTCTCATCTGTAAAATGAATGGGTTGCACAAGATGAAAGGTGGAAGCAGTGGCACCCAGAGAGGAGACTGAGAGTGGTGAAGTTCAGCCCAGGTTTATTGAAAGGGTACAGCACCTGCCTGGGCAGGGCAAAGACGATGTCTGTGCCTGGGGGTTGCTAGAGGTCCTTTTTACATGGGGCCATAGGGGGTGGGCAAATTCCACAGCTTGCCCAGAGTGCTTTGGTAGGTTAGGGTCCTTTGGTGTGAATTTCAGGGGTGGGCTAACTAGGTCCTTTATGTCCTTTGTTTCAGGAGGAGAGGAGGAGCTGGGGGAAGGTAATACATGGGACTGCATTAGGTCGCCCCAACATAAGATGAATTATAATTTATGAAAATAAATATCAATATATTCTTTCCTGATACATAAGGCACATACTACAAAGGAGTGAGGGAAATAATCCAACCATATGTGATGTTACAAGAATTTGGGCCTATTTAATACTATGGGGCCTTGTCTATCAATTACTTTACATTTATTCAGGTTTGAAAAAGCAACCTCTATCTTTTGTTTTCCCGCTTGGTTTCTGGAAGATGCATAGTGGTGAATAACTTAGGAAGTGGGTGGCTGCTATAAATAATTCCCCTCACTGCTTCCTTTGCTCTTGAGCACTGTTAAAACACAGGTACTAGGATTCCAGAAAAATTAAAAACAGACTATTTTGTACAAGAACAGGAAACTGTTATTGTTCCTAGAAAAAAAATGGCTGAAGTATTTGGAGGTGAAGCATTATGATGTCTGACAATGACTGTCAATGGATTAGGAAACAATATATAGAAATGATACACATGTGTGTAGAGAAAAATAAAACAAGTGTGGCAGTGTTAATAACTGAAAAATCTAGATAAAGCACATAAGACAATACATTGTACTCTTTCTGCACGTGTGAAATTTTTCAAAATAAAAACAGAAGGGGTCAGGGCGTGGTGGCTCACGCATGTTATCACGGCACTTTGGGAGGTCAAGGCAGGGGGGTTGCTTGAGGCCACCCAGAACAACATAGTGAGACCCCCGTGTCCACAGAAAATATAAAAATTAGTTAGGTGTGGTGATGAATACCTAGCTACTCGGAAGGCCGAGGCAGAACGAGCTGAGCCCAGGAGTTTGAGGTTGCACTGAGTCGTGATCTTCTCACCAGTCTCATGCCCAGGCAACAAAGGGAGACCCCCATCTCTTAAAAAGCAAAACAAAGCAAAACACTTGAGGGAGGAAAAGAAATATAAACGTCTTCTGACCCAAATATGCCTTATTGTATTCTTTTCTCTTTTAGAGTAAAGTATATTATACTAGATTTACAGAGGAAAATCAGCATAGAGAAGATTTCAGTAACCTACACTCCCATTTTGACCTGTTCTTACAGACTTGCTTGATTTTTTTCCTTAGGTAACCCTAAAATAAAAAGAGGGAAAGAAATGATGGGTCATCTCTTATCTTCTTTATATTAATGAAACAAGCAACTTCCAACCAAAAAATTAGCTTTGTGTGATTTTCATTTTTGCTCTAGCTTCAGCTAATAATGAAAAAGAATGCAGTTACCACACACAAATATAAATAACTACAGTCTTTCTTGTTCCCTTGCAATGAGAGGGACACAACAGCTGCTATAAAAATCACTCTTCACCCTCCCATGTGTTGTATGAGTGCAACGGCCTTACACTACAAGAAGAACAAAACATAAAATAAAAAACGTTACAGCAAAGTAGTTGGTTTTATTTCCGAATTCCTTTTCCATTTAACTTATTTTACCTAGTTAAAAAACAAAATAAACATGCTGCCTGCATTTCCAACATAACTTTTCTGCTTAGTTTGTAATCTCAAAACCGAAATAGGAATATTAAAATCATGTTTCTTCAGTCCTTTCAGACTTTATCCAATAGGACAAGAAATTCATCTTCAATTAACTGGAGATTTTAAGGCATTCGTAAGTTTTATTTGTCTTTAATATTCTGGCTTTATATAAATGCATAAATTTTGATAACCTCTCTTCCTTTTCTCTGCCTTTAGCTAAGAGGATTTTTTTTTTATTTGCCTGATGTTTAAAAAGTCCTCAAAAAAGCCATTCTAAAGTGTAACCTCAGATAATGAACACATTACTTAAAATTAATCCCAAAGAGTAACAGTCATGAAAGGTCTTAGTACAGTACAAAGGGAAAAATCAAATAAAACAGTTAAGATGATTTTCACATAGAATTCAAAACTGAACATGGTCAACCCAGAATGGCCCTGAACTCACTCTGCTTGTGACTTCAGCTACTTTCTTCGCTTTGTTTAGGGATCACGTGGAGAGCCATCTCTGAGCAAGCAATTCTAGTCACAACTACGTAGTCTGAGACTGGCAGATAGATACTTACTGTATATAAAGAAGAGTCCCATCACTAATATTATTACCATCCTCTCTATTTTTTAAAGTATGTACAGAACCCTAGTTTTCAAAGTGTTTATCCCTTATGTTCTACAAAGAATTTGAAACAACTACAACTATTTTTAAAATTTATTTTGTAAGATGGGTTCTCACTATGTTGCCCAGGCTGGTCTCAAACTCCTGGCCTCTAGTGATTGTCCTGTCTTGACCTCCCAAAGTGCTGGGATTATAGGCATGAGTCACCAAACCCAGGCTTCTTCTTTTTCTTAATGGTACACCTTGATGAACAACATTTTAATTTTTAATATGGTACAATTAGCAATCGTTTCCCTTTTGGTTAGTGAATTGTGCATTCTAGTTAAGAAATCTCTTATTGGGGTGGTGCCTGTGGCTCAGTGGGTAGGGCACTGGCCCCATGTACCGAGAGTGGTGGGTTTGGACCTGGCCCTGGCCAAACTGCAACAAAAAATAGCCAGGCGCTGTGGTGGGCACCTGTAGTCCCAGCTACTTGGGAGGCTGAGGCAAGAGAATTGCCTACGCCCAAGAGCTGGAAGTTGTTGTGAGCTGTGATGCCACAGCACTCTATGAAGGTGACAAAGAGAGACTCTGTCTCTAAAAAAAAAGAAATCTCTTACCACCTCAAGGTCATGGTAATATTCTCTTATTTTCTCTAATAGGCTTTATTGTTTTACCTTTCATATTTATATTTTACACAGAAATTTTTAACCTGATATGAGGCAGGGCCAAGATTAAATTTATTTTTTCTATATGATATTAAACTGCCCCAGCACCTATGTATGGAAAAGACCTTTCTTTCCCCCACTGAATTGAGGTGGAGCATTTGATGTAAATCAAGTGAGTAGGTCTCTTTCTATACTTTCCAGTTTTTTCCATTTGTCTGTTTGTCCTTATACCAGTTCTACACTATTTTAATTACTTTAGCTTTATTAAGTCTTTTTTTTTTTTTTTTAGAAACAGAGTCTTACTTTATCATTTTCGGTGAAGTACTGTGGTGTCACAGTTCACAGCAACCTCCCAACTTCTGGGCTTAGGCAATTCTCTTGCCTCAGCCTCCCGAGTAGCTGTAACTACAGGTGCCCACTACAATGCCCAGCTATTTTTTTGTTGCAGTTTGGCCCGAGCTGGGTTCGAATCTGCCACCCTTGGTATATGGGGCCGGTGCCCTACTCACTGAGCCACAGGAGCTGCCTGCTCTATTAAGTCTTAACATATGGTTGTGTAGGTCTACCAAGTTTTTCTTCAAGATGCAAAGACATTTGCATTTCCTCATACATTTTAGATTCAGGCTCAGCGCCAGTGGCTCAAGTGGCTTAGGTGCCAGCCACATACAACTAAGGTGGTGGGTTTGAATCCAGCCCGGGCCCACCAAAACAACAGTGATAGCTGCAACCAAAAAAAATAGCTGGGTGTTGTGGCGGGTGCCTGTGGTCCCAGCTACTAGGGAGGCTTAGGCAGGAGACTTGCTTGAGCTCAGGAATTGGAAGTTGCTGTGAGCTGTGATGCCACAGCACTCCACCCAGGGGGATAGCTTGAGGCTCTGTCTCAAAAAAATTACATTTTAGATTCAGTTTGTTAATTCCCACAAAAACGTCCTGGGTCTTAAAGGGGATTATATTGAATATTTTAGACCAAGTTAGGAAGAACTGACAACTAAACGGTGTTGAGTCTTCCAATTCACAAATGTGGTATATTCCTCCATTCACTTGAGTCTTCTTTGTGATTTTCTCTGCAGAAGTTTGGTACATCTTTCATTAGATTTATTACTAGATATTTTTATGTTTCTCGATGTAAAGAGCATCTTTTTCAAATTTCATTTTCTAATTGTTGGTGTATAGAAATAGAACTAATTTTATAAGACTTTGTACTGAAGTATAAAATGCACCTTTTCTGTATATGTATCTAAAACTTGATGAATTTTCACAAACTGATCATATACAAAATATAACTGATTTTAGTATACTGACTTCATTTCCATCAAACTTGTGATATTCCCATATTAATTTCATATTTTATCTGTAGATTCTTTTGTATTCTCAACATACAGAAAAATGTTACCTGCAAATAAAGACAATTTTATCCCTTCTTTTCCAATACCAATACTTTTATTTCTTTTTTTCCCCCTCTGATACCGGCTAGAGCTCACAGTCCAGTAGTGAATAATGGTGGTAATAGCCATATCTTTACCTTACTCCTGATCTCAATGGAAAAGCCTTCAATCTTTCACCGTTAATTTTATTTTGTAAATTTTGGGCAGATAACCCTTCATCTGACTAAAGGGGTTCCCACGTGTTCTGAGTTTGCTGAGAGGGTCTTTGTGGTTGTGGATTGTTTTTCAGAGAACGTTTGTATCTATCTTCATGAAGAAGATGGCCTATACTTTCCCTTTCTTATAATGTCCTTGTTAGCTATGGAACAAGGAAGAAAGCAATCCCACTTTTGATACTCTCTAAGATAGCTATTTCTTCCTTAAATGGTTTAAAGAATTCACTGGTGAAGCCATATTTGGGCTGGGAGTTTTCTCTGTGAGAAGACTTTCATTATGGATTCAATTTCTTTTAAAAATAATGAGATTAATCAGATTTTATATTTCTTCTAGCACTGATTTTACTTAAAACTAACAGCATGATTGAGATTTAAGTAAATAACACATGGCTCAGCATGGTGACTCACACCTGTAATCTTAGCACTCTGGGAAGCTGAGGTGGGAGGATTGCTTGAAGTGGGGAGTTCAAGACGAGCCTGAGCAATGTGAAACCCCATCTGTACAAAAAATAAAAAAATGACCTGGTGGGGCAGTGCCTGTGGCTCAGTGAGTAGGGCGCCGGCCCAATATACCGAGGGTGAAGGGTTTGAACACGGCCCTGGCCAAAACTGGAACAACAACAACAACAAAAAAAATGACCTTGTGTTGTGGTGGGTACCTGTAGTCTGAGCTACTCGGGAGGCTGAGGCAGGAGCATTTCTTGAGCCCTGGAGTTCAAACTCCTATAGCCCAGGGACTAGAAGGAGACTCCATCTCAAACAAACAAACAAACAAAAAGCATACAATACAGGCCAGTCTTGGTGGCTGACACCTGTAATCCCAGTGCTTAGGGAGGCCAAGGTGGGAGAATTGCTTTAGCCTAGGAGTTCAAGATTTCAGTGAGATATGATTATACCTCTGTACTCTACCCGGTCTAGGTAAAAGATTAAGATCTTGGATTATTTAAAAAATAAAGCATACAATACACTGACTTTAGTCAGCCTAGGAGTTCAAGATTACAGTGAGATATGATTATACGTCTGTACTCTACCTGGTCTAGGTAAAAGATTAAGATCTTGGATCGTTTAAAAAAAAAGCATACAATCCAATGACTTTAGTATACACACAATGTTGTGTGCAATCAATATTAGAATACCTTCATCAGCCCAGTGAGAAACTTCAGACACATTAGTAGTCATTTCTCATTCTTCCCTACTCCTAACCACTAACAACTGTGAATCAACTCTCGGTTTCTATGATTTTATAAGTAGAATCATCCAATATGTGGGGTTTTTTTTAATGACTGGTTTCTTTCAAGCCTCTTTATGTTGTAATTCATATCAGCACACCATTTCTTTTTATTGCCAAGTATTAATAATACTCCCCTGTATGGACATATGACATTTTGTTAATCCATTCATCAGTCACTGAACATTTGGGCTGTTTCTACTTTTTCACTATTATAAATAATGCTGTTATGAATATTCATGTATAAGTTTTTGTGTGGACATGTTTTCTTTTCTCTTGGGCAAATACTTAAAAATAGAATTATGAGGGTGGCGCCTGTGGCTCAGTGGGTAGGGTACTGGCCCTACATACTGAGGGTGGTGGGTTCGAACCTGGCTCTGGCCAAACTGCAACAAAAAATAGACTAGTGTTGTGGCAGGCACCTGTAGTCCCAGCTACATGGGAGGCTGAGGCAAGAGAATCGCTCAAGCCCAGGAATTGGAGGTTGCTGTGAACTGTGACTCCACGGCACTCTACCGAGGGTGATTAAGTGAGATTCTGTCTCTAATAAAAAAAAAAAAATAGAATTATGAGGTTATATAGGAACTCTGACACTTAGAGGAATCACTAGACTATCTTATAAAGTGGCTGTGCCATTGTGCATTCCCGACAGTAATATGCAACACACTAACACTTGGTATTATTGTCTTTTTGATTATAGTTATCTCACTGGATGCAAAATTATATTTTCTTGTGGCTTTGATTTCCACTTCCCTGATGACTAATGATACTGGACATCTTTTCATGTGTTTATTGGCTATCTTTATATGTCTTCCACACCTATTCATATACTTTGCCTATTTATTCATTTGCCTATTTTTAAATTGGGTCTTTTTCTTTTCTAGTTTAGTGGTTTTCACTAAGTCCTGTTACTCTAGGAATTTGTTCATTTCATGTGAAATTTTAAATTTACTGCTATAAAATTGTTCAGAATACCCCCCTCATTTTTTAAAGAGTATAGAATCTGTAGCATTATATCCTTCTTTCTTCCTGATATTGGTAAACCATGCTTACATCTTCCCTGATTTTTTTGGACTTGGTTGTTATTACCTCTTTGTTGCACATTCAAAACTGGAAGATTTCCCAGTGAAAATTTAATGATTTCTAGCTTAATTTCACAGTGGTTAGAGAACATAACATACTCTGTATGATTTCAGTCCTTTGAAATTTATTAGGACTTGCTTTACGGCCTGCTTGGAAAATGTTTCATGTGTACTGGAAAACAGTATGTACAGGTGCTGGATGTGACGCTGCCATGGGCTTTTAATAGCAGCTGAGTTAAACTTTGACACTTTTTTGTGTATGACAGTTAAAGGGCTTAACTTTGTTTCTTGCCTGACTGGAGAGCTATTCTACTCTTGCAAAGTTAAAATTTTTTTTCAAGAAACTCTCATGAGGAACTTTCCAAATGTACTGTATATGCTGCCACCTTAAAGACTGAGGAGTTAAAGTCAAGAAGAAAAGCGTGTTTGTGTTTCTTTTTGATGAAGAGGCCAAGTTCACATTGCTAATCCAGGCGTGTATCTTAATCT
The DNA here is from genome assembly GCF_000181295.1 of Otolemur garnettii. NCBI lineage: Eukaryota > Metazoa > Chordata > Mammalia > Primates > Galagidae > Otolemur > Otolemur garnettii. The sequence continues at coordinate 12,681,607 of NW_003852403.1, forward strand.
TACTAAGACTGGAAAAAAAACATTGAACTGGGTCTTTTTCATTCTCTGGAGTTATATAACTCAGTTGGTCTTCAGTTTTCTAGGAAAAATATTCTTCAAAAAGTTTCTCACATATATCTAATAATATTTAGACACCAGATGAAATTTAAAATTAGCTGACTGCTTCACTACATTTTACATGAGAGTACTTCATTAGGAACATGTTGATCCTTGTATTTCATTCCGGCCTTGGGGATAAATATTTAGATTAAAAAAATTAAGCCCTATAAAGTGCTTTCATTTTCATCATAGATCTTTGTTCCTTTCCTAGTCTGTTTCCTACGATGTAGGAACCCATCGCTTTTCTTAGACATGAGTAATGATCATGAGGAAGTAGAAAATTAAAAAAATGGGACAATGCTTTAGAGATAAAACAAAAAATAATTTTAGCAGGCAGAATGGGCACTGAATCTAGGAATGAAATTTGATGTACAAATTCAACTTCTGGTCTCAATACTGAATTTGTTCAAGGGCAGATTATTGTGTGGATCTATATGTTACCCAAAAAATAAAAACAAAACAAACACAAGCAAACAAAAAACAACCAAGCCTGGACAACACAGAGAAATCCTGTCTCTAAAAATATGTTTTTAAAAAATCATTCAGGGGTAATGGTGCATACCTGTAGTCCTGGCCACTTGGGAGGCTGAGGTGAGAGGATTGTTTGAACCCAGGAATTTTAGGTTCCAGTGAGCCATACTTGTTCTACTGTACTTCAGCCTGGGTGACAGAGCAAGACCCTGTCACAAACAAACAAATACAAAACCCACAACAGAAAGGGAACCTGATGGGATGTAGTAGGGGATAACTATTAACCCAAACACTGTTAACTTTATGTTGTTATCCCATTTAAAAACTCTAATAAAATGACTGAAGAAGTTCAGAAGGATATCTGTGCTTCCTTTTCAAAGCAAAGCCAGGGCAATTGTGATAAATAATAACCTAAATGTTTACCCTCAAGCTACTATAAGCACGAGGTCAAAAGTAAAACTGAGAAATACCAAAAATATTTATTTCTTTCCAACAATTAAGCTGGAAAGTTCACGAGCACAGCTTGTAGAATAAGAAGAATGTGAAAAATCATTAGGATCAAACTAGTAGTTCCTATGATAACCTGACACATAATTCTTCTTCTTCTTTTTTTTTTTTTTTAGAGACAGAGTCTTGCTTTGTCACCCTCGGTAGAGTACTGTGGCATCATAGCTCACAGCAACCTCCAACTCTTGGGCTCAAGTGATTCTCTTGCCTCAGCCTCCTAAGTAACTGGGACTACAGGCGCTCACCATAATGCCTGGCTAAATTTTAGAGACAAAGTATGAAATGCTATTGCTTAGGTTGGTCTTGAACTGCTGAACTTGAGCGATCTACCCACCTCTGCCTCCCAGAGTGCTAGGATTACAGGCAAGAGCCACTGTACTTGGCCAATACTTTATTTCTTACAGACAAAATTCTCTAGAAATGTTTGCAAGCAATATAAACAAAAATACAAAGCATCTGTATAGATATAAATATAACATATATATAAAATTCATATATGCAGCACAAATGAAATATTCTTTGTAGCATAAATGTAAAGTAAATGGATCATATTCTTTTGACACATTCCCATTGATAAAAGGAAAGCATGATTAGGCTGGGCGCAGTGGCTCACACCTGTAATCCTAGCACTTTGGGAGGGTGAGGCAGGTGGATTGCCTGAGCTCACGGGTTCGAGACCAGCCTGAGCAAGTGCAAGACCCCCATCTCTAAGTGAGCCCAAGAGTTTGAGGTTGCTGTGAACTCTGATGCCACAGCATTCTACCAAGGGTGACAAAGTAAGACTTTGTCTCCCCCCCCACCCAAAAAAAGGAAAGCATGACTATTACTTCCTGCCCTGTAAAAGATATATTTCAGGATAACTGATACACTCAATTTTAGAATAAATGGTACACTTTCTCCCTAGACTTATCTTCAAGGGGAAAAATGTGTTCTTCATTGAGATAAGCATTAAAAAAATCATTTTTCCTTGGGTCAGCAATACTGTCTCACACTTTTTGATAAACTGTACATTAGTTAATAGTATTAAATCAACATTAAATTTCTTGAGTATGATGGTCATGAAGAATGTCCTATTCTTTTTTTTTTTTTTTT
>NW_003852403.1:12683941-12697102 GCF_000181295.1 Otolemur garnettii
TTGGCAGGTCCGGGCTGGGGATTCGAACCCGCCACCTTAGGTGTACGTGGCTGGCGCCTTAGCCGGTTGAGCTATAGGCGCCGAGCCAGAATGTCCTATTCTTAAGAGACAAATGATGAACTTTTTATAGATGAAGTGTAAATGATGTCTCAAAAGGCTCAGTGCAAAAAAAGTATATATATTTTTATATATATGCTTTATATATATTGTCAAAATATTAACAATTATTGAATCCAGGTAGAGGGAATGTGGATATATTTTTTACTAGTCTTGCAACTTCTCCATAGATTTGAAAAAATTCAAAATAAAATTTTAGAAAGGAAAGCATTTATTAAAAATAAAAAAGAATGCTAGGGTTGATGAATTACTATAGCCTAGGGCACTACAAGTGATAAGTACTTAGAATACTGTAAGCATCTCAAATGTAAACACTTTCTTCTCTCTGACTCCCATTTCATATTTAGTGAGTACTGTTATCTAAACTTACTGATGAGTGTTTAGCATTCTGGGGTGGAGGCAATGGTAGGAAATTGGAGTAGCAATAATTAATGAAAGGACTATCCAGTTGTGTCTTAATTGTGCATGTGTGTCTGTTCTCACCTCCCTTCCTTCTCTATTGCCCTTCTGCCTTCTTATCAAAACGTTGTACTTATGGCAAATCTATTTTCCTCAAAGTACCTCTTCCATTAAGCTATGTATGGCTTGCAAGTTATAAGGCTGATCTTGGCTCACCTGATTTGTCAAATAATGATAATTGACATAAATCACCCTCTGCTATTGCACCATTCTCCCCTGAAATTTTCAAATGTCATCTTGTCTACCTTGCCCAGCAGGAGAAAAAATAAGAGTTAGAATAAAGCCTGGCATCTGTTTATACATTGAATTAATGTTTCTATAAAAGGAAGATTAAAAGCATTGAGAATTAAAAGTAACTGTTATTTCTAGTATATAACACTGAATGCCAGTATGTTTAATGTCTTGGAAGAGCATCATTAAGATAATACTCTGAATTAGTACTGTTTTTATATGTATTGACAACACAAGCTTTTTGAGGGTGGCCAAAATATCATCTAATCTTCTTTAGATTCAACACTACTAAATAATTCAATAATTTAATCTTCAGTAACATGCAATAAACAAAAAGTGGTCCATTCTACAATCAGAGTGTGTTCAAGCTTCAGTGGAAATCAAAGTCAAGAAGTCCAAAGAACTTTGGTGGCCTCTCAGAATAGGACTTTCTGCCTTATCGTCATAGTGTGAATTAACAAAACAATATGAATATCATTATTACCACAATAAAGCAATCATGGTTTGCTGATATTTAGTCTATCCCCTCCCAGTAATCTTACCTTTGAAGCCCATGAAAATCTGAAAAGTCACAGAATATGACCTAGACTACCAAGAGGAATTTTTCATTCTAAATCACATTTTTTCTATGCAAGATAGCCAGAACATTTAATTATAAGCTGTTTAAGCCTTTTAAGTTTTCTACTCTACTATTTTCATATCATCTAATTCTTTTCCAAGAGGGAAACTGAACACTGACAATTTTACTTATTTTCCAACAGCTGTTTTCCATTTTACAAAATTCTAAAAGATTAATGCAAGTTAAAATATTATCCACATTTAGAGGTTACAGTTAGTTCTTAATTGGATTGCATTAAAGTACTAAGTATATTCAAGGCCACTCAATATATGTTAATTTTCTTTAGGGTAAAATCTCAGAGCTGTCTGGGTCACTGAAGTCCATTAAGTCTCTACTACTGTTTTTTTTATCACTTTAGTAAGACAAAATAAGATTTTGTAAGACACTTTATCACTTTAGTAAGATAAAATAATATTTCTAGTTTTACTGACGTGAAGCCTTGTGAAAACAGAAACAATGTCACTTAATCTCATTATAATAACCACTTAATAACTGTCATCTTAAAGACAATAATTCTAATACTCAAAGACAGTGGTGAATGCAAGCAAAATCTAAAGAACAGAACCGCATGCTAACTCAAAATATCAGGTATAGCAAACCAGCATACCTCGGGCTACTACTAAGAAGGTGGTAAGGTCAATAAACCAATATTGGCAATCTGCAAGGAGAGGATACGTGATGAGATGGAATTACCTAGGACTGAAGAGGTTTTTTTTACTGTATTTATTGTATCAATGGTTTCAGGGAGAAGGGTAAGAAACACACATACCTGAGGAGAGTTTATCTTTTCCGTGGCTGAAGCTTGGCCACTGTAAATACTTGGAAAATTATAGGGTATTTGTGCTTTGCAATATAGAGGCCTTAGACTTGATACTATAGCAATTCTGGAACATGTAACAGAAACTGAAGGGAGACAACCAAAGAAAAACTATTCCCCTGGATTCTTTTGGATTGCACTGTTTTTAGGTATGTCAGGGAGAGTCTCAAGGAAACTGACCCAAATAAACAACTGTAAGTTACTAGTAATGAAAAGGAATAGAAAACTATAGTAGTAGTAAGTGTAAGTAAAAAGTGTATAATACTTTTCATAAGTTAGTTAAGTTGTCAAATGTGGCTATTTAAATAATGATATTATGTTACCAGTCCTCATCATGTTTATATGAACTGGCTTGTTTTCCTGGCTGCCCAGATGACTGTTTTGTAATGAAGTTCAGTAACCTCACCAGGGTATATCTTAATTTTAATCATTCTATATTAGTTACTTAAAAGTACATACTAAAGTCTAACTGGTTAGACCTTTAAAGTAATAGAACACGTTTAAGCAAATCTGTATATTGCTTAGGATTTTCAGATGGGGTTCAGCTTCCTTCTGTATGTGGTCTAGATGTCACAGTACGTATTTGGCAAGTTGTGCATCATCATTTATATTTTGGGGCTTAGCCTTGTGCCTCATTTCATTAAGGATACACTTCTATTTTCCTGTCTTCTTGTTTTTAGTGGGTTTCAAAGGAGAGAGGAAGAGTAAAAATTCCTTTAACTGAAGGCTCTTCCTCACACCATTGTATGTTAAGATGAGCTAAGCTTTAAAGCAATAAATTAGAGGCTGGATAGATTTTAATGCATGAGGGAAAGAGAAATTAAAGAAAAAAAGAAAACCCCCAACATCAGCAGTATGAAAGAATTGCTCACAAGAAGCCTGTGCCAGGAACAACATTTGTTTGGAGATCCGTTCCAGCAGCTGAGCCAAATCAGTTGTATCACTTGGATTAAAAGTAGTTGCAGAATGCTGTACTATGAAAGACTTCTGTGGCATGCTTACAACTGGATTTTACCAGTTTACCAGGATGAGGGTCACCAGTTTTACCTGCCCGTCACTACAGACCCTTGTCCCACTCTTCCATTTGATTTGGCCCTCTCTTGGTGACATAGATACATAACAACTATCTTTTCTTTTCTCTGACACTTGGGTTCAAGTATGTCCTACAATTTCAGGAGGTTAGAGTAGGTGACCTTTCAGGTTTAAAATTCTTTGGGTCTAGGTATTAAAATGTCATGCTTTTTAGTTATAATATAAATTGTGTAGTAGAAAGCTAAATTATGTTTTTAAAATATGTCTGTATAGACTACAAGGACATACACTAAGCAGATCTGTAGGTTATTTCTGTACAGCTTCCAAATTGTTTACACTATTCATGTGTTATTTCAGAGTCAGGAAAAAAAATCACAAAAACATGCTATTCATGGTGCAGATGCCATGAGACGGTATTCAAATTAATATTTCTCTTACACTGCTTTCCTAAATTTTGGCTTATTTTTTACCACCTGAAAAATTCAAGGTTTAAGTTTCTGCAGTCTTCCAAGTTAAGGACCTTATCCAAGCTCTGGACCTTATCTCACACTGCTGGTTGATGCCTTTGCTCATAAAAAGATACTCTGTCTTTAAATGTTAATTTCCAAGTTGGGTGGTCAACTGCTACTTACTAATAGTCTGGAGCTGGCAGTATCTTTTGAATTTATGTTCCAAGGGGTTCTATCCACTTTCCTAAATGTTGTCTCATTTAAGCTTCCTATGGGGAATCTGTTTGGACTATTACCATGAGTCATCCTGGCATATACCAAAAAATTCAGAATATATATAAAAAATCCAGAATGTTGGGTTAGGACACTGGATTAGGAACTAGACTGTGTTCCAAATGCTGGCAGTGGGACTTCACACTATTTAATGTTTAGCATAGCTTAGAAAAGACAGTGATGAAAGTGATCCAGGACGCAGAGTTGACAGTTAAAACACATTTTGAATCTGCAAGCCACAGAGATGATTAACTTGTCAAGCTACAGCTTTCAAGTTTACATAGGGCTGGATGCCTCTTCTCCACCAACCTCCCACTGCACACTAATAAAGAAACAATATAAAATCTAGGCATTTGGTAAAACATTACATAAGGCAGTAATGGGAAGAAAGCTTGCTCTTTATACAGCTTTGCAACAATTTGCTTCAAACTGCAGTGAAAAAGTATATTATGAGAAAATAGCTCTACATTCTCAATGCTATTTTTAAGCATATCTCAATAATGAATACTAAAGATTACTCACTAGCAAACATTCCTGAAATTCCTTTCCCCTTTGCATCATGTATCAACCATTGAATTTCTTTCTTTCTTTTTTTTTTTTTTTTGAGACAGGAACCTCAAGCTGTCCCCCCTGGGTAGAGTGCTGTTGCATCACAGCTCACAGCAACCTCCAACTCCCGGGCTCAAGCAAGTCTCCTGCCTCAGCCTCCCAGGTAGCTGGGACCACAGGTGCCTGCCACAACGCCCAGCTATTTTTTTTTGGTTGCAGCCGTCATTGTCGTTTGGCAGGACTGGGCTGGATTCGAACCCGTAACCTTGGGTGTATGTGGCTGGCACCTTAGCCACTTGAGCCACAGGCGCCAAGCCAACCATTGAATTTCTTTATGCAATTCTGCTCTCTGGTCACTGGAACAGAGGTCCACTTCTTCCTTTTGGTCCATCTCTTCCTCTGCCCACTGTCTCCACCTCATATCAATAATGAAGTATAAATTGGAATTACAAATTAAACACATTATACTTTTTTTTCTTTTCTGAGGCCATCTCACTCTGTTTCCCAGGCTAGCGTGTTGTGGGGGTTAGCCTAGCTCATAGAAACCTCCAATTCCTGGGTTCAAGTGATCTTCCTGCCTTAGCCTTCCCAGTAGCTGGGACTACAGGCACCAACCACAACACCCAGATAATATTTTCTATTTTCAGTAGAGATGGGGTCTCATTCTTGCTCAGGCTGTTCTCAAACTGCTGAGCTCAAGAAATTGTCCTACCTTGACCTCTCAGAGTGCTAGCATTATGGGTATGAGCTACTGTGCCCAGCCAAAAACATTATAATTTCCATGTTTAAAAAAAAAAAAAAAGCATCACAAACATACAAAATGATATATACTATAATATGAATGATATTGTGACCTGAAATACGTTTCATACAGGAAACTGCTTTCAAGTGCATCTAGTACATAAATGACAAGGCACATGGGCGTGGTTGAGAGAAGTATATTTTTTTTAACGAAAAGGGAGGAAGACACAGGGAAATGTTTTCAGTTCTATCTGTGATGAAGGAAAAGGCAGCATTTAGAACTCAATAGGTACCAAATTAAGAATTAAAAAGCCACTAGGGACTTTTGGCAAAATTATTTTCAAAAATAATTTATGTTATCTTGAGAAATTATCATTTGTCTCCAAAGATAAGTTAATTAATAAAAATTTTATTTAAAAAATTTGAAACATTATTACTTGATTTCTGACGAGTAAAGACAGAAGAAAATCATTAAATGATAAGCACAAAGACAGTTTATGCCTTTTAATTGACAGAGGGCCTTTCTATCAAACTAAACTGAGTAAAAGATCCCTTTCTTCCTACTCTGGAATTCTAATATGCTTGTTGAAAGAAATATGAAAAGGGGTTGGGTGGCTGCCTAGTTAGGAAACAAAAATAAAATCCAATTGTAAAAATAATCTGAAGGAGGCCTACTGGTATTATAAAACAAATCTTATTTTCCCAATTAATAGAGGACCAAGTCTTACTGGTTACACTGAATCTCTTTTAACCAAATAACTACAATAGGCACAAGAAAATGTTTATCTCATAAAAATGCCAACTGAGTTCGGTAAAAACACATGAACACATCAACAACATTTCAAAAATTTGTATTTTGGCTCATTGAATCTAGAATGCAAGTTTCCTTTAACATCAATAAGCTTTTCCTCAAACAAGAACTATCACAGAAAAACTGAAAAGGCAATCTGGATTTAAATCTCATCAACTATTTTATGGACTAACTTTCCTAAATTACAACTGTGCATTTTTGTTTTGAGAAATTGGCAGTAAGAGATCTAAGTTTAAATTATCTTGGTTCAATCTGTGACCCTACATAAACTAATAAAGAATGCAATGATTAGCTGTTTCTGAAAGCGTGTGCTCAACAGCTTTGAGGTTTCTTACTGGGGACAATCAAAGAAACTAGTGAGACTTTTCAGTACTCTCCTTTATCATGTCCAGACCTATTTTCTTTTTTCCACTGCCCCCCTCCTCCCTATAAACCTTCCTTTAATTATGTTATCTCTAGCATCTTGGCTTCCTAGACCCACTTTGCTAATCATTATTTCCTAGAAAATCCACTGCATGGACTCCGGCTATGGGATGAGGCAGGGCCTGTGACAAAAGGGCAACATAACTGTCTTCACTGATGCCACAACATCATGAGGTTATCCCAGTGTAGCTAGATGACGCAGTTTTCTCACTAAATGCTTTCACACATATCCAGGGGACTAACTCCCAGACTTCTTCCCCATACTGGTTGTGTAGAACTTTTTCCTGCCTCTAGGTAGATGATGGATGACCTTACTGCCTATTTTACTAAGGCAAATAAAATAGGAAATTTCTTGTGAAATTCACTCCCACAACTTCTCACTTCTCCATGATAGTTTATCTCAATTCTCTTGTTTTATTTTATCTCGGGGAAGAAGTATCCCTACTTCTTTGCAAGGCTAATTCCTTTACTTCTTCAGCTGGCTCTTCTCTCTTACCTATCTCTAACTTCAATGGCTCTTTTCTCCATCCTTAAATGTGTTTACTTCTGTACTTCCTGCACGTCCACCCCCATGCACACACAAACGTACACCACCTTCACTGACCCTACTTTCCATCCTAACTAGTTTTCACTGTCCGTGGTCATTTCCTTGTTTCTCATTATGATGGTTTTTTGGAAACACCTGATACTGCTAACGACCTCCTCCTCATTGAAATTGTTTTCTTTGAATTAATTCTATGGCACTCCAGAACCCTAACTTTACTTCTTTTTTTTTTTTTTTTGAGACAGAGTCTCAAGCTGTCACCCTGGGTAGAGTGCCATGGTGTCACAGCTCACAGCACCTGCAAACTCTTGGGCTTAAGTGATTCTCTTGCCTCAGCTTCCCAATTAGCTGGCGTTCCAGGTGCCTGCCACAGTGCCTGGCTATTTTTTGGTTATAGTTGTCATTGTTGTTTGGCAGGCCCGGGCTGGATTCCAACCCGCCAGCTCCTGTGTATGCGGCTGGTGCCCTAGCCGCTGAGCTACAGGCACTGAGCCCCTAAATTTACTTCTTATCCCACTGTATCTTTCACCACTTACATGTCTCCTTTACTGACTCTTGCTCTTCCAGCTGTCCCCCAAATAGTTCTCAAGGCTTATTCTTTGCCCTTGTCTTTTCATTCTTCATTCTATGTGGAGAGCTCAAACTTTAAGTTATCACAATGAAAATAATATCTTAAGTCTTTTCTGTATTGATTTTCAGATCCAAATTTCCAGCTGCTTATTAGAAACCTCTATCAAATACTACCTCTAGTTCCTTGAACTAAAACACATTCCCAAACCTGTCCCACTCCTGTGTTTCCTACTTCTGATTAATTATAACTCCAACCTTTTGGTCAGTCTCTCAGCCTTTAAGGCTCATAGCTGTCTTAGAGTCTTTACTTCCTACTCTCAAGCCAATTCCTTATCTTATAAAGTCCACATCGCTCTTTTAGCTTCTTTTTATCCCTTCTTTTTTTCTATCAACATTGGTATAGATAAGTGATAAAGAGGAGAGGGCCTAACATCACAAATTGGTTTGAATATCAGCTCTCTGATTTAAAAGTGTTGTTATTTTGAACAAATTCTTTTGATTGTCTCAAGCCTTACTTTCTTTAGCTATAAATCCAGATATTGTGAGATGTCAAAGGGCTAATGCACACAGAGCACTGAGCACAATGCCTGGCACTCCAAAGGAGTTTGTTGTTATTACTGCAATAGCCTTCTAATATATCCATCAGTACATACCAGCCACCTTTTAACGTAGAGATTAGATGATATTATCCTCTCTTCAAAACACTTTCACTCATTGCTTAAAGGATAAAAGTCAAAACTACATATGATTTTCAAGGCTTTCTCGAAAATAACCCAATCCCAACTCTCCCTCAATGCATTGAAAAGATACTTTCTTCTAAAACACGGCCTTAAAAATGTGCTGCTAGAGTCTTAGTTCCTTCATCTAACAGCTATCTATCCCATTAATATGAAGAATTTGCCTGAATATTTAATAAAATTTTATGGGAACTTCATTGTTGAGTCAAAATTATAAAATATTTCCTAGGATTCTGCAAGCTTTATAACTTTCCATTGAAGTTAGCATTTTAGATGCCTGTGATTGTTCTTGCCTCACAAACAAATTTCCACACTAGACTCCTCTAGGTTCAGGGCAAATATTTACTTGAATCCTTTCTCATTTGGCTGGTAATGAGTTCTGCATAGGAAGCCAGAGATGAGAAACTGGCTGAGTTTCAAAGATAGCAGGTGGAAGAAAAGGTAAGCCAACTGCTGAAGGTAATGACAAAAGAAACCTAATATCCATTAGAGGTAATAACATGACTACTCTTTAAATTCAGGTTATTCTTCTCCTAAGTGTCCCTTACAGAAATCATCCATCTACTACCAGGTAAAACAAAATAAGCTTGCCAATAGATTGCTATAAATTTCCTTATTAAATGTTGCTTATTGACTGCCTTGCAGTTAAGTGACTGTTTTTATTTGGAAAAGTAATTAGATGCTTAAGTAAGTAAATGGAATCTGGATGGAAATCAATGAATCTCCTTTAAGTTTTTTTTTCTACTTCCTGCTAATAATTTGCAAACATATGGTAACAGAATATGTTATTTTATTAATAATGCATATACCTAGGTGAGAAAAGATTTTTAGTGCTTTACTTACTATTGGCTACTGCTTCCAAAAGCTAATCCAGACTAAAAGAAATTCAGCATTAGGTCTATTTTTTGAGCAAAGCTTATATGTGTGGGAGATGGTGGCAGAGGGAAGAAAAGGTGAAAAAAAAATATATATATACACACACACACACACTGCCTCCTTCTTCTCCTCTCCATACATATATGTATATGACAAAAAGAAACCTGATATCCACTAGAGGTAGTAACAAAATACGTATATATGTATACGTATGGAGAGGAGTAAAAGGAGGCAGTATAGTCAAGGGATTAGATCCCCTGTTCCAATGAACAATTTGCAATGTAAATTTGGGCTTTAATTATATCATGATGACTACCTTCCTTTTCTAATAAAAATGACACATAAAAAAATAACTCACTGCACTGAAGCAAATTTCCTTAGTTTTCTTGCCTTAGACTACAAGTTACCATTTACAAGGAGAAATACATGAGTAATTTTTTAAAAAAGATTTCATTAGAAGTGCATTTGGCCTAATGGGAAGTCATTAAAATGTTATCATTAGATTAGATTAACTTTAGGTAACATACTCCTCAAGTTTTAGTTCAGGTGACTGTACTAAATCACCGTAAGTTACTGTCAAAGCATGGTCTTTCCATTGTCACCCTACAGATGCACCACCTTAAAAACGTATTTGTTTGTGGCCAAAGGTAGGCTTTTAAACTCATCTACACCTCCAAATGATAACTGAAAATGCTGCTCCTGTGTGTGAAAAGCAGTACAATCCTACTTGTTTCTCAGTGACTTATGAAACCATGTTAACTGCCAAAGCAAACGTCAGTCTTTGGTGCTGTGTAATCCAGACTATAAAGAAGCATGGCCCAGAGAAAGCTAAGTTATCAAAAACTCACCTCCACATTTGTGTTTTACATTGTGTTAGTGACTAGAAGTCCAATGCAGACAAATGATACACTGCACAAATCCTCTGTATTATTTCAAAAAAGAAGAAACAAATGGTAGAAAAAAATGAATCATCACATCACACACAGTGATGTCTGTATACAGAACTCAAAAGACTGAATAGTGGTAAATCAGCACCATATTTATATTGCAAGTTGGCCACTTAATTTTAAAAATACATAATCAAATATAATTGAGTCCACTTGGATTTGACTAATTTTATAAAATCATTTAATAGCTATACAGGAGCTATCTACTACTGCAACCTTACTTTGTACCTCATTTATGTAGCAGCCCAATGTCCTTCAACTGGCTGACCTTGTTCTGGCCTTATGGTCTTGCATAATTTCTTTTCTCTGTGTGAAATATTCCTTCCCTAGATTTTTCACATGATTAGTTCCTTCTCATCATGCAGGTTTCACTAAACATTCCCCAAACAATCACTCTGAACACAAGACTGCTTGGTTTTATTCTTGGCACTTCTCACTATGTGATTCTTTCTTTCTTACTAATTTGTTTCCACTCTCTTTCCTCCTTCCTCCTATACCATTGCTAGAATACAAGGTCCATGACTGTTTCCGTATGTTTCTGGTATCCAGAAACGTACCCAGCACATAAGAGACACATTCACTCAAATAACCACTGCGTATCTGAATGAATTAATGAATCAAAGGCCTCCACATAGCTGCCTGCAAAGCTCTTCATGGACTATTCTTTACCTGTGTCTTCGAGTTCATCTCACACTGGCCTTCTCACTTTCTGTACTTTAGCCACACCAGATTTTTATAATTCCCTAAATTCTTCATTCTCCTGTGCAGATACATGGCCTCTCCCCATTCTGTCTGGTTAGAGACAAACACTAGTTTCACTCTTTTATCTGGTTAACACCTACTCATTTTTGCAGACCTCATTTAATCACCACCTCCTTGGTAACTGGAATAGGTCAAATCCCCTTATGAAATGCTCTTAAATTCTTCACATTTCTCTTCTAGCTCTTAAGAAATTGCAATTTATATTTAATTGTGAGATTATTTATTAGTGTCTGTTCTACTAGCTTATTGCTCTATGTAAGCAGGAACCATGTCACCTTTACAGTGCCTGCAGATTACAGACTCAATACATCACATATTTATTAGCTGGATAAATATCTAGGAAATGATTAGCGAACTCTACAGCACAAATGAACTGTTTTTTCCACGAATGAATGGCAAGGGGGGAAAAAGAGAAAAAAATGAAGCAGAGGATTGGTTTTCATCTACGCCTTGTCAAAACGGAAGTTCTCTTTTGTTGTAGAAATAAATGTACTGGATAACATGCGTACAAATTATAATGTATCTTACTTTTTTTTCATTGTTCTTGGGAATCATACAAAATAGAATTGGTACTTTTCTGTGTGTAGTTATACTACAATGACTCCAACTGTATGTAAATTTGGGAGTTTTTGCATCCAAACTGTCAACAATAAAAAGCAAATCAATTATGCTAAAGACTAAATTAGCTTTACTCTCTATAAAAAAAATTAGAAAATCTTTATCATATGAAGAAGTGACTAAAGAGTATGAAGGCAAACAAAATGTAGGAATAAAAAGTATTAGAGTCATGGCAAGAAGTTAATCAATAAAAATGTTCTGTTACTTTTCTGGATTTTGTGGTGTTTGAGGTATTTGTTTGCTTTAAAACTGTGTAAATTGTTGGAATTCCTTTGCCATTCTAAATAAATATTTACTTAACTAAAAAGAAATAAAAAAGAGGGAGGCTATAGATTAAAAAGAGAATACAATGTGTAGTCCTTATTTGGACTCTGCTCCAAATGAACTAATTATAAAACATTTATGGGACAACCAGGAAAATTTAAGCAATTACTGGATATTTGATATTAAAAATATTGCTAATATTTTTAGATGTGATGATGGTATTGTGGCTATCCCCTTACATGTCTGAGAAATATACTGAAACATTTATGGAAAAACAACATGATAAATGATTTGCATAAAACAATCACAGTATTTGTGTACGGGCAGAGAAATGAGTGACAGTAAAACCGAAATAAAACTGGCCATGTGTTGGTAATTGATAAAGTTAGGTACAAGGTACATGGGCTGCACTCACTTTCTTCTAACTTTCATAAAGGTATTCAATTTTCGTAATAAAATTTAAGAAGAATATCAAGTAGAAGGTCACTTAATAAAAAAACGCTGGTGGATAGAAATTGAAAAGGCTTCAAACACAAGCCTCTTCCCTCAGACTCTCAGTTTGCATAAATAAATCAAGAGCAGAGGATGCTACTGAAGAACTAATTAAACAGGCCAGGTTTATGCGTTGGAAGTTTTTCCTTTGTGGCAAACATTTGTCTTCTTTCCACTACTGCATTTTTAAATAAAAAATCTGCAGCTTCCTTTCGTTGGGGGAATCTTTATCACAATAGGCAAGTTAGGGGAAAACGAGAGGCAACGAGACGAAGAAATACAGGGAAAATTCAAGGAGAACTGCAGCTGGTTTCGTGAAGAAATGTTTTCTAAAACAAACACAAGCAGGAAAAACCCTAAACTATCTACTCTATGCGCTATAGTCTCCTCTACAATATAAGCCAAGATGGATTACCCAGATGGAAAAACCCACCTAATCTTGTGCTTGAAAAATTATTCGGTTTCAAGCCTATCTTCTTTAACAATAAAATCCATAAAGGAGAATAAGGGGGAAAGACTATTATTCTATATAAATGAAATACAGAAACAGTGAGTCATCAGTAATACAAATGAAATAAGATACAATTCTTTTGGTACATGGTCTGATGGTTGTACAGGAAATGAAACTGCTATTTGTTAAGCTATAGTAAAATGGCACTCAACACAATTACTCAAGAGGTATAAATATTTCAAAGTAAGGGAGTAGTGATGTTTCTGTAAAGGATTAACAGATTTACCAGATCACTTTTCACAGTCATGTACAGCATAAGGGGAAATATATAAACAATTACTGTTTTAATGTTCAAATAAAAGCATAAAACACAAAACAG
>NW_003852403.1:12697249-12700411 GCF_000181295.1 Otolemur garnettii
ACCAGATCACTTTTCACAGTCATGTACAGCATAAGGGGAAATATATAAACAATTACTGTTTTAATGTTCAAATAAAAGCATAAAACACAAAACAGCGTCAAGGATTATGCAAAGGAATTAATCTTCTGTCTGCTTTTAAAAGCAAATGAATATTTTGAAGATATATACGTACACACATGGAATATACTCGAGCAGGTCAGGCTCAGAGAGCTGTGGCAATACAACAACCTAGAGGGGTTTAAGTATTTACTGTTACTAAAACTTTCCTTTCACTTAGGTTCTGATGAAATTACAAGTGTGTAGGTCTTGTTCAGATTCTTGCCAGTTTCACTGAAGGACTTTTAAGACACCATTCAGAAACCCTGGCCAGAGTTTCTTAGGTTATCTTTGGGAAGACTTCCTTAAGCATGTTCTCCACAATCACGTGAGATTTCTTTAAGTATGCTTAAATGGCCTATGAAGAATTAAAATGCCAAGTGTTCAACTCTAAAATGGAAGCTTTCATAGTTGAGAGGCTGATTCACTCTATCCTGGAGGCCATAAGGCATTTCCTGTTGACCTTTTAGGTTTAATTTGTCCTTTTTCAGGAGGCAAATGGCTCTAGAGGTATAGGTTCTTGGTGTGGATTTCCCTGCCTCCTTTGAAATGATTTACCTATCACTGCTTCAGTAACTTCAGCATTTATTAAGTCTATATATCTTCAAAAGAAATTTCTACAAATCACAGTCTCTGAATTGTTCTCTTCATTAGAAAGGCTGAGAATCACTAATAAGAAAAGCAAGTATCCTCTAGCAGAATACTGGGATTATGGGTATTTTATGCCATTTTTTTCCTTGATGTATTACTCAGGTAATGTACAAGGTCATACAGCAATTAAAGGGATATTTAAGGCAACACTCTGAGAGGTGTAATTTACAACAATGACATAACAATTATGAACATCAGTACACCAAACAGCAAAGCTGTTCTCATTAAGTAGAAACACACAGAAACATGCTAATAATAGGAGACTCACTCTTAGACCATCATGGTTCATGTGGCCAAAATAATAAGGGAAAGGCTATTTAAGGATATTGTGAGTGTGTAGATATATCCTGTATCCTGAAATTTAAAAAACAAAACCCCAAAATGTTACCAAATGTCCTTAGAAAAATTATGCAAAATTACCACATTAAGTCACAAGAAAACATCAATAAATCCTAAGAAATAGCAAAAATAAAGAAAATATTCTTTAATTATACTGCAATAAAACTAGAAATTTATATCAAAATCATAAAATGGAAAACTCATTCCACCTGGAAATTTTAAAACTCTTTTACAAAAAGTTCTTGGTCAAAGAGGATATAAGATTGTTAAAATTTTCTTGTTAAAAGCTTTGGCCTTATAGCTTGGCACCCGTAGCTCAGTAGTTAGGGCACCAGCCACAAGCTTCGGGGCTGGTGGGTTTGAACTCAGCTCAGGCCTGCTAAACAACAATGACAACAACAACAGAAAAATAGCCAGGCATTGTGGAGGGCACTTGTAGTCTCAGGTACGGGGGAGGCTGAGGCAAGAGAATCGCTTAAGCCCAAGGGTTGGAGGTTGCTGTGAGCTGTGATGACACAGCATTCTACTGAGGGTGACATAGTGAGACTCTGTCTTTAAAAAAAAAAAAAAAGTTTTGTTCTTGGATTAGATGCAGTATCTCTTTAATTGGTGTCTTAAAGATTTTTAACTGAGAAATACTAAAATGTTATATTTAGTTTAGGGTAATGGTTCTGAGAGTATGGACCTGGCTTTCCCTGTGTTTTATGAGGAACTTGGTGGATCTGTAATCTCTAACAGTTACAGAGTGGCAATTTTAATTAAATTGTTCATTTGTGCCAAGAAACAGACATCATATGATGAATACATCATCAGAAGCCAGCATTTCTAGTTATCAGAAGCTGTGACCAACTGAAGAATGACAACTTCCAGGAGTTACCTGGTGTTTGGGAAATTTGGCACAAATCCTTGGAGTGTATTTTTCTTGGAGTTATGGTAAAAAGCATTTTAATATTATAATAAACAAATATACTTACTATATAGTAGAAATGAAATTATGCAAGCTTCACGTGTAAAACATGGGGTTTTAAAGAAATTTCACACTTACCAAGGATGTCTCTAGGATCCTGAAAGATACACTTCTCACTCTCACTAGTTAGGGTACCTTAACGGAACAGCTTGAAGTCACACACCTACTGCAGTGACTTTTTTTGTAATAATGCTAGGTGAGATCCAGTAAAGTAGATCATGAGGCAGCTCTTGAGGATAAACGAAGTAAGTTAAAAAAAGACAACAAAAGTTTCAGTGCAGAATTATAGATGACTGAAAGTACTATGAGGTTTCTCTCATTTACTCAGCACTTTGGAAAACCAAGTGTTCTACACAGATGAATCTTCCAAGAAACTAAAGCCTACCCTTTTAAGCAAAAAAATTTATTTATAATAAGTTTTGACTTTCTTTTCTCTGAAGAACTAGCAAAGTATATTTAAATTTTTATTGTGAGAAACTTTGAATATATGTAAATATACTGTATAATAAACCCTCACGTACCTAGCATACAGATTCAACAATTACCAACTTATGGTTGATCTTATTTCATCTGTAGTCACATCCCACTTCCCTCACTAATATATTGTTCCGAAGTAAGTTCCAGAAACTACTTCATGCTATATACTAATATTTAGGTATAAAAAAAGATAAGATTATTTTTAAAAAGGTGAGGCACTGTGGCTCATGCCTATAATCCCAGCATTCTGGGAGGCTGAGGCTGGTAGATCACCTGAGCTCATGGGTTAAAGACCAGCCTGAGCAAAAGCAAGACCTCATCTCTAAAAATAGCAGGGCAGACTATGGCAGGCACCTGTAGTCCCAGCTACTCGGAAAGCTGAGGCAAGAGATTGCTTGAGTCCAAGAGTTTGAGGTTGCTGTGAGCTATGATGCCACGACACTCTACCAAGGGTGACAAAGTGAGATTCTGTCTCAAAAAAGAAAAAAAGATTATTTAAAAAAATATAATCAGAGTATTGGCTTCGTGCCCATAGCTCAGTGTTTAGGGCGCTGGCCACATACACCAGGGCTAGTGGGTTCGAACCTAGCCCAGGCCTGCTAAACAATGACAATTGCAACAAAAAAATAGCT
>NW_003852403.1:12701870-12705105 GCF_000181295.1 Otolemur garnettii
TAATCAGATATCTAAGACTCTTAAGGGTGTTGCCCCACATAGCAGTTACACACTGAGCTCGAGGTAAAGAGGATTTGTCTCTAAGAGATTTTGGGGTGTGAGTTTGCCTAATGAAGTTAATTTATAAACTGGTTCATGAAGCCTACAAGAGTAAGACAGAGTCTCACACTGTTTCCTGGGCTAGAGTGCAATGGTATCAGCATAGGTCACTGCAGCCTCAAGCATCTGGGCTCAAGTAATCCTCCTGCTCCAGCCTGCAGAGTAGCTGGGACTACAAGCATTAGCCACCACATTCAGCCAATTTTTCTATACAGATGGGGTCTTGCTATACTGCTCAGGCTGGTTTTGAACTTTTGGCCTCAAATGATCCTCCAGCCTTGGTCTCCCAATATGCTAGGATTACAGGCTTGAACCTCACAAATGTTTAGAAGAAATTGTATTGGCTTGGATTGAAAAAAACAGAAAAAAATGAAGAGAGATTTCTGGAAGGACTGAAGAGAAGTTCTTCTAAACTTCTACAGACAAGAAATAGACCAAGAAAACTACTCTGCTACAAAAACTAGTCTACTTTTATGCAAAAGAAAGGATGACTCAGTAGAATGAAGAGCCCTGAGGGCAAAGCCAGGAATCCTGGCAAACCTAGGCGCTAGCATTTGTGACAACGCTTATTTCTAAGTGCTCACTATGTTACCGTAGTAACTCACTATGTTACTTTCTCCACATAGACAGAAAGATTGAGCCCCTAATCAAAGAACTGGTGACATGTGTCCAGGTGAATTCTGTAACTATTATTCAGATACTGTTATGAATCTTTTGTTTTACCCCTTTTTGAATGGGAAAGTCTACGGTGGTTATCCTAGGCTTTTCTCACCATTGTATGTTGTGTGTCTGAGGGGCAGGTCTCTAGTAACAGGTCTTCAAATCAAGAAGAAATGCTCTGAAAGCAGCTGGTCAAGGAATTGCACCTGAAGTGCCTCATCCACACAGGGACTTGATTTAGATGCTAAGATTCTAGACTTAAAGAGTTGATACTGTAATGCAATGTGAATTGGGAGCATTGGTAGATAGGGTTTGGTGTAATCTGTCTATGTAAGGGATGTGAATTTTTATAACCAGAAGGCAGATTCTGTTTTCTACAGATGGTCAGCACAACACATCCTATCCCATATGATTGTCTCACAATATGATGAAGCTGATATTCCTCCCATCAATGGGTGCGTCTATGATTCTTTGAATCTCAGTAGGCCTGTGAATATGTAAGAATTGATTATATATAACTTCTGAGGCTAGGTCATAAAAGGCAACACAGATTCCACCTGGTTTGGAACTCAGCCCCATGCAGTTAAGAAATCTAAGTCACATAGAAAGACTAAGTACGTAGAATGGATAATATTTCTGCCTACAGCTCCAGCTGAGATCCCAGCTAATAGCCTCAGCCAGGCATGTGTGAGGAAGTCCCAGCCATCATGACTGAAACCACATGCAACCCCAAGCAAGAACCGCCTTGCGGGGCCCAAACAACCCCACAACTAATAAAATGATTAGTGTTGTTTTAAGTCACTAGTTTTGAGTTCGCATGAAGCAACAGATAACCAGAACCCTGCTTTAATAAGTTAAATCCTCATGGCCACAATGGTGTGTTTGCCTATCCAGCGGTTCTCAACCTGTGGGTCATGACCCACAGAACTGTATTAAAGGGCTGCAGCATTAGGAAGGTTGAGAACCACTGGACTATACAAACAAGCATTTTAAGTGGGCCCAGGCTCCTGAGCTTCTACAAATAAGTTTTAACAGTTCGTCCATCTTTTCCTTTTGTTGGTTGCTCTCTCTTCTTAAGCATTACAATATCTGGCTTCCCATCCATTGTTTTATTTTATCTGAGGCAGGCTCTAGCATTTGTGACAATGCTTATTTCTAGGTGCTCACTATGTTACTGTCATCATTGCTCCATCTATTGGGCACAAGCCATATACTGGACTACACCTTACTTGCACTGACGTCATTTAATCTACAAAAGAAACTCTTGAGGAGGTATTATCATTATTGTCATATTTACATGAAGACACGGGACTTTAGCCAAGGCCAAACAGCTAGAAGGTGGAGAGCCAGATTCAAACTTGACTTTAAAGGCTCCATTCATTAATTACCCATATGGCTTCTTTTGATCAAGGGAACTGAGGTTATCAATCTCCTCTGGATAGAATCATTTAAAATGTTTATTAGCTTTTGGCATTTAGAATGAATTTTCTATATAAAAGAAAACATGTTCAAAAGGAGAAAAAATTAAAAAAAACTTATGTAATTTCATATTCACATATAAAGGTGCAGAGATAATTTTACAACCAGTATAACTGCACTCAAATACTAATTATTCAGATAGTTGCACCTGGTGATTGTGGCGTCTCAATAACTACAGGAAAGCACACTGGGCAGAAAGGCTTTCTAATGATAAAAACAAAAAGTAACTTCTCTTATATCTTAATAGGAGATATAATTAAGATGAAACTGGTGGCACCTGTAGCTCAGTGGGTAGGGCGCCAGCCAGGTAGATTTGAACCTGGCCAGAGCCAGCTAAAACAATGATAACTGCAACAAAAAAAAATAGCCAGGCATTGTGGCAGGCACCTGTAGTCCCAGCTACTTGGTAGGCTGAGGCAAGAGAATCACTTAAGCCCAAGAGTTGGAGGTTGCTGTGAGCTGTGACGTCACAGCACTCTACCCAGGGCAACAGCTTGAGACTCTGCCTCAAAAAAAAAAGATGAAACTTTAAAGAAAGAAAGAGAAAAGACATAGCCTCTTCAGCATTGCTTTTTAAAAAGAGAAATATTCTCTAAAGAGAATTCATCCAAGGGCCAGCATAAAAACTACTGACACTCTTCCTCTGAATGTGGTACAGATGGGGATATTATGAAGAGAGTAAAAAATCAGAATTAAGTAAAATAATGACTGCCTGCCAGGAGCTGAGCTTTAGACTTACATTTGATTTTAAGACATTAAGACATTTCAAAACTAAAGGGATCTACAATGATGTATGACCCATCACTAATTTGAAACTGCTGAGAACAAGGCAGGACAATAAAGGCAAAATGTGCCACCGCATCTTACCTCTCAACAATGAGAAGATCAATTGGCATTTTTTTAAGTTTCAGATTAATGTCAGGGTACAAATGATTGGGTTATGTTGATTGCCTTTCTTAGGTAAAGTTCAAGTTGTAGTTGAGCCCTTCACCCAGGG
>NW_003852403.1:12705564-12706546 GCF_000181295.1 Otolemur garnettii
GAATGGTAGGTCTACTTTTAGTTCCTATTCTCCAAACTTCTTTCCAAAAAGGTTGTATTAGCTTGCATTCCCACCAGCTCTCTCAGCACCACATTATTAAGTAGAGATTCTTTTCCCCAATGTTAGGCTTTTGTTCTGGTTCACTGAAGATCAGATGGTGATATGGTTTCATCTCTAGTTTCTCTATTACATAGATCTACGTCTACATCTCTATTTTTTGCCAGTACCATGCTGTTTTGAACACCACAGACTTGTAGTATAACCTGAAGTCTAGTAATGTGATGTCTCCAGATGTGATTTCTTAGAATTGCATTGGCTATTCAAGGTTTTTTCTAGTTCCATATGAAACGAAGTACTATTTTGTCAAGTTCTTCAAAGTATGGTATTGGTACTTTGATGGGGATTGCATTAAATCTGTAGTATAGACACTGTAACAATGTTGATTCTTTCCCACCACAAGCAGGCTGTGTTCTTCCATTTGCTAATATCTTCTGCTATTTCTTTTCTTAGGGTTTCATAGTTCTCACTGTAGAGATCCTCACAGCCTTTGTTAAGTATATTCTAAGGTATTTCATTTTCTTTAAAGCTACTATGGAAGGTATTGTATCTTTGATCTGATTCTCAGCTTGAATGTTATTGGCATATATGAAGGCTACTGATTTGTGGACATTGATATTGTACCCCGAGATGTTACTGTATTTCTTTTTTTTTTTTTTTTTTGGGCTGGGGCTGGGCTTGAACCCATCACCTCCAGTATATGGGGCCAGCGCCCTAACAGGCGCTGCCCTGGATGTTACTGTATTTCTTGATCACTTCCAGGAGCCCTGTGGTTGAGACCCTAGCGTTTTCTAAGTATAAGATCATATCATCTGCAAAGAGTGAGAGTTTGACCTACTCTGTCCCCATTTGAATACCCTTGATATCCTTCTCTTGCTTAATTGCATTGACTAAAACTTCCAGCACCATGTTGAATAGCAGTGGC
>NW_003852403.1:12706857-12715801 GCF_000181295.1 Otolemur garnettii
GTTGATTTGTTGTAGATGGCCTCTATCAGTTTAAGAAATATTCCATTTATGCTTCTTTTCTTTTCTTTTTTTTTAGAGTTTCACTTTGTTGCCCTTGGTAGAGTGCCGTGACAGTGCAGCTCACAGAAACCTCTAGCTTTTGGGCTTAGGCAATTCTCTTGTCTAAGTAGTTGGGACTACAGGCGCCCGCCACAATGCCTGGCTATTTTTTGTTGCAGTTTGACCAGGGCCAGGTTTGAATCCGCCACCCTTGGTATATGGGGCTGGCACCCTACTCACTGAGCCACAGGCGTTACCCTATGCTTATTTTCTGAAGTGTTCTTGTTAGAAAAGGATGCTGAATTTTATCCAATGCTTTTTCTGCATCTGTTGAGAGGATCATGTGGTCTTTGTTTTTGTTTCTATTTATATGGTAGATTGACATATATTGAACCAAACTTGCAACCCTGGGATAAAGCCCACCTGATCATGACATATATATATGTATATATACATTTATTTTTATTTTTATTTTTCCTGGCAGTGCTTTTGGCCAGGGCTGGGTTTGAACCTGCCACCTCCGGCATATGGGGCTGGCGCCCTGCTCCTTTGAGCCACAGGAGCTGCCCGTGATGTATATATATTTTTAACAGACAGCTGAATTCTGTTTGCTAGGATCTTACTGAGTATTTGTTGCATTGATATTCATCAATGATATCAGTCTGTAGTTTTCCTTTTAGTTGAGTCCTTTCCAGGTTTTGATATCAGGGTGATATTTGCTTCATAGAACGTGTCAGGAAGGGTTTCTTCTGTCTCTGTGTTGTGGAATAGGTTCTGCAATATAGGTATGAGGTCCTCTTTAAAGATTTGGTAGAATTCTGGTGTGAAACCAACTGGTCCAGGACTCTACTTTTTGGGAACATTTTTAATTATTGTTGTAATTTTAGTGCTTGATATTGGTCTATTCAAAATTTCTAATTCTTGGCTTTAGCTCATGTCCATAATCCTAGCACCCTGAGAAGCCACGGTGGGCAGATTTCTTGAGCTTGTGAATTTGAGACCAGCCTGATCAAGAACAAGACTCCTATCTCTACTAAAAATAGGAAAACTAGCTGGGGATTGTGGTGGATGCCTGTAGTCTCAGCCACTTGGGAGGCGGAAGCAAGAGGATCGCTTGAACCCAGGAGTTTGAGGTTGCTATGAACAATGACCCTATGGCACACTATCCCCAGGGCAACAGAATGAGACTCTGTCTCAAAAAAAATGTTTTTCTTTCTCATTCTTTCTAGTTGACTTTGGGAAGGTGACATGATTCCAGATATTAGTCCATTTCCTCTGCATTTTCAAATTTCTGGGCATAGAGTTTTTGGTAGCAGTCAGTGATTACCTTTTGTATCTCTGATATCTGCTATTATTTTCCCTTTTTAAGATCAATTCACTTTAAATTTTAATATACTCTTGCAACCCACTGCCCAACGTCTAAGACTATCAAGAATACATATTTTGGAAGAAGCTGATTAAAAAAAGAATATATCATATGCACTATTCCTTCTGGAGAGAATCAATCACTCTGAAAAGCATCCATTAATTATACAATAAGTCTTTCAAGATTTTGAAATGTCTCCAAAATATTTGATCTATCTTTGTCAGACCACAATATATTTGTTTCTTATTTCTCTATAATCAAAATGAAAAGCACTGTTATGATTTAAAATATACACTGGTTTTGAGGGCTTAGGATTTGAGGGCATTTCAACTGAAGTGCTATTATACACAAAGTACTTTTGCAATCCAAGTTTTCTAAGTGTGATGGCATACAGTGTGCCTAGTAGCTTTTATTATGCAGTTTCAGTCTTCCCTAGACATAAATCTATAAATAAATACCAGGGAATCCCAGAAATACCCATGGTGATTTCATCAAGCAAAGATACAATTTAATAACAATTTGCTATCTCAACTCCATATCCTTTAAAAACCTTCATCTCTATTCATCTTCAAAATAATAGAATTCAAAAATAAAACACATCAGAATTATCTTGCAAAGTCTTCTTTTTAATACCACAATTTCTAAGAGGAGTGCATTTGATTCATGTTAGATCTCATTCCATTAACAATGTTCCATGTTTGGTAGGGCTCTAAGAGGCACAGAACACACACATGCCTTGTGCAGTTTCTCTCCACTCCTCTAAGTGGGGGTGGGAGAAGGAAGATTAGAGGCCACTGGAATTTCCCAAGAATTATTTCCCTTCTGTTTTATGGCAACTTCCAACATTCACTAGATACAGGTTCTGGGACGGTCTTTTCCCTCATCTCTATGCTGAATTTTGCAACATGAAAGACAAGAGATACCAGGCCTGGAATTGGGACTACAAGCTGTAGGGTTAAGCAAGATCGACGGTGTTCAGAATTACAATGTGTTTATCTGTAGTCTAAGTGGCTTATGATGTGCATGGCACAGAAAAGGTTCCAATAAGATCTGATGAATCAAGCCACTGTGCAAATCAGAACCAAAGCCAGCAAATACATCAGAAGCATGTAACCAGAACTGGCTTGTGGGCTTGGTAGGGAGAAGAGGAACTGACATCCTTGTGAAGACCTCAAATTATGTTAGGTGTTTTTCACATTTCTTTTCCAGTGCCCCATATTATATGTGTGATTTAAGTAGCTTGGTGAAGGCTCAAATGTCTTTAAAGAGAATAACTACTTTCACGCCAGGACTGAAAAGATGAATCTAATTTCAGAATCCCAGGGAAGGTACAAAGATTAAGATACTGATAGTCTTTTTCTTGGGTGCAATGTTCTCTGGGGAGAATAATGAGGAAAGAAGTCTTGACAAGGCTTAATGATAATAGAAAAGAGTATACTAGAAATCCTGGAGATAAAACTTCAGCAATCTTACAAGTGAGGAAAATTTGATGGAGAAAAATGAGGAAACAGGTCTTAACAGGAATTAATGGAAAGAGAAAAAGCTAGGAATCTCCTGGATCCTACTAACCTTACATTTGAGGTGAGCAGAAGAGCAAATCCTGTGTGTCAAATATAGTTTAATCTTTATCTGGATGTAATATGAAAATAGAGCAGTTCCCCCATAAAACAAAATTAGAGTTCAAAACAAGATGACTGTAAGACTATAAAATGATAGAAAACTAACATTATTAGAGGTAAACATCTTAGTAGCTATTGTGTTGATACACAATATTACATATAGATATAATAAATCTATTATATTCTTGAGTATGTTAGATGTTTCCAAAGTCTCCATTCAATCCATTTTCACAACTAGTCAAGCTACCCAAAGAAATGGTGAGAAGTTACAAGCCTGACCTCCAGTTTTCACTCATCTATACTCCAAATCTACTGACAACCTTCAAGGAATAGGCACAAGAACAACTCTACAAAGTACAAATGACCAAATTACAGGGATCTAAGTGTAGTCTTATTTTTTCACTTACGGAAAAAGATAAGACATAACAGATTCAAGAAAACTGCAAAACTGGCTCTAAGACGCCACACTCTATTCCCGACCTTTGTCAGAGGAAGAGCTTTAGACATACTCAGCCCTTATTCTCTTTAGTCCTTACTTAGAAAATGGGAAGTTTATTGCAAAAAACCACCTCATCCACTGCAGTATCTTTTAAAATAGGAGATATTATAGATTAGCAAGCAAGCACTCTGCCATGATTCAAGTACTTATGATGTGCTAGTAGGTGACAATGCAAAATACAAAATGATCTTTTTGTTTTTTGAGGGACAGTCTCACTTTGTTGCCCTTGGTTGAGTGCCATGGCATCATAGCTCACAGCAACCTCAAACTCTTGGGCTCAAGAGATCCTCTTGCCTCAGTCTCCAGAGCAGCTGGGACTACAGGCACTTACCACAAATGTCCGGGTTTTTCGGGGGGTGGGGGGAGAGCACAGGGTCTCACTTCTGCTCAGTCTGGAAAAATAATTTTTTTTTTTTTAAAGGCAGAGTCTCACTCTGTTGCCCTGGGTAGAGTGCTGTGGCATCATAACTCACAGTAACCTCAAACTCTTGGGCTCAGGCAATTCTCTTGCTTCAATTTTTCATTTTTAGTAGAGATAGGGTCTCCCTCTTACTCAGGCTGGTCCTGAGCCCATGAGCTCAAGTAATCCACCAGCTTTGGTTTTCCAGAGTGCTAGGATTATAGGCGTGAGCTACTGTGCCCTGTCTGGAAAAATGATTTTTTTTTTAAAAGACATTCTTCTTCACCCATCTTTTAGCGATATGGATATGGTATAAAATTTCCAAATGGAATGCACTAGATGAACTATATTTATCACTAGTTTTTATGTGCAAGCATTTAGACCAGCCTACTACCTATGTGTTTTCACAACAATCCCATCATTTCACTGCTACACTGGAAAGCATTTACTGAGTTGTTTAACCAATTTGAGTAATATACTCAAAGACAACAAGTACTTGTTTGGGTAAGGGCTGGATGTTTATTGAATAAGCCAGAACTTCCGTACAGACTGGAATACAGAAAAGGATCTATTCTTGTTTCTTGACAATTGTTATCGCTTTAAACACTTACTTTATACTTTATTTTATTCCATAAAATAAAGAATTCTAAGACACGATTGGCTAAGAAATTACAATCTAATTAGCGAGGCATGAGACAATCACAAAAATGGACATATGCTGGTTTACAACGAGGCTTAAGTGACATATGAGAGGTAAACTCAATGAAATTTATATATACAAAAGAAATCAATTTTTCAATGAGGAAAGATTTTGTGTGCTAGAGTGGCCAGGGAAGGTTTCTTAGACACAGGCTTTTAGCTAGGTTCAGAAGGATATGTTATAAGGCAGCATATTTGTCTTCCAAATTATGTTTTGTTTAACTTAATATGAAAATAATTTTATATTATTAAACTGATAGAATTTTATCCTTTTAAAAAGCTTGAGATTAAAATATAGACTTTGAAAAATCCCTACCTCCCCACATAAAAATTTCTTTGCAATTTTGCCATGTGACAATTGGTATATAAACATTTATAAAAGAGTGGGAAAGCACAAATTTGGTGATTTGCACAAGAACAGGTGCTGTAGGAAATACCTAAAACTTCAAACTCATATATTCTACTAGTGAGGGCACATTTCCAGGAGGATTGAATTTAGTGAGAAAACTGGAGAAACAATTTTTTTTATGCTTTAAAATAATCTCAACAAATCTGTGAATTATTAACTATCATTCCAGTTCTTCTAATGAGAAAACTGAGCTCAGAGAGGACAAAGCTAAGAATTAGCATAGCCAGCATTTGAAATCAGGTACATCTGATTCTAAACTCATCTCTTTCTACTATGTGGCTCATTTTTAGGTAATAAGAACAGTGACTTTTCACTCTATATTGATGTGTTCAAATGCAAAACAGGACAGGATAGGAAGCAATCCAGAAATCCACAAACAACCAGACAGAACTACATTAACTAAACTTGGTGACATCACTGAACACCAATCTTACATCTAATGAAATGGTCTCAGAGGCAAATCAGTCCATTGTATATCATCCTATTCCTGAAATTTACTGCATAGCATGATACCTTATTCATTCAGTCTTATTCACTTACTGTTCCATGGTCAACTTTCATCTCTTCAAACATCTTATAGGAAAGGATGTTATTCTTCTTTAGAATCTCTAAAGTGTTCAATACATTCCCATAGCATACAATCAGTAAGTACCTAATAAGAATCGCTGAACAACAGTCCTTTGATCTCTATAAAAATATCCTTTCCAAAAGGGTTCTTTTCACTCATTTTTACTGTTACATTAACAACTGACATGAAATTAAAGTAAGTGGCTAAAAAAAATCAAGTAAGTGGCTATACATACATAATAATGTTTTTCTTACAAATAAAACCAATGTGTATATTGCTGCTCTAGTAAGGGTCTTATTGGCAGACACAAGTCAGAGATAAAGTAAGCCTTTATTTCCATGAAGTGAGCCAGCAGCAGAATTTTACATAAACACTGAGAGTGAATAAACTTGCAATTCTGGACTACATGCCAACACACAAAAGAAGCTCATTTCAATCTTTCAGATAAATGCCTACTCAAGAACCATAACTTCCCAGAATATATTTGGCTATTTTATATTCTGTTTTCTTAATCTGCCACTAACTGTGAACAATCACAGAATGTTTTTGAACACTGGGATATATTTCTATTATGCACATTTAAAAAAAATCTAAAATGTTTTTAAAGTGCTCATCTCTCTACATACTACAGGCAAGTTTATCAACCTAAGTCGTAGCAAAAGGGGAGACGGGGAGATGGACAAGGGCAGAGAGAGAAAAAAGAAAGAAAGTTGTAGCTTCAGTAAACACAGCCACTAACCTTGCTGCAGAGACACCAAGGTTATTAGAAAACTGCTGGCAGGAGTGCAGCTGGGCTTTTTGGAGCAGCCGCCGCTACCATTTGCTTTGAGGACTGTGTAATACATGTGGAAATTGGGGAGATTCTCCTGCTGGATCATGAGACTGCATCTGCATGCTAAATATCTAGAAGAAGCAGAAGCCCTGGGTAAAGGAGAGCAACGC
Source organism: Otolemur garnettii (assembly GCF_000181295.1). Classification (NCBI taxonomy): domain Eukaryota; kingdom Metazoa; phylum Chordata; class Mammalia; order Primates; family Galagidae; genus Otolemur; species Otolemur garnettii. The sequence continues at coordinate 12,713,399 of NW_003852403.1, forward strand.
CTGTGTTATGTGGAATCCCAGCTCCCTTGACAACAGCAAGATTCTTCTTGAACAGCTCTATCAAGTAAAAGCACACTTACGAGGAATTGGTTGTTTTAAATCATTGGTGTTCTTTTTTTTGTTTCTCACTCCAATAAGAACATTATCACTTGGAGCTGAAAACACATCAGCATTTAGGAATTTCCCAAAATTTTCTGGGTAGGAGGGATTCCCCACACCCAAGCCTGAAAAGGCAAAGCGGCTCTGAAGCATACTTTAGCCAGAGAGACAGAGTGCACAGCCAGCCCTCACACACGCCCACGCGTACCTAGGGACAGGCTTTCCCCGGCATCTAGCATCCTGCGCTGAAAATCATGAGCTTGCCCTTCCTGCACAGTGCTACATTAACATTTATGAGAACTACTGAATAGAGAGGCTTTTCCTGACAGAAAAGGCCATCCAGAGATCTAATCCCTGCTGACAACTGCTTTGCAGGACTTTCTGTCCTTCTTAGATGTGCCAGTAGGCAAGCAAACTCACCTAAATCTATTCTGTAACACCCCCCCCCCAATAACTAAATGTAGCAAATTAAAAATTATACTTACCTTCAACAAAATGTCCAGGAGAATTATACATAGCTACAAGGTGGCTTAATTTTAAGTAAAAAATAAACCACAATTACTATCTGCATACGAGACATGCTTCTAAGAAATCCATTAAGAAAACAGCAATATTTTCCAAATGTGACAACATTAATTTGATAGAATCTGAAAAAACAAAAGCAAAAACACCTAAAAAAAAAAAAAAAGTACAACACCCTTTGTACTTCCCTTTTAGTTGAATTCAAAGTAATCTCTTTCCCTCTCTCGGAACGAGGCACTAGTTCTTAAGAAGGAGCAGAAGGAAATCTTTCGGGAAATGACAGCCTTTTATAGGTCCAGGTAAATAGGCTATTCAACTTTGAAGCGAAACAGAAAGGGTTAAGCAAGGAGCTACACCATCCTACAGTGCCAGGTTTCCCCCTGGCTTCCCTTGGATCACACAGCAGGCTTAATTATGCGGAACAGCCAAAAAGGTACAGTAATTGGATATTGACTTTTGGGGGCTGGTGATTTCTACAATGCCTATGGCTCTAGCCTTCCTAATAAGATTTTCCTTAACCTACTTTTGAAACCAAAGAGTCGAGGACAAAGTAAAAGAACTTTCAAAAAAGAAGAAAGGAGCAAGCAACATCCCTCCCACCTAACATTTGGAGCTAATCACGGGGAAGATCGTTCCCACATGGATCTGGTTTTAGGGACTAGTCTCATTTCCTTTCCCCCCATCCTCCCCACCCTACGTATTTTTCTTGGCTTGATCTCTGTTCTCTTTCTTCCTTTAGGAAAATAAACTGTATTCACTCATATTAACACTTAGGATGCAACAGGTCCCTACTCCCACCCCTGACAATCCTGGAAGGCTTAACTGGACACGTTTTTCCCTCATAAGAAAATGAGCTAGAAATCCCAACACCGTCCCACTTAAGCAAGCTCTCTAGGGAAGACAGAATTTACACAATACATGCAAAACCTACCAGATTCTAAAGACAGACTTGAATTAATGGTACTTGATAGTTCCATACCTGCGTCCAAAACACATCCCTTCAAAGAGCTACTGGTTTGTTTTTACTATACCTTTTTCCCTAAATAATATTCTTAAATGAATAGCATTAACACTTGTTTTAGATGCAAAGATGGTGGGCCTGGAGGGCAGGAAGCATTTTAAAAACAATCTACTCCTCCTCAGTGTCTGTAGCTCAGCAGATAGGGTGCCAGCCACATACACTGGAGCTGGCAGGTTTGAATCCAGCCCGCGCCTGCCAAATAACAATGACAACTACAGCCAAAAAATAGCCGGGCACTGTCGCAGACGCCTCCCAAGTAGTCCTAGCTACTTGGGAGGCTGAAGCAAGAGAATCGCTTAAGCCCAAGAGTTTGAGGTTGCTGTGAGCTGTGACGCAACAGCACTCTACCCTGGGCAACAGCTTGAGACTCTGTCTCAAAAAAAAAAGAAAAAAACAATCAACCTCTTCAGTATCTGGAGGATACCTAGAACATACCCAGATGGTATACCTATGCCAGGTAATAAAATCCAATTTGAAAACAGTCTACGCAGACATTCTCTAGTCAAGGGGCAGCATCTGCAACACAATGGTTTCATTCTAACTATCCACTTTGGGTGGATATTGATTGTGCCTTAAGTGCGTTCTGCAAAAACTTCAAATGTGTTGGGTTATTATTTCCTTTTTATGGCTAGGAATTCCCTTCATACTTTCCACCAGAACTGTAGGCTGCAAATTACTTAGGTTTGCCTTAAGATCCATGAGAGAGGCTCAGCGCCTAGAGCTCAACCGGCTAAGGCGCCACCATGTACACCTAAGGTGGC
>NW_003852403.1:12716013-12722652 GCF_000181295.1 Otolemur garnettii
AAAAAAAAAAAAAAAAAGATCCATGAGAGACACCACCAGACACAAATATTTTTAAGTACTAAATGCCTTGGATTCTTCTGCAAGATGTTGGCTCACAGACAGCTGCACTAGAGTCACAGTAACTAGGTCTGCCCTTAGCCTGGCCAGACAAGATACGTATGTACAAACAATACATGGGTCCTATATGCAAGGAATTTAGAAATTAGAAAAACTAAACACACATTGTTGTAAAGTTAAATAAGAAAACAAAAGTTGAAATGAGTTCCACAGATGAGGTAAAAGTTCAGTTTGACTTTAAAAATTAGGTAGGCGTTAGAGAAATGGAAAAAAATAAGAGAGTATTTGAAAGAGCACAGAGTAAAGGAATATACACAGGGTAAGGAAAATAACGTACTGGGCACTAACAAAAGGTAAGGAACAAGTATAGCTATATCTCTACGAGCTCTACACAACGGAGTTTGAGGACAGACTGGGGAGGGATACGGCATTCCATTATCGTACCAATTTCGTTCATCCTACCTGAATACGTGGTCAGAGTATTTTTGAGGAATCAGCAATGGTGAAGGAGGGTTCTGAGAGAGAATTGAGATTCATGATGTAAGGACTGCAGAGAGGAGTCCACACTGTCCTGACAGCACTCATTTGCTATTCTCATAAAAGTGGCCTCAAATAGTTGATAAGAATGACAAGGGGGTTTCCCCTTTTTGCAGCCTATGCATGGCCAGAAAATCACAATGTCTTTGTTCTATCAGAATTGATGGAATACTTGGATCTTCCTTAGAGATCCTGTTACTACAATGGATTCCAGGATCATTGTTCCTTAGGCCAAGATGCAAAGACTCACATCAAAAGAAATTGACATAAAAGTAGGTTCCTATTTTTCTGAAGAATATCTGGGAACTAAGCAACTTATCATTCTCATTCTTCACCTAGGAATTAGCCCAAGTTAGGTTCTCATATTTAAGCCTCAGCTATTTCTCTGGAAAACCACATGACTAGCTATTTCTGAACACCCCCAAAGGCTTGTTTTAACCAAAAATGGGATAAATGAATGATGCCTCACATACTGGATATTTTGTATACTTTGTGTGGTTTTGGTTTGGGAAATCCTCACTATATATATGACCTGAAATTTAGGAGTTGACTTTCAGTCTAGAATGATTCATTTAAAATTAATAATTATAAAACACCAAGGAAGATGTATCAGAAAATAAATTGTCAGTGGCAAAATAAGCCATGAAGAAAAATTCTGAAAGCTTAGAGCCAAGGCTAAGAATTTGATTAGTTTATACAGGTAACTACAGAGTCGGTATTGCCTCCAAGTAGCCTCAGCCTCAACAATTTCTTTCTCAAATTCATCAGCTGCCAAATTCAATTCCTGAAATTTTTCCTGATTATCAACAGCAAGACACCAGATTCTACATCAAATACTTCCCTATCTAAATTTTCTTCATATTTCCATTCCCTTTTTCTCCACTCCAGTGCTGCAAATATTAAAATTATATTAAGGTGGCAATTAGCCAGCCTTTCCTTCTTCCACAGCCGTTTCTTAAATGCTTTTGATATAATTTACATATGATAAAATTTACCCTTTTAAAGTATACAATTAAGCGGTTTTCAGTATTTCATAGAGTTATGCAATCATCACCACTATCTAATTCCAGAACATTAGCAAGACTGTCTCAAGCACTCCACCAAAACAATCAGTTCTACCCCTAATTCTTTTCCACTTACATAAATCTCTTCTCAACACATCCAAACACATTAGGTATTCTACCAATCTTTCTTTCTTGAATAAATCTCTCCTAAAGCTTTCTGAATCAGTCCAATTTGGACTGGTGTCTCTAGGCTTGATGAATAGCTGTCATTTCATGATGTACATTTGCCAATATTTTGAAGATCTCTTTTGCCTCCGAGAGTTTCTCATTTTGGTAAGCACGTACTCCAGCAGCTTCCTGAGAAATAGTGCTTGAGAGAAAAACTGGAAACCTTACATATCTGAAAACGCCTTTACCTCACCTTTACCTTGAAGTTTGGCTAAGCACAGAAAAAACAGCTTTCCTCCAAAATTTAGAGTGTATTTCTTCACTGCTTACTAGCTTCCACTGTTGAGAAGCTTGAAGCTCTGATTTCTGATCCTTCGTATGAAACGTTTTTCCCTGGAGTTCTATGTATGATTTTCTTTTTGTCAGCATTATTATGAAATTTAACAAAGATGTCCTTGATATGGGGTCTCACTGTGCTTGGCAATTGGTGAACAATTTCAATGTAAATACTTGTCTTCGGTTATTGGAAATTTTCTTAAATTGTTTCTTTTATAATTTCTTTTCCATTCTTTTCTTTTCTTTCTTTCTGGGACTCCTAATACTTAAACCTCTTTTAGTTATTGAACCTTTTATATTCACCCTCCAATTTTCCAAATTTTTTCACTTAAGTTTCAGCTTTTTTTCTTTTAGTTTTATGTTCTTAGCTATATCAACATTTCTATGGAATACTTTATTTGTTCTCATAGTTTTAAATTTTGGGGATCTCATTCTGGTTTTCTGAATATTCCTCTTGTTTAGAGCATGCTCTAGTGGTTTTAGGATGCATTAATTCCCTTTTGTTAGGGATGGTTTTTGGAAGTTTTCCTTCTCCCTGCACAAGCTGTTTCCTTTAAGTTGCTGTTTTCTATTTGTTTTCATTATATATTTCATATTAAAGATATTCCTAAAAAGTCTAGCGATCTTTGGCGGATGCTCATATTTGGAGTAGAGGAGTGTGAGTGGCTAAAAAGCTGATTGTGCAAATAAATGGTCTTCAAGCAGAATGATCTGGCTAGATTATTTCTCTAGGAAAACCCTAATGATCAATATCTTTAGATCTTTTCTTTACAATTAAGTTCTCCAGAGAACAACAGCCAATCTCCTACTCTGAGGATAAAGACTTATCTACAAGTGTTCTTTGGAGCCAAGTGACAAAAGGAGCCTAGAAATATCAATATTTAATATGTCAATTTTCACTTAATCTTCTTTCACTATAGTATCCCTCTGTCACAATGTTTGGGGTCCCTCATTCCAGAAAACTTGTTTCACTCTTTTTAGGCACTACATTTTCAATTCTTTTCTGAGATGAGGAAAGGAAGACTAATTGCCATATAAGGAATTTTTTAATTAAATTAATTTCTCCTATTCTTAGGTCACTCTCATTGGTGGTATTGGGGGATATTATAGGAAAAGCCAGGGTCTTTCTCAGTTTATATCATTGCTGACTTAGAATTTGGCTTTGTTGAAGAGATTCCTAAATCTAAAATTTCCTTTCCCTTCCATTTCCCTCCTCCTCCTCTGTCTTTTTGTTCCCTGTGTAGAATTAGAATTATGCCATTAAAAAAAAAAATCTCTTTGTCATTTTAGTGGGGTTTTGGAGTGGAGTAGAAGCAAATCTGTTTGCTTAATCTACCATCTTTAACTAGAAGCATCCATATGTAACTGGTTCTATGAAAAAAATTCCAATGACCCCTATTTTTTTTCTTTTTTGAGACCGAGTCTCACTTTGTCTCCTTCCATAGAGTACCATGGTGTCACAGCTCACAGCAACCTCCAACTCTTGGGCTTAATCGATTCTCTTGCCTCAGCCTCCCAAGTAGCTGGGACTATAGGTGCCCACCACAACTCCTGGCTATTTTTTTGTTATAGTTTTGTCTTTGTTGCTTAGCTGGCCCGGGTCGGGTTCAAACCCGCCAGCCTCAGTGCATGTGGCTGGCGCTGTAACCTCTGTGCTATGGGTGCTGAACCTGACCCCTATTTTCAAAATAATCTTCTCCCTTAACTAATTATTTGAACTTTTTAGTTTTTTCCCAAAAATGGTGGATTATCTGCAAGACAAAGGAGATTCTCAAGGCCTCTGGGAAGACTCCCCATCCCCACAACCTGTCCCCAAGGCACATGGCCTGTCCTTTAAAATCCTATGATCTCCGTTAGTTGGGAGATGAGTTTGAGGCAACTTCTCCTGTTCTCCCAACAAGATGTCTTTCTTCCTTGGTAATCCTCATTGTCCCGATTATTGGATTATTGTGTGATGAGCAACTAGACCTAGGCTGTGAAGTGTTGAGTGATCATTTAAGAGAGTACATTTAAAAAGTGGTACTACCTGGCTGGCTTCAGTTGCTCACACCTGTAATCTGAACACTCTAGGAGGCTGATGTGTGAGGATCCTTTGAGCTCAGGATTTCAAGACCAGCCTAAGGAAGAACAAGACCCTATCTTTACTAAATATAGAAAAGAAAAAATTAGATGGGTGTTGTGGGTGGGTGCCAGTAGTCCTGGCTACTCAGGAGGCAGAGGCAGGAGGCTCTCTTGAGCTCAGGAGTTTGAGGGTACTATGAGCTAGGCTGACACCAGCGTACTCCAGCCTGGGACAAAAGAGTGAGACTCTGTCTCCCAAAAAAAAAGGACTATTGTTTAGTTGTCAATACTATGCAGGTGGATATCATTTTCACCTCCTTTCTCCCTTCTTCCTGCCTTTATTCAATCACCAAAGACTATAGGTTCTAACTCATAAATAGCTATTAAATCCATCTGTTTCTATATTTCCAAGTCCAGCCTGCACCAGCCTTGTCCTTCTCCCTGACTCCTATCTATTCTCCACAAGATAACCAAAATTACCTTTCTAAAATACAAATCTTTTCAGGTTACTCCGTTGTTTAAAACCCATTTCATTAGCTTTAAGAATTTTTAAAATTCCAAATATTTAAGGAGAGGAACAAAAGCAGTAACAGATTTTTGAGAATCAAGCGTCATGGGTACATACTTGGGGAAAAGGCCAAAAGGAAAAACATGGATCAGCAAAATGCCAGGAGGAAAGAGAAGAGCAGCAGTGAGGGCCGGGCTGTGCTTAAAGCCAATTCTAAAATTAAAGATGGCATAAAAACTGTTTTTAAAAATGAGTAAATTACCATTGAAGAACATCGAAAATACAATTTTACTTCACACAGTTATTTATACTGTGATTCAGTAAATTCTTTTCAATTCAACAAATACTTAAGTCTTCTACTAAAGGAAGGCACTGGGTTACCTCCTTATTTCTAATAAGCCTCAATTACAAAGATTTCCTATGATGCTACGCCCCAACCGGCTACCCCCAAGACAATGACTTCTCTACTTGCACTTAAAAACAGTTACAGAGTATGTATGGATCGAATAATATAATGTCTGGAACTTGTTTTAAAATAATTCTGAGGCTCAGCGCCTGTGGCTCAAGTGGCTAAGGCGCCAGCCACATACACCTAAGGTGGTGGGTTCTAATCCAGCCTGGGCCCGCCAAAACAATGACAGCTCAACCAAAAAATAGCCAGGCATTGTGGCGGGCACCTGTGGTCCCAGCTACTTGGGAGGCTGAGGCAGGAGACTCGCTTGAGCCCAGGAATTGGAGGTTGCTGTGAGCTGTGATGCCACAGCACTCTACCCAGAGGGATAGCTTGAGGCTCTGTCTCAAAAAAAAAAATAATAATAATAATAATTCTGAGAGGGGAGATTATGGGGAAAAGATAAAATAAGATTGGCAAAATGTTCATATGAAGCTGGGTACAGCAGTGTTCATGAGTTAATTATATTATTCTTTTCAGCATTCAGCTTTGTATATACTTTTTACTTTATTTTTGAAAATTTCCCTTAATAAAAAGTAAAACAAACTGAAAAAAAAAAAGCTCTAATAGAAAATGTAATTATGAGAAAGAGTGGCAGCATTTAAAATTAAGTGCTTTTCTATCTCAATTTCTCAAGACAAGGAGGTAGATTTTCATGTTTCAGGCATCACTCTGATAGAATCTTGAACCACAAGTGTAAAGATTCATCTTTCAAATTCAATGGTGGAACAGAAGGATTTATACCAAAAGGCAGAGATATTGTAAGGGAACAATTTCTCCAACTAAGATACAGAGACCATATTTGCTCTAAAATTCAAAGTGTGTACTCCAGGAAACCTGATTAGCATCAAACTTCCATTCTTTTGTTCTAAGATTAGAGGAAAAAGTTTCTAAAAATTAGTGTTTATTTCTCAAATACTTGATTTTAGACAATGCTAGTTTAGTTTATTTGCCTTACTTTATAGGGCAAATTATAGGGGATTTTATACTTCTAATAATAAAACTGTTATGAATGTGATCATATTTTATCTCTAAAACTAACGTTGGGTTGGTTACTTTGCCCTACAGCATGGTTTCTTAACTTTGGCACTAGTGACATTTTGAGCTGGATAATTCTTTGTGGTGAGGGGTTGCCCTGTGCATTAAAATATGTTTAGAAGCATCCTGGTGTCTATTTACTGATGCCAGCAGCACTGCCCTGCCACTATTGACGACCAAAAGTTGTTGATGACCCAAAGTGTCTCTAAACATAGGCAAAAACCCCTTAGCAGGCAAGAGCATTAAGGAATTAGACAGTGATTGACTTTAGTTTCCCTGTTTAAAGAAAGCACTCTAAGTTTAACACGTTACTTTTAGTGTGTCTAAGACCGTGAGACACTCTGAAATGTGTATATATGCTTGCTATCATTACTCATAGAACAGCTTTCTAGTCATGGAAAAATCTTAGTGGTCCAATTCAGTGTTCTAAATGTGGCTCCTGCCCAGGATGTGGTTACATATTCAAGAGGTTAGTAGTT
>NW_003852403.1:12723183-12723967 GCF_000181295.1 Otolemur garnettii
GAGTATTATTTTCTCATGAGATATCCACTCCCACCTAAGGAGTAGTCAATATATTCTTCTCTTTATGATTTTCTTAATATATTTTCTTTTCTCTAGCTTACCTTATTGTAATATTATAGCATATAATACATAAAACGTACAAAACACGTTATCAGTAAGTCTTCTGGTCAGTAGTAAGTTACCAGTAATTAAGTTTGGGGGAAATCTAAAGTTATACCCAGATTTTCCAGTGCATGGGGTGTCAGCATCTCTAACTCACACATTGTTCAAGGGTTGACTGTATTTCACTTTCTGCTAACCCATGCCCAAAGGCTTTATTTTTATTAATACTTCATCACATCCTACATCCCGTAAGGTCCAAGGAGAAATGGCTATATATTTTCAGTGTCTTCAGTTGGAAAGGTTCTGTGGGAAACACTGCACTCTAGTCTTCCTCAATATTTGCTGTTATGTTCTTCACCAGCTCATAACATATATCAATGATTTTCAACCAGTGTGCCATGAGAGGCTCTTAGAGGAGTGCTGCAAAAAATTTTAAAGATCATTCATTATTTGTGAAAGTTCGAAGCATAGTTAAGTATAATCCTTTATTTATTTTTTTAAAGCTCATTTAAAATATTCATGTATATATATATTTTTTACATATACATGTGTTTATTAGGTTTCCACTTTTTGCCTTCACAAAATTAAAAAGGCTTAAAATTTAATAACAATGTTCAAGATAAGGACTATAAACAAAAACCTCGTAAGTATAATCCTTTTTCTTTACTCTTTTTTTTTTTTT
>NW_003852403.1:12724105-12740343 GCF_000181295.1 Otolemur garnettii
CCCTGATATTACTACACTTTCATGGGGGAGGTAGGTAAAGAAAATAATAAATCATTAATATACCTTATATAGGTTGCATTAACTAGGTTTTTAAATAAGTTGTAAAATACTTTTACTATAGATCCATTTTTCTTCAGGCCAGTCAAAACTGTAATAGTTCAAGCAACATAGCTTAAATTGAATTTTAACCCTCTTTCTCCCCTATGGCAACAACTTGGTGTCCAAAAAAGAAGGTACTATGATTGAAGATTTTTTTTTCTTTCTTTTTTTTTCCCTTGAGACAAAAGTCTCACTTTGTCACCCTGGGTAGAGTGCTGTGGCATCATTGTAGCTCACAGCAACCTCAAACTCTTGGGCTCAAGCGATCCTCTTGCCTCAGCCTCCCAAGTAGCTGAGACTACCAGTGTGTACTATCACTCCCAGCTAGTTTTTCTGTTTATAGTAGAGACAGGTTTCACTCTTGCTCAGGCTGGTCTCAAACTCCTGAGCTTAAGCAATCCAACCGCCTCAGCCTCCCAGAGTTGCTAGCATTACAGACATGAACCACCAAATCTAGCCACATTACTATCTCCTTGACATGCACTAGCACTAAAGTTCGTATATGCAAAATGTCCTAATTTAGATCAGGGAGTACTTTTGCTCTTACAATACTTTATACCAGATAACCTAAAAACCCTTTCACCACAAAACATGAAGAAATGCTGGATAAAAATAAAATATCCTTTAAAGTATATAGCAGAGCACATAAGAGAACAAAAAAATCCCCATGGCCCTATAAGTTAAATGAGAACTAAAAAGCAGAGCCCTGGGAGGAATTTTCTCAGTATAGGTAATCTACAGACTTGGGTTTTTTGAGACAGAGTCTCACTATGTCGCCCTCAGTAGAGTGCTGTTGCATCACAACTCACAGCAACCTCAAACTCTTGGGCTTAAGCGATTCTCTTGCCTCAGCTTCCTGAGTAGCTGGGACTATAGGCGCCGGCCACAACACCCAGGTATTTTTGGGTTGTAGTTGTCACTGTTGTTTGGCAGGCCTGGGCTGGATTCGAACCCCACCATGTCTGGTGTATGTGGCTGGGGCCCTGGCCACAGAGCTACAGGCACCATGCCCAGACTCGGTTTTTTAAAGCAAGTAATCAAAAAGATATTCGTACACTCATAGGGGCATAGTTGCAATAGCAAAAATGTGGAAACAACCCAAATGTCCATCAACAGATGAATGGATAAACAAAATGTGGTATATACATTTAGTCAGCTTTAAGGGTATTCCGATATATGCTACAACATGGATGAACCCCAAAAACATTAAGCTATAGGTGCAATAGGCCAGACATGAAAGGATAAATATTGTTATGATTCCATTTTTAGAAAGTAGTTAGTCAAATTCAAAGAGCAAAAAGTAGAATAGGGCTTACCAGAAACTAGAGGAGGAGTAACGGGAAATTTTTATTTAATGGATATAAAGTTTCCGATTGGATGAAAAAGTTTCTGGAAGTGGATAGTGGTTAAGATGGCAAAGTTCACGTTATATATATTTGTCACAATAAAAATAAATAAAAATGGAAAAAAATACAGATGACTTTCAAATAATTAGAATGACGCTAGTCTAATTGTTCCAAAATTGAATTATATTATTAAAAGTAACTATCAAGCTAAAACTCTATATGGAATTAAGCTATTGGCAAAGGATAGGAGAAAATAAAAACATTTTGACAAAAATATAGTATGAAAGAATTTACTATCAACATACCCTAAGAAAAATTACGACTAAAGGATGCACTTCTGAAAATTGAACCTAAAAGGAAAGGGATGATGAACAAAGAAAGTGGCAAAGATTAGGACAAATCTAAACCAGCATTGTATAAAAAGCAACAATAACAAAAACTGGTTTGGAAGAATAACAAGTAGAATTAAAAACTAGATAAAAGAAACATTTTGTTTGATGGACTGGCAGAAGTAAAAAGCACACTAAAGTTTCTGAATTTTATGAAAGGAAGATAGAGAGATACAGCTTGACTTTAGACTTTAAGCCAGAAATGCATGTTAAAATTTGTAAGGGTAAGTATTAATAGAATATACAAAGAACATATAATTTCTAAACCCAAAGAGGGGGAAATGGCCATAAAGAACACATTTTCAGGAAGAAAAGCAGGAAAAAAGAAAAGCACAAGAAACAAAGCATAGAAACAACAGTAGGGTAATTAGAAAATAAAAAATAAGATGGTAAAAATAATTATAAATGGAGACAATTTCTAGAACGGCAATGTGAGAAGCACTGTGGACCACCTACCCAACAAAATGATTGTAACTTGTGAAAAGTATTAAAGAAAAGCAAAAAACCCACAACCATTTAAAGTCTAGAAATTGTCCTGAAGGCATATAGCAAATAAAGAAATATTCATTCAAGAAAATCTACTAAATCCCTGTGAGAATAGTGAAAACCTGTGGCATATGAGCCACAGCCTGCAACGTCTCCTTCCCTTGCCCCCCACTTCAGTGTGATAAAAGTTCCACTCTGAGTGTTACAAGCCCCCATAGAGGGTTTCTCTCCCCAACTCCCACTTGAGGACTTTGATAACTTCCCAGGAGAGACAGGCCATCCACCTTTCTCTTACTTCCGTCTCTATGCTCAGTGTAGAAGCTTTATTAACAGAAAGAACAGTTGAGAAACCCAGGGATTGCTTCTTACACCTAGGCCCCAACTCACAGGACAAAAGTTCTACCCTGGCAAGCAAGCAAAAAAAAAAAAAATAATAATAATAAAATAAAAAAAATACTGACCCCAGTTTGCTCAGAAGGTGAAATTTCTTCATTGGAAGAAGTACAGGAGAGTGAGTAGGGATGCCATTCTAAGAGAAACAGGCCACTGCTTCAGGGCAGTAGCAGAGGTCTGGCCCAGGGAGAGAGGCAGATCATAAAAAGAGAGTGCTCAGAATCTCTCTCCAAGGAAACTGACTTCATTTAGAACACAGAATGGGGAATTTCATGCCTAAAGTCACTGTATAATACAATGGAGATTCTGGAGGTAAGCAATTAAGATTGATTGGTAGTTTTATGAGACTATGAAGCTAAATCACAGAACAGCTAGAATTCTACCAGAGAGAACCCAGGAAAGAGAAAGCTAAGATCAAACCTCAAAGCCTGTCAAAACTATTCCTGCAATGAGACTCAATTTCAATTGCATCTGACTGTGGAAGACCTTAAACCACAGGCATTACCAATTATAACATAGCATTCAGCTGAGTGTGATACCTATAGAGGCAAACAGCTTAACAGAATATGGAGAGATACAGCCAAAGAAAGCCCTGCTAAAACCACCATCGTCCCAGGGTGACTTTGCACATGTCACAGGAACATGAGAGAGGCTGCACGCTGCAGGGGAAACAGACTTCATTCAAATGGTCCAGCCAAGTCCCTGAACAAAAAACAAGCAAATAACAACATCCAACTTGGGAGTGGGGGGAATTTGGGAGTGGGATCAGTGTCCTCAGTTGCTAAAATATGTTATCTAAAATGTCTGGCTTTTAACAAAAAAATAATGAGATGTGCAAAGAGACAGGAAAGTATGACCCATACACAGGACATGGGGATGGGGGCAGGCAACAGAAATTGCCTTTGAGAGAGCCCAAATATCAAACTTAGCAGGTAAAGACTTTAAAGCAACTATTACAAATGTGTTCAGAAAATAAAAGGAAGCAATGCCTCAAACAGAGAACTTCATCAGACACAGAAATTATTTTTTAAAATAGAAATTCTAGAGTTGAGAAGTACAATAATGAAAACAAAATATTCATTAAAGGAGCTAAACAGTAGATATGAATTGGCAGAAGAATCAGCAAACTTGAATAGAGAATACGCAATCTCTATTTGTAAAACAGAGAAAGAAGAATGAAGTATGAATAATTCTAGAGAAAAATGGAGCACCATTAAACACACCAACATATGCATAACAGGAGCAAAGGAGGAAATATATTTTCCCACAGAAGTAAAGGAAAGGAGTTGAAAAAAGATTTGAAGAAATAATGGCTAAAAACTCCCCAAATTTAGTTACAACAAACTATATATCCAAGAAGTTCAACAAACTCCACGTAGGATAAATACAAAGAGATCCACACCAAGACATACAGTATAAGACATGTTAAAAGCCAAAGACAAATCTCGAAAACAGCAAGAGAAAAACTCAGCATTCAACAGGGAACTTCTTTTTTGTGTGTGTATATTAGTTTTATTTATTTTTAATTTCAGATTAATATGAGAGTACAAATTATTAAGTTACATGTTTATGTTTGTTAGGTAAGGTCCTTGTAGTTGTATTGGGCAGCCAGAAGGGTGCACAAGGGACTTCTAAAAGATTACAGCAGATTGTTCATCAGAACAGCAAGAAGGCAGTGGGATGACATTATAGGTGCTAAAACAAACAAAAAAAGTGTCAACCACGTATCTAACAGTGAAACTATCTTTCAAGATGAAGGCAGATAAAGACATTCTAAGATAAAAACTGAAAAGTTGTGTTGCTAGCAGAACTGCTACACAAGAAATAGCAAAGGAAGCTATTCAGGCTGAAAGTGCCTGGCCCTGGAAAGTAATTTAAATTCACATGAAGAAAATAAACTAAAGAGCTCTGGTAAAGGTAACTACATAGTTATAAAAGACCATATAAATGCATTATCTCTATATTATTTAAAAACAATTGTATAAAATATGTATATAATATGCATTACTGTATCTATAACATTTAGGAATGTCATTCATTTGACAATATCAGCACAAAGAATTTGAGTAGAATGTGAGCAAAGTTGTACTGAAGGAAATAACACCAAAAAGCCACTTGAATATAGAGAAGCAAATGAAGACAACCTGAAATGGTAAATAAGGTTAATATTATATAACAAACTATAAAAATATACATACTCTCCATTCTTCTTTTGGCTTCTTTAAAAGGCATAAAATTATGCAGAGTAGGAATTATAACACTGTTAGGTTTGTTAACATGTACAGGGTGGCCACAAACTTCATGTGCAATTTAAAATAGTGTGCACACGAACTTTATGGCCACTCTGTATATCTATAGCATGTATAATGATAGCAAAAAAAAAAAAAAAAAAGAAAGAAAAGAAAAAACAGTAATAGCACAAAAGAGGAAGAAGAAATAGAGCTAACTAGGAGTAACTTATATAAACCCTAGAGTATCCACTAAGAAAATAATTTTTTTAATGGTAAAAAAAAATCATTAGAGGAATTAAAATATTCACATAATGCAAAAGAAAGCAATAAAGGAAAGCAGAGTAATAAAAACATACGATGTCACATGCTAGGTCATAAAACAAGCCTCAATAAATTTAAAAGAAATGAAATCATAGGAAGTATATATGCTCTCTGATCACAACAGAATCAAATTAAAAATCACTAACAGAAGGAAATTTGGAAAGTTCACCAACATATGGAAATTAAACAATACACTCTTAATAACCAGTGGAGCAAAGTAAAAATCACATGGGAAAAAGAAAACACTCCAAGATGAATGAAATTGAAGATACAACATAACAAACTTTATGGAATGCAGCCAGAGTGGTGCACAAGTGGAAATTATACTTGCAAATACCTATATTAAAGCATATTGCTAATCAATAACCTAATCTTCCACACAATATCTGATTCTATTACAGAAATGTCCAGAGTAGGTAAATCCATAGAGACAAAAATCAGATTAGTGGTGTCTAGGGATAGGAGGACTGGGGGGGAATGGGAAGTGACTGCTGGGTATGAGGTTTCTTTGGGGGGTAATGAAAATGTTCTATAATTGATTGTGGTGATGGTTGTACAACTCTGTGAATATACTCAAAACCATTGACTTATACATTTTAAATGGGTGAATTATATGGTTGGTAATTATCTCATATATTTTAGTAAAGCTGCTATAACCAATATACTACTAGAGCTGGTTGCAGTGGCATATTCTGGTAGTCCCAGCTATTTGGGAGGCTGAAGCAGGAGGATCACTGGGAATTCAAGACCAGCCTGACAATAATTCGAGACCACATCTAAAAAGGAAAGAAAAGAAAAGAAAAAAAGAAAGAGAGAAAGAAGGAAAGAAAGAATCCATTATTAAAAAATAAAAATGATATATTTCATCAATCTTGAGACCTTTTTCTCCCACATTTTAACATCTATAAAATTAAGGTGCATCTCCCTTCAATGGAATTTCTGACAGCAAAGCAGCAATTGTGACACAGTTGTCACTGCCTGGGCAAACAAGAACTTAGTTTTATTCTTCATGGCATAACTGGTCAACTGCAACCTTTTCATTTCTTTCAACAATCCACTTAATGTTCATTTTTGGAAGAAATATAAGCGCTATTTGTGATTTTGACATTCCATTGACACTAACATCAAGAATGTGCCAGCATCAAAAAGTACAGAACATATGTCAGCAACCTGGAAGAAAACTCTCTTGGAAGACACAATAGTGATGCATTTTCTAAAAGCACAAGATGACACTGTGGAGAAAAACATGGATATCCACAACTGTGGGTTCAAAAAAAAAATATTCCTAAGACCTTGGCTCTGACTATGAAGTTCTAGGGTTACCTTAAGCAACTCATTTCACTTCTGTATTCCACTTTCTGTGTCTAAGAATGCTATTTTTTTTTTTTTAGTTTAGAGACAGAGTCTTGCTCTGTGGTCCTGGCTATAATGCAGTGGCACAATCATAGCCTGCTACAGACTCAAATTCCTGGACTCAAGTAGTCCTCTCACCTCAGCCTCCCAAGTAACTGATCTCATTGCCCAAGCTGGTCTCAAAGCCTCAAGCAATCATCCCTACTTAGTCTCCCAAAATGCTGGGATTACAGATGTAACTCACCTTGCCCGGCCTAATAGTATTTAGAGGCAATAAAATATAGTATAGTATGTTAGTAATAACAATCAACAATGGTGAACTAAACTTACCATTTAAGAGGCTGAAATTGACTTAGCTCCACACAACATTCTGAGCCTTATTACAACCACTGTCCAGATTAGGCGTCCTCAAAGTACGGCCTGCAGGCCGCCTGCAGCCTGCCTAGGACATTCATTCATCCGGCCCACTGGGTGTTTTGCTGCCACTGCCTGTCCTGCTTTGGAGCCGACTCGTCCCGGGACCCGCAGTCCGGCCCTCCAACGGTCTGAGGGACAGTGAACTGGGCTCCTGTTTAAAAAGTTTGAGGACCCCTGGTCTAGATACACAATATTATTAATACAAAAGGGATTTGATATCTTCACCACTTAGTATGGTGTTTAAGACTGATTTGCCCAATTCTAATTCACTGGACTTCTAACATAAATATTAAATCCCAATTCACTGAGTGAATTTAAAAGTTTTTAAAACAAAAAATGAATTACCAGAAGCTATGTATAGAAGTTCTTCAGCCTTATTATTACCAATTATAAAGCAGATTTTTAAAGGAGACATGACTATCTCATAACCTGGAAAAAGCAGTTAATTCTTAAAATACCAAAATGACTTCATAGCCAAGTAGTTTCACCTAAGAGTATTCCAGGGACTCCAGAGATAAAATTTAAGAAAAATCCTATGGTAATTTTATTTTATGCACAAATTAACGCAATTTTAAAAAAACAAATTACAAACTCATTTTTTTAAATAACTGCTCTTTATTTCATAATTATCTTCCCCCCCCGGAAACTATTCACCCTAATAAATAGTACAAGTCATTTTAAGAATCTTGACATTTTCTGTGTTCCCTTAGATACTATTTTCAAGTTGATCTGATCATCTGACATCTGCCTAAATTAAAAGAAGCTAATGAGATAAAGATGAATCAATCAGTACAATCTCTCCTCAAATTAAGCAAACTTCTGTTCAGTCATGCAGTCTCCTTCAATCCTATAAGAACTCTGAATTTTTATTTCATTGTATAGGTCAGAAAACTAAACTTCATAAAGCTTAAGTGACTAAACCTTTTGACCAAAGTCACTTTCCAAAACAAAACCAAAAAAAAAAAAAAAAAAAAGACGACGACGAAAAGACAGATTCAGCACAAAACACGAATCTTAAACCCTTAATCTCCATCCTTTATAAATTCATCAGAACCTAATATACCAGAGATAGAAGAGCTGATACAGGCTGGAAACCACGGCTTACACCTGTAATCCTAGCACTATGGGAGCCCAAGCTGGGAAGAGCCTTTGAGCACAGGAGTTTGAGACCAGCCTGAGCAAGACCAAGATCCTGTCTCTACTTAAAAAATAGTTTTCTGAATTCAAGTGATCCTCTTGTCTCAGCCTCCCTGTAGTCCCACTGGGAGGCTGAGGCAGGAGGATCACTTGAATCCAGAGTTTGAAGTTGCTTTGAGCTAGGCTGATGTCCTGGCACTGTAGCCTGGGGGCAACATAGTGAGACTTGGACTTAAAAAAATTAAAAATAAAATAATAATAAGAAACTGATACTGTGCTTGCTTTGGCAGAACATACACTAAAATTGGAACAATACAAAGATTAGCACAGCCCCTGCGCAAGGATGACACACAAATTTATGAATTGTTCCATATTTTTAAGTATCTAATGTACTCAATTTTATTAAGAAGCCCGTAATAGATGACCTAACACAGTGGTTCTCAACTTTCCTAATGCTGTGACCCTTTAGTACAGTTCCTCATGTTGTGGTGACCCCCAACCATAAAATTATTTTTGTTGCTACTTCATAACTGTAATTTTGCTACTGATATGAATCATAATGTAAATATCTAATATGCAGGATATATTTAGGAGACCCCTGTGAAAGGGTTGTTCAACCCCCAAAGGAGTCGTGACCCACAGGTTGAGAATCACTGATCTAACACATGACCACATAGCAGAAAAACTTAATTCTGTACAAGTTGGGGGGGAGCAGGAGTGAGAAAGGGGAGAGGAGGGGGGATTGGTGTACTCCTACTGAAAGGGCACAAGGTGGGGATGTGGGGCACACCTTTTGGGTGCAGGACACAACTACAAAAGGGACGCTACCTAACAAATTCAAAATCTGTGCCCTCACAATAACCTGAAATAAAAAAGAACTATATAAGCCAATCTGATACTAAAACCCCCAATTACAGTCAAATTGAAATATTTTCATTCCCCTCATAACTGCCAGCTAAGCTCCTTTTTTTTTTTTTTTAAAAGCAACAAGGTCTCACTGTGTTACCTACTGCTGGAGGGCAGCGGCATGATCATAGCTCACTGTAGCCCCAAATTCCTGGGCTCAAGTAATTCTCTCACCTCCACCTATTAAGGAGCTGGGACTACAAACACAGGCTACCCATCTAGCTAATTAAAAAATTTTTTTGGAGAGATGGGCCACTATGTTGCCCCAAGCTGATTTCATCTTCCCACCTAGGCCTCCCAAAGTGATAAGATTATAAGTGTGAGCCACCAGGCCCAGCTGTTGAGTTCCTTTTTTAACAAGCAAGAATTCACATCATCCTATGCAATCTCTGATCCTGTTTAATATCTATGTTTCAATTTTCTTAACTGTTATAGCAGGTAATACCCTTCCTAGGCAACTTCAGAAATCAGAGGATCATTACAGAGAGCAGAGCGGAAACTCTTAATTTGGAAACCTCTAACTTCCTACACCAAAATAATCCATTAAAATAGTAAAAAGGCATAAAATAATAAATTCAGTAGTTTAAAGTACATTAATACTTTTTATATGTAGAATCCAAAACTAATCTGTAATGACAAAAAGCAAGTCGATGATAATTTTGCAAAGTGGCACAAGGGAACTTTTGGGGTGACGAAAATGCTCTATTAATTTGATTGTGGTAGTGGTTGCAAGGATGCATATATTTGTCAAACTTATTACTTGTATACTTAAAAGAGGTTGAATTACATGATAAATTATACCTCAATAAAACTGATCTTTAAAAAATCTAAAGATACAAAATCAAAGCTAGATCCTGTAGCAGAGTTCCTGCCACAAGAACAATCTTTACTGAGTATCATTTTCACACCTACTGGTCTTTGGGAAAGTATCTAATGAGGATTATTTAATCATAAGAAATAGCTGTTAATACATAGTTCATTTGAAGAACCATAAGGGTAGAAACAACTTGCCTTTCAATTATATTAAAGTAATCAACAAGTAACAGAAACACAGGACCAGAAGAAGGCTATATGGTACCTTAGGAGTACCAGGAAATGGGCTACGACTTTAAATGTTCAGTTTCCATATCCCTAACCATAAGATTTTATAATTTCCTAAGAGTAGAAAAGATAGCTTTTTAAATTATTTAAAGGTAAAATTGAGAAATGCTCAAGGGTTCTAGTAGTCTAAGTAGTTCTAAGCTACAGATTGCAATTTAACCTCAATACTCTAAATGTAATGAATAAACATACATAGGTCTTCTATTGCATATTTTGTAGTTAGCAATATATAAAGTCCATCAAGGAATAAAAAAGCTCATATTTGAGCTGCAGAGACCCTGGTAAGCCCTGATTTTACCATAAATTAGTAATGTTAATTAAAAGCTAAGGTTGGCAGTTTGATGAAAATATTTCAAACGATATATAAAACCAGCACATTGTACCCCATGATTGTATTAATGTACACAGCTATGATTTAATTAAAAAAAAAAAGCTAAAGTTGGGTTTAATATATTAAGTCAAGAAAATTAATCTTGTCATACTTTTCCTATTGAAGAAAAAAGAAAAAGAGCTACACAAAGAGTACTTGAAATTTCCAACTTTCTCTTAATTTTATTCCAATTAATATGAACTTCAAGAAATGAAATATAATAACTTTAATTGCTTTTTTTCTGGAAAGTTTTAGAGCAACTATAACTCTCTAGGGGTAAAGGGGATTTCTTTTCTTTTTCTTTCTTTTTTTCAATTTTGAGACAGTCTTACTCTGTTACCCTGGGTAGAATGCTATGGCATCATAGCTCACAGCAACCTCAAACACTTAGGCCCAAAAGATCCTCTAGCCTCCGTCTCCCAAGTTGCTGGGACTGCAGGTGTGCACCACAATGCCTGGCTAGTTTTTCCATTTTTAGTAGAGATGGCGGGGGCGGGGTGTGTGTGTGTGTGTCTCTCTTTCTCAGGCTGGTCTCGAACTCCTGACCTCAAGCAATCCACCCATGTCTGACTCCCAAAGTGCTAGGATTACAGGTGTGACCCACTGCACTTGGCCAATTTCTTATTCTTGGTGGAAGTATTTGCCTTAATAATATCTGCAACAGGCTCTGTGCCTATAGCTCAACCAGCTAAGGCGCCAGCCACGTACACCTAAGGTGGCGGGTTCGAATCCCCAGCCCGGACCCGCCAAACAACAATGATGGCTGCAACCAAAAAATAGCCGGGCGTTGTGGCGGGCGCCTGTAGTCCCAGCTACTTGGGAGGCGGAGGCAGGAGACTCGCTTGAGCCCAGGAGTTGGAGGTTGCTGTGAGCTGTAATGCCACGGCACTCTGCCCAGGGGGACAGCTTGAGGCTCTGTCTCAAAAAAAAAAAAAAAAAAAAATCTGCAACAGAAAATTTCACAGGTTATTAAAATAATAATCTTGGAAATATAAGGCATGACCTAGAAAATAATGACTTTGCAGGAGGAGCTGGCATAATGCAGAACAAAAGGCTAATAAATATTTCCTTCCTACTCATTACCCTCTTCCATATGCTTTTTTATAGTACTTCTAATGAAATCATTTGCAGATTTTGCAACATTTTATGGACAAAGCTGTTTTAATTAACATATTTCTAAACTATCAGATAGTTATAAATTAACTATACTATAATATTTAAATTCTTATAGACTGTGGTTATTGAGCAAACAAGGTTTTCATTAAGACCCTTGTTCTATATGCTCTAATATTTAATTCTTCCTAAAGTCAAAAGAATCCCATCAATGTAAGTTGCATTTTCCCACACACTCCAAACATATGGTCATTAATTAATCTATATAGTGGCTTTTTCAAAGTATTTACAGTGAAATTGTGAATTCAAACCATTCCCTGATGAACACCATTCTCTTCCTATACCCAAAAAGTTGTGTAAATTTACTTAGAACGTCATAGCAATTACATTACTTACTCTGAGTAGACTGCAGCCCATATCTCAATTAGAAGCATTAAATTATAACCCCAAATCTATTTATAGGAATGCAAAGCTTTAAATTCAAATCATAATTATTCCCACTATTGCACAGTTTTCCTAGTGAAAAGGTAAAATCACCATTTAAACATTTTATAGTTTCAGCATGGTATGTAAGAACTTTAATTCAGCTAGTAAACAGAAAATATTTGGGTACATGTGTTATAGGCATATATGCTTCCTTTTAGCTGCTGCACCAACCACAGATAAGTCTTTAATAAAACAGCTGGAATTCCTAGCTACTCAATACATTAAAATGTTGCATAACCACAAGGAAAAAATGCCAGGTCTACATGTAAATTCCAATCTCAATCAGCAACCATCTCCCTGATTTTCTTTTTAAATATCTTCAAGTAACAAGTTCCTTCTGTGGCCAAGATTATACTGTCCATTAAATTGAATAATGGACTATTTGGCAAGCCAGAAGCTGGCTCCATCACCACAGCACAATGAAGGAGAAGAAAGTAAACTAGAATACGCTTCTACTCCTACAGGGCCCTGATATCTTAAATCATTTAGGAGAACTGAAAGCCACAGGCAGGAAAAGGCAAAATATGTGGCCAGTCCACATTATGTAAATGTAGAGAGGATACCCAGGGGGAAAAAGCTTGCTTTCAGGAATGGAAAATCTAACAGTTCAACCTAAACTGTTTTGCTTACTTACTAATGGTAAATGGCTACTTTTAGAGAAGAAAATTAAGAACTTAGGTTGACTCATTACGAAGTTCCTCCTTCGTGTGTGTGTGAAAAATGTGAAGGGGAAAGTATTATTTCCAACATCTCTCAAACCTTTCTGTATTTTCCTCTCTCAGATGGTATGATACGACTCAGTCACCTAAGCCAAAAACACAGTCAACTGAATTACAGAGGGTGCCCATAAAGTTCGCGTGCAATTTACAATGTAAAACTAATTTAAATTGCACATGAACTTTATGGCCACCCTATATATAAAGATATCTGAACTAAAGTAATAGCCTTTTCCATCTCTTTACCTCCAGCCTCATCCTTCTCCAGACCCCTGAAAATGATCAACATAAAGTAAAATCTAATCAAGTCACTACCCAGGTTCAAATCCTTCATGTCATGCTAAACCAAAACTCTTAACATATAGTCCTACTATAACCAAATCTTTCTGTCCATTCCTCTCTCTCTCCATTCCACCATCTCATACTCAAAATTTTGACTAACTTCTGGCTGTTAAAAATGTAAAAATAAAATTTAAAAGCTATTCTTTCTCACACTTCATGTATACTCATACAATTCCTCTTAACTCAAATACTTTCCCCTCGCTTGATATCCAACCAGCAACCACCTTCCACATTTCAACCAATGTAAGACTCAGTTGATCTGTTCCTGGAAGTGTTTCCTGGCCCCTAAGCTGGGTTAGCTGTCAAAATCTTCCATATTTCCTTGGTATGGTAGGCAAAATAACGACCCTCAATCAAATATGTCTATGCCCTCATCCTCAAAATCTATGAATGTTACCTTACATGACAAAAGAGACTTTATACATGTGGTTAAGGTTAAGGACTTTGAGGAGAAAATTACCAAATCCTCAACCAGGATTATGCAGATGAGCCCAATCTAATCACAGTGATTTTTTTCCCTGGATTAATATAAGGGTATATATGATTAGGTTACATCATTTTTTCATTTGTTAGGAAAAGTCTGACTTGTATCCGAGTCTTTGCCTAGGAAGTGTGTGCCATGTTATCTTACACTGTATTTCTTAGGTGGGGGCTCACTGAGCCCCTTACCCCTCCTCCCTTCTTGAATTTGTGTTTTTCCTCTTGTGTGGGCCTGCAGTTGTTCATCTGCTAGTTTCAAATTAGTATTGAGTACATGGGATGCTTGTTTTTCCATCCTTGAGATATTTTACTAAGTAGAATATTCTCAATCACCTAAAATCAGAAAACCTTTTCCAGCTGCAGAGAACCAGACAGAAGGCAAACTGAGAGGAACTGGGCCCACCCTTTCTAACACTGACAATGGAGGAAGAGATCGCCAGCCAAGGGTGAATGTGTCCTCCAGTAACTAGTAAAAGCAAGGACATGGATTCTCCCCTCACACGTCCAGAAAGGAAAAGCCCTACTGACAGACACCTTGGTTTTAGCCTAGTGAGATTTCTGTCAGACTTCTGAACTATAGAACTGCAAGATAATAGATGTATGTTATTTTATACCACTAAACTTTTGATAATTTGTTACAGCAGCAATAAAAAACTAATACAATTGGTTCTTGCACTCTATAAGGCCAGCCTAGAGGATCCCTTGACCTCAGGAGTTCAGGACCAGCCTGAGCCAGAGTGAGACCCCATATCTACTAAAAATAGAAAAACTAGCTGGGCATTGTGGCAGGTGCCTACAGTTCCAGCTACTTGGGAGGCTGAGCCAGAAGGACTGCTTGAGCCCAAGAGTTTGAGGTTGCTGTGAGCTATGATGATGCCACAGCACTCTAGCCTGGGCAACAGAGTAAGACTCTGTCTCAAAAAAAACCAAAAAAAACCCCCAAAAACCTAATACACTTGAGAACAGTTTTATGACATTGTACTATCATTGTGTCTGTTCCTTCACTGAACCCTAATATGAGTTTTTGGTCTAAGCTTAATATAAAGGAACTCTACATTACTTAAAATTGTATTCCCTGGACCTAGAATAGTTCCTGTCCATAGAGATACTTAGTATTTTAGAACTGGTACGTGTTCATAATTGAATTCCAAAGAGCCTATTACTATAATTAAAACATTTTTCTCCAATATGGAATCTTAATTGGCAACATGAATTTCTTGTGTTCCTCATCAGTCATTCCAGTTTACTTATCACTTGTCTCCCTTTACTAACAGGACAAGTATTCATATAACCCAGTCTTCCCATGGAACTTGAAAATGTATAGTCTTTTAAAAAAATCTACTCCTGGCTTGGTGCCCATAATATAGTGGTTACGGTGCCGGCCATATATACCGAGGCTGGCAGGTTCAAACCCAGCCCGGCCCTGCTAAACAACAATGACAACTGCAATCAAAAAATAGCCGGGTGTTGTGGTGGGTACCTGTAGTCCCAACTACTTGGGAGGCTGAGGCAAGAGAATCGCTTAAGCCCAAGAGTTTGAGGTTACTATGAGCTGGGATGCCACAGCACTCTACTGAGGGCAACATAGTAAGACTCCATCCCAAAAAACAAACAAACAAACAAAAAAACTATGTTCCTGTTTCATATCAGATACCATATTTTTAAAAAATCATAAGACATGCTGTCATTAGGAACATCTTTTTAGTTTATCAATTCCAAGATCCAATAAGGACTATTTTACTCATCCAAAGTGCTTTTAACTTACGTACTGTAAATATTTGACAAAATAAATGAATACTGAAGATTCATCCTTTGAATCAAGCATTTAGAAATATTCAGAATGCACACAAGTGCCATTTCCTAACCCTCTAAAGTTGACTCAGTGGTAGGGTCAATTCCACAGTTCACAAGGATGTCAGCTAATTTTTTTTTGAGGGTATAACACGTGCACATCTCTGCAGTAATTAAGTGCTTGAAAAGGACTCTTAATCTTTATAATGGCCTACAAAATTGATTCTATAAATTATCCCCATTGGGGTAGAGAATTCAGAGGGATTAAGTATTTGCCTAAAATTAATTTAGACAGCTCAAAAGTAATAGAGTTGGGAATTCTAATCCAGAGTCAATTAAAAAGCAAAAACTAGTAAATTTCTTAGAACAACATTTGTATAGCTTATTCTACTAATCAAAATTGGAAATGGGGAAAGCTCACTTTAAAGTTGAATAAGAATCTTCAGAGTAAAAGGTATCTCTGAAGGCATGGCAGTGGCTATCAGAAAATATGAGAAAGAACCATCACGTAACAAAGTGAGAAAAGGTATTTTGTCTTTGAACTTAACAGACATTTTCCAAGATGAAGACAGATTTGTAAATGATATACCAGCCCTGTGTATCTTTTTAAATCAAGTGTTACTTCCATTCTTTGGGAGACAAAGATTCTTTTTTTTTTTTTTTTTTTTGAGACAGAGTCTCACTATGTTGCCCTTGGTAGAGGGCTATGGCATCACAGCTCACAGCAACCTCAAACTCTTGGGCTTAAGCAATTCTCTTGC
>NW_003852403.1:12740363-12758585 GCF_000181295.1 Otolemur garnettii
GAGGTTGCTGTGAGCTGTGACACTACAGCACTCTACTGAGGGCAACATAGTAAGACTCTGTCTCCAAAAAAAGTAGAGATTAAAAAAATGTAAAAACTAGCTGATGTTAGTCTAATTTTTATGACTTTCAACAACCTACTTTTGGCTTTTAGCACTGACAGCATATAGGCTGGCACCTCTTAGAACAAGTAAAAAACTTCCTATTAAAAAACTAGCAATTTTTACAGAGCTTTCTATACTTGGGGGGAGGAGGTATAGAGATGAAACACATTGTATTTGTCCTCACCCAACCAAATTACATTTTCTCTTTCACTTTTTCCTCCCTGAAACAATGTCTGTACTCCTTGTACCATAATGTTGCACCTCCCTGTGTTTCTTCAGGTGGAAGAGGTGGTGCGGTGACTTCCTATTGCTAATCTCCAATCATCTATTTGGCTCTCAGCCCCCTCACTACCTGTATTATAATTTTCCTGTATCAAATTCCTTCTGTTATAGATGCCTAAGATGGTTTCATTTTTTCTAGTAAGACCCTGAATAAAACCACTTGCATGATGGTGTACCATTTGCTGAATTTTTTTAAATGTTAATTAGCTTTTCAATATATGTAGGTGTTTATTAGATGTTTTTCTATGGTTCTTTTACAAGTACAAAATATAAGCTTGAGTTCCTTAACTCTGAGATTAAAACTCTTAACTTCTCAATGCTAAAATGAAGATAGGGAGTAGGGAGAGGAGAAAAATGGACAGGAAAGGTCAGGGAACAAAATGGATGGCAAAAGCTACTTGGGTAATAATTGCAGCTATGCCAAAGTAAGGGCGAGTCAGAGACTCTCAGATTGAGCATTTCTTTGAATATAGCAAAAGTACTATTCAAAACTGTTCAGGTATATTGCCCATGAATACAACAAGCAATGAAAATGCTATGATAGCTTTCAGGAGCCAGGAACTTTTTTCATCCAGGGAATTATACAGTTTTCTCGTGTGAGGTTCCCCAAATTGGCTAATGATCCAAAAGAAACTTTTTATGTATAAATAATTGTTAGTGGCTATAACCTATAGCAATCTACTGCAAATGCTGTTCTTAAATGCTAATAATCCAAACATACACTGATGTCACAACATAGCACAAACATTATTTAAACAAACAATGAAGAATACCATATGAATGTGCTATCTTTTTTGTAGAGACAGAGTCTCACTTTATCACCCTTGGTAGAATGCCATGGCATCACAGCTCACAGCAACCTCAAACTCTTGGGCTTAAGCAATTCTCTTGCCTCAGCCTCCCAAGCAGCTGGGACTACAGGCACCAGCCACAACGCCCAGCTATTTTTTTGTTGTGGTTGTCATTGTTGTTTAGCTGGCTGGGGCTGGGCTCAAACCCACCAACCTAGTGTTTGCAGCTGGTTCACTGAGCTGCAGGCACTGCCAGGGAGACAAAGATTCTTAATTTCCGGACCATTCTATTGCTTAAGATTGGTTCCATATTCAATCCAAACTTTCTTGTCAATATCTTCTGACGCCTCTCATTACCAACTGTTAGCATTTACACAGGTTTACATATGGACTACAAACCACTACCAGTATTGATTTTCACACTTCATTAATTAGCTCTAATCCTAAATCACTTTATTAACTCTCTGGTCCTTAGTTTTCTCATCTATAAAATGAGAAGATTGAATTAGATGAAGTTTAAAATTTTTTCCTATTTCTAACATCCCAAGATGCCACTAACTTTTTCACCCTGCCTGGCATTCTAGTGAGCCTGGGGTAACTAGAAGGAATAAGGACTTAATTTAAAACTTCTGAGGGACTATGTTTGAAACTGGGCCCTATCACTAACTAAATAACTGTAGGACCTTGGGCAAGCCTTAGTTGTCTTGTCTACAAAATAGGGACAAGTGTATCCGTGACCTCGGGTTCTTGTGAGAATTAAATCATAATACATTTTTGAAATGCATCTAAAAGACAATGCCTGGTGCTGAATTAGTATTCATTAATATTCCTTTCTCTCACAGTGTGACTTACAAGCATTATAACGTGGTTTTTCAGGGAGCCATCTCTTGACTTAAGACTCAAAGTTTTATAGAATTTAAAGATAAAGTATCAAGAGTGTCTTAGTCTTCTCAGGCTGCCATAACAAAATACTCTACAGTGGATGGCTTAATAAATTTATTTTCTCACGATTCTGGAGGCTAGAAGTCTCAGATCAAGGTCTGAGAGGGTTGGTTTCCAGTGAGGGCTCTCTTGCTGGCTTGTAGACAGCCACCTTCTCAGTGTTTCCTCACATGGTATATCTTCCTCTCCTCTTAAAAGGAGAGACCAGATTAGGACCTCATCCTTCTGACCTTGGTTGCCTCTTCTCAGGTCCTATCTCCAAATAGTGACAGTGAGGGACTGGGCTTTCACATATAGTAGAACCTCTGTAAGTTGACCACCCAACGCACCATAACAAACTGGTCAAAATACAGAGGTGGCCAACCTAAGGAACTAGGACTCAGTATATGCAGTACATGTCTGGCCTATGAAAATTAGGTCAACGTGAGGAGATGGTCAACTATGGAAGTTCTACCATAGAAATTT
Organism: Otolemur garnettii; assembly: GCF_000181295.1. Lineage (NCBI taxonomy): Eukaryota > Metazoa > Chordata > Mammalia > Primates > Galagidae > Otolemur > Otolemur garnettii. The sequence continues at coordinate 12,742,946 of NW_003852403.1, forward strand.
TGGAGGGACACAAACGTTCAGTCTACTACAAAGAGTATTTCCTTTTCAATGCTTTTCGTACTGGGAGTTTTTCATTTTAAAGCAAATTTTATAGACTTTATTTATACCTCATGGTAAGTTTCTAATATGAATAGAAATACATGGAGTATTGAGAAACAGACATGTAGAGGTCTAGCAATATAATCTTAATAATACAACTGAACAGATGACAGCTACAAACAGAATCTCAGCTTTTTAACTCTGAAGCTCATCCTATTAAATACTGAATTTTAAAAACTTCTATTTCGTCTTTTCTGTGTGGCAATAACTCTGAAATTTTATATGACATCAATTCTCTGAGATTTTATATATCCTCTTTGTATACCAGTGGCAACTGTATCTGTGGAAATGATACAGCTCAAAGAATCTGTTAAGGAAACTCGAATGCCACCCCAAAACATGCCTCTTGACATAAATATTTGAGCTGAAGCCAGTTAAGAAGCCAGTCAGGGTAGCATATGCCTATAATCCCAGCTACACCAGAGGCTGAAGGGGGGAGACAATTTGAGCCAGAGTTTGAGGTTAGCCTGGGTGACATAGAGACTCTACCTCTAAAAATAATAGCAACAATAAATTTTAAATTAAAATAATAAATAAAGGCAATTAAGACGAGGCAAATAGAGGTGGATACTCCTATATATGTAGTATTTACCTTCCCTTCCCTCAGTTTCTAGGCTTTGCAAGCCTAAGCCTGCTTTCCTTTGTCTTGTCACTTTTCTTAAATTTATTGTTCTTTGTAGAAGATTCTATGTAAGCAAGAGTTCTAAGCCACTGCTTTGAATTACCTTTCACTGAGGTTTCTTCTGTGTTGTGTGTACTATACATGTTAACAAACTTGTTTTTCTCTTGTTAATCTGTCATTTGTTACAGGGATCTGTCCCAACTATGAACTTATGAGGGTTGACAAAAAATTACATTTCCTCTCTGAGAGTTTCCTTAAAGAACATTCTCACAGGAAAGAAGGGCAGAATTCTTTAGTTAGGGAAAAACATTGGCTTTTATTTGGTAGGTATTACCAAATACTTTTCAAATTCTTTCTCCAGACCACTTTGGCTAGGTATGGCTCTTTTCCTTTCTCTAGAGATTAAAAAAGGCTTGGCACCCATAGCACAGTGGTTGCAGTGCCAACCACGTACACCAAGGGTGGCAGGTTTGAACCCGGTCTGGGCCAGCTAAACAACTGCAACCAAAAAATAGCCAGGCACTGTGGCAGGCACCTGTAGTCCCAGCTACTTGGGAGGCTGAGGCAAGAGAATCACTTAAGCCCAAGAGTTGGAGGTTGCTGTGAGCTGTGACACTACAGCACTCTACTGAGGGCAACATAGTAAGACTCTGTCTCCAAAAAAAGTAGAGATTAAAAAAATGTAAAAACTAGCTGATGTTAGTCTAATTTTTATGACTTTCAACAACCTACTTTTGGCTTTTAGCACTGACAGCATATAGGCTGGCACCTCTTAGAACAAGTAAAAAACTTCCTATTAAAAAACTAGCAATTTTTACAGAGCTTTCTATACTTGGGGGGAGGAGGTATAGAGATGAAACACATTGTATTTGTCCTCACCCAACCAAATTACATTTTCTCTTTCACTTTTTCCTCCCTGAAACAATGTCTGTACTCCTTGTACCATAATGTTGCACCTCCCTGTGTTTCTTCAGGTGGAAGAGGTGGTGCGGTGACTTCCTATTGCTAATCTCCAATCATCTATTTGGCTCTCAGCCCCCTCACTACCTGTATTATAATTTTCCTGTATCAAATTCCTTCTGTTATAGATGCCTAAGATGGTTTCATTTTTTCTAGTAAGACCCTGAATAAAACCACTTGCATGATGGTGTACCATTTGCTGAATTTTTTTAAATGTTAATTAGCTTTTCAATATATGTAGGTGTTTATTAGATGTTTTTCTATGGTTCTTTTACAAGTACAAAATATAAGCTTGAGTTCCTTAACTCTGAGATTAAAACTCTTAACTTCTCAATGCTAAAATGAAGATAGGGAGTAGGGAGAGGAGAAAAATGGACAGGAAAGGTCAGGGAACAAAATGGATGGCAAAAGCTACTTGGGTAATAATTGCAGCTATGCCAAAGTAAGGGCGAGTCAGAGACTCTCAGATTGAGCATTTCTTTGAATATAGCAAAAGTACTATTCAAAACTGTTCAGGTATATTGCCCATGAATACAACAAGCAATGAAAATGCTATGATAGCTTTCAGGAGCCAGGAACTTTTTTCATCCAGGGAATTATACAGTTTTCTCGTGTGAGGTTCCCCAAATTGGCTAATGATCCAAAAGAAACTTTTTATGTATAAATAATTGTTAGTGGCTATAACCTATAGCAATCTACTGCAAATGCTGTTCTTAAATGCTAATAATCCAAACATACACTGATGTCACAACATAGCACAAACATTATTTAAACAAACAATGAAGAATACCATATGAATGTGCTATCTTTTTTTTTTTTTTTGTAGAGACAGAGTCTCACTTTATCACCCTTGGTAGAATGCCATGGCGTCACACAGCTCACAGCAACCTCCACCTCCTGGGCTTAAGCAATTCTCTTGCCTCAGCCTCCTAAGTAGCTGGGACTACAGGTGCCTGCCACAGTGCCCAGCTATTTTTTGGCTGCAGTTTGGCTGGGCCGGGTTTGAACCCACCACCCGCGGTATATGGGGCCGGCACCCTACTCACTGAGCCACAGGCACCGCCCCTGAATGTGCTGTCTTAAGAATTGGCTTCCTAATTCTATATGAAATCAGCACATTATACCCCATAAATGCATTAATGTATACATGATGTATGTGTTTATGATTTAATTTTAAAAAATAAAAAAAGAATTGCCTTCAGGGCCAGGCTCAGTTGCTCAAACACCTGTAATCCTAGTACTCTGGGAGGCCAAGGCAGGTAGCTGGCTTTAGCTCAGGCATTCCAGTCCAGCTTGAGCAACAGCAAGACCTTATTTCTACTAAAAACAGCAAAACTAGCCTGGTGTGGTGGCAGATGCCTGTTGTCTCAGCTACTCGGAAGGCTGAGGCATTGAGGATCTCCTTGAGTTCAAGGTTACTGTGAGTCATGATGATGACAACAAGGCACTCTACCCATGGCAACAGTGAAAGCGTGACACTCTGTCTCAAAAACAAAGAACAACAACCACAAATGATTGGTTTAAATTGGGTTAATATCCCTAAAGCAAGTACTTTGAAACAGTCTTTGAAAACTCTTATCTGACACCCAGAAAAAAAAAATCAAGACTCCCAAGAGATACCATATTTAAATGATGGTTTATCTTTCAACAATTCAAATCACTTGACTTTGAATTATAGGCTACAGGTACAAGCTCATAATGATGTAATATCACTAACAATAACAACAACAGCTAGCACTCAAAAAAGCAGTACTCACCATGCTCTTATGCCAGGCCCTATTCTAAGTACTTTATGTATTTAACTTATATAGTATTCACAACTCATTGAATAGGAAATATTGTTCCCCACTTCACCCCTAACATTATAAACTAAGTTTAAAGAAAGTAAATTGCCCAAATTCACGTATCTAGTAGGCAGAAGTGAGACTTGAACCCCGGGTAATTTTTTAGACTCTAGTACAGTCTTAACTACCATGACTTAACTTGGTCAAGGACATACAGCTAATTAGGTGATAAAGCTAGAAATTAAATCCAAGTCTTGAGCCATTTAAGAACAAAGTTAAGTTATGAGACATGTAAAGCTGTAACTCTAGAGCTTGACCTCACCTGCAAACAAACAAACAAAAAGCACTGGGCATGGTCAATCAGGGCATGGGCATGGGGTAGTATGGTACCCTGTGTCATTGTAATTCAACCAACTTCCACAGTATATAACAAAAAGAGGAAAATGTTATAGTTAGAAATCTTGGGCTGAAGTCTCAATTTTGCTATTCACCGGCAGATATGCTTCTAAATAGAGTCTGGAATTAGACAGACCTGGACTAAAATTCTGGCTGTAAGGCCTTTGGGTAGGGGGTGCACAAAGTCACCAAGGTGCAAAGTAGGCCTGAAATTCTGCCCATATTGAGTTCATTAAGCCATTCACCCTGAAGTGAAGCTTACAAATGCTGAAAGAAGTGGCATCTGACCACAGGCCCCCATGTTACTGCCTAGAGTGAAACACAACACCAGAGGAAGTTAGGCTTCCTCATTGGTTAACCAAGGATGTTAACTTTTCTAATTTAAAGGAAAGTCTCTCCTAGCTAGTGGTGACTCTGCCTACTCCACTACTTACTATTAATACTAACAATGTAATCTAGGGCAAGTTACTTAACCACTCTCAACCTCAGCTTCCTCATATAGAAAATATGGCTGAAAATAGTACTTACTGAATAGTGCAGTTTTGAGGATTATATAAAATAATGTAAGCGTTTACTACCGTGCCAGACACTTACTACATTCTCAATAAATCGTAACCATTAGTATTACAATCAGAGCCTCGGAGTCCTCCTGTGCTAAAATGAATACCATCCACTTTGTAAGACATTTCTGGGAATGGTGACTTAAATTTGATAATGAGCAAGCATTTTATAAACTATAGCATATAATGCAACAATTAGTAAATACAAAGGGTTCTCAGTAACTAGCACTTACCAAATGTATGATGAATGTAATACTGTTTCTGTTACTATGGGCAACTCATTTAAAGATTTTACATTATATATTCTTGTTTTGAGTATTATTTAAGAAACACAATCATGCTCATAGATCATTTAGACTATTTTAAGTCATGAAAGAAAAATTATGTCATTAGAAGTATCTGTAAACAACCTAATAAGAGGTTTAAGAGTAAGCAATATCCAGTCCAAGAGGGGAAAAAAAAATTATACTATAAGTGTGGGCTAAATTTAAAAAAACAAGAGAAGCTACCTAAAACCCTGAATATTTTTTTTTTTTTTTTGGAGACAGAGTCTATATATGTCACCCTGGATAAAGTGTCATGGCGTCACAGCTGACAATAACCTCAAACTCTAGGGCTTAAGCAATTCTCTTGCTTCAGCCTCCCAAGTAGCTGGGACTACAGGTGCCCACCACAACACCTGGCATAACTGCATTTTCTCTGAACTTGGAAACAGCATTCTTCAAAAACTACTTGTTGATTCATTTCAACTACAAAATAAATATTTGACTTTTCTCTACTAAGAAAGGGTTCCTTCCTTCCTTATTGCAATGTTTTAGGATATTTAAAGCTTTTATTACCATAAATTCCAAGCTGATAGTCTCACAGCAGCCATAATTCAGCTTTAAAAAACACACACACACTCAACCACAGGCCTGAAAACAAGAGGATTTAATAAGGTTCCTACTCTGTAACTGAATGATCCTTACTATGACCCATGCAGCAAGTAAAACCCAAAACAAAGACCAAATTGGATCGTGTATTTCTTTCCTGTTTCTCTGTCTTCCTAATGTACACTCAAGTTTTATTATTGTTCTGTTGCTATTCACTACCAAAAGCTAGCTACACATTTATCATCAATACAACATTAGAGGAAGAATGTTCTCTCAATTTCATTAACACCTGCATCTTCTTAGGTATAAAGCACATTCTATATTTCCTGTGGATTATTCTGCCCACTCAAAGCCATTCTGATGGGAAGACATGAGGAAGCTCTGGCTTCAAACCTGAACCTGTTACTAAATAGTGCTGTGTCCTCAGCATGTCATTTAACCTCTGTGGTTCTCCTCTGAGATAAGAACACATGAAAAGGACTTTTTTTTTTTTGAGGCAGAGTCTCACTCTGTTGTCCTGGTGAGTGCAGTGGCCTAATCAAAGCTCAAAGCAACCTCAAACTCGTGGGCTCAAGTGATTCTCCTGCCCCAACCTCTTATGTAGCTGAGACTACTGGCATACAACATGACACCTGGCTAATTTTTCTATTTTTAGTAGATACGAGATCTCACTCTTGCTCAGAATGATCTCAAACTCTTGAGCCTGAGCAATCCTCCTGCCGCAGCCTCCCAGAGTGCTAGGATTACAGGCATGAGCCACCAGGCAGGGCCAAGGAATTTTTTTCATTATAAAGGGATATACATATGGAATTATTTCTGCCAACACTAGTCACACAAATAGATAAAAAATCTCTGCTTAGTCACCTCAACACACTATAAACATACTACAAATAAAACGTTGTGAAAGTGCTTTCATTTAAAAATTATTTACATACTTTTTACAGCCCAGAAAGCTAAGAATGAATAGAAACATTTTACAAATGCATAGTTTTATCAACTGCATTATTATGTTAATTTTTTTTTTTTTTTAAGAGACAGAGTCTCACTTTGTCACCTTCGTGGTGTCACAGCTCACAGCAACCTCTAGCTCTTGGGCTTAGGTGATTCTCTTGCCTCAGCCTCCCAAGTAGCGGAAGACTACAGGCACCCGCCACAACACGGGGCTATTTTTTTGTTGCAGTTTGGCCCACCACCCTCGATATATGGTACCTGTGCCCTACTCACTGAGCCACAGGTGCCGCCCTACTATGTTAATTCTTTAGAATCTTTTTATAGCACTTGCTAAAGGCAATCCACACAAGTGGCTCAATCAAAAGGTAACCATCAGCTGAACACAGCAACTCCCCCTTAATCCCAGCACTTTGGGAAGACAAAGCAGGATGATCACTTGAGGCCAAGAGTTCACCAACAGGCTAGGCAACTACATAATGGGACCCCATGCCTACAAAAAAAATTTAAAAATTAGCTCAAGTGTAGTAGTGTACATCTATAGTCCTAGCCACTGAAGAGGGTGAGGTGGAAGATCACTTGAGCCCAGGAATTCAAGGCTGCAGTTTGGAGACAAATTATATACAAAGTATATATTAAAGTTATATACTTTTAACCCACTTTAGAAACATAACTCACAATCCCTATCTATCACCAAGACATAGAAACTAGTCCTTATAGGCTCAGCATCCATAGGGCACTAGCCCTCATTGAGTATGGCACTAGCCACATACACAGAGGCTGGCAGGTTTGAGCGCAGCCCGGGCCTGCTAAACAACAATGTAACAATGACAATTCCAACCAAAATATAGCCAGGCATTGTGGCAGGTGCCTGTAATCCCAGCTACTTGGGAGGCTGAGGCAAGAGAATCGCTTAAGCCCAAGAGTTGGAGGTTGCTGTGAGCTGTGACGCCACTGCCGTCTACCAAGGGCAACATAGTGAGACTCTGTCTCAAAACAAAAATAAATAAGAAAATAGTCCTTACAAAGCGAAGTTCCTCCACTAGGCCAAAAAAGGCAGAAAAAATTAATGTGAATAACCAAATGTGTTATATTCATTTATTTCATAATTACAGCTAATAAAAATCTCTTCTTTGGGTTATAATTGCAAATAAATAACATCTTTGTGTATAAATTGCACAAAGTAAATCCACTCCCTAATACATTAGAATAAAAGTTCCTACTGTGTTGAAGAAAAAATAAATCACCCATTAAATCTCTACCCATGCCTTCATTCTCAAGTTTTAAATCTATTTAACAGTGTGGGATACTTCTTGTTTCAAATTAGGATGTATGTAAAATTCTAATAACGTTAAATGACCCTAATATGTTAGATCTCCAGATAGAAAGTTTACATCCATTTCCTTAAATTGGATCATTGTCAAGGAAAGAACAGGTTTCAAATTACAATTCTTTCTTGAGTGGTAACTGTAATAATCATGGTTTATGTAACAAATGTGGATGAGGATGTCTTTCCTTTTCATAATAATTTATCATTTTAAAAACAATGAACTATTTCCTCAGAGAACAGACTATCACAACTCCTTAGATCTCCTTCTTGACATCCACTCTTTGGTCAGTACACTAGACAGGAAAAAGTTATTATTTTTCCCTGGTAATCATCTTGTAGGGGGAAAGAATACAAATGCATTTGTAATTCCAGAGCTTTGGAAGGCAGAGGCAGGAGGATCCCTCAGACAGAGTTTGAGATCCACAAGGGCAACATAGCAAGAACCTCTTTCTAAAAAAAAATTTATTTTATGTTTAAAAAATTAGCCTTGTGTGGTGGCACACAACTGTAGTCCCAGTTCCATAGAGACTCACAGCTTGAACCCAGGAGTTTGAGGTTACAGTGAGCTAGGATTGTGCCACTGTACTCTACCAGGCTACAGAGCAAAACTCTATCTCTAAATAAATAAATATTTGGCTATATTATATTTCTATTTAACAATCCCACAATAGATGATATCTTGATATGTTTACATAAGAATTTTTATGACAACAGCAATTAATATAATAATTGCTTATTGAGTTACTTATAAAGTCTGCAGTTACAGCAGAAGTGCTAAGAAAACAAAATTATATATATATTTATATACTATAAAAAGAACAGTCCTTTTTACTTCATAATAACAAGCACCATGGTTCCTTAACAGTTCTTTTTAAAGAACAAAAAGAAAGAAACACCAATATAAAAATTCAGATTGTTTTTAAAACACACTATTCCTCACTTTTTTGGTTGGGGGGATATAGGTATTCTTATTGTGCAATCCCTAAAATACCACAAAGCAACCCAACAGTGGATTCTGGAAAGCTACAATGACAGCTTGGGAAACCCATGGCAACAGAGGAGAGCAATGTGGGATGAGGAAACAAAACAGAGGCCCTGCACATGGACTAAAAGCAGCAGCAGTGGCAACAAGAGTTAAAGCAAAAATAAGCACTTTTGTCTTGCATCTACTCCCCAAACTTTTCCTTATGTTTTGAGTTATATTTTTAACTGGTTTGGGTCACATCTCCCGGTTAGACTGAAAAATCTACACAGTTTCATTGTTACACTCAGAATTACATTTATATTTCCAAATTTCGAAAAGCTAAATTCATGCTTAGCAACATGCCACTAAATGTTTACCAAATTTCTAGATAGAAATGACAATCAGTCACCTCCCTGATCCCCTACAGAATGAATACAGGTCTTGGTACCTCAGAGCAGGCACTGAGAAGATTCAGACAGGCCAGGCATGGTGGCTCATGCCTATACTCCTAGCATTTGGGGAGGCTGAGGGAGGAGGAAATCACTTTAGGCCAGGAATTCAAGACCTGCCTGAGCAACGTAGCAAGACCTCATCTCTAAAAAATAGAAAAAAATATCTGGGCATTGTGGCACATGCCTGTAGTCCCATCTACCCAGGAGGCTGAGGCAGAAAAATTGCTTGAACCTGTAAGTTTGAGGTTGCAGTGAGCTATGATGACACCACTACACGCTAGCATAGGCAACAAAGCAAGACTGTCTTAATGATTGACTCTTAGTTACTGATCAAATCAATAAAAGAAGATCCAAATCAATAAAAGAAGATCCAAATCAATTAATTTTTCTGTACCCAGGTTTACCTCAGTTATAACAAGTTTTGCAGTAAGTTTTCATTTCAGATGGGCTGCTAACCATTACAATTATACAATTAGCACCAAATCCTCCCATTGAGGCTATCGAGGCTATTGTTGTCTATGTTGAGGGCAATTCCAGATACTTCAAACACTGAAGTTTTAATAAATACCTAAAACTAATAGAAAGCTTGCTGCTTAGGATAGACAATGCTCTAATAGATATAATTCAAATGCTCTAGAGTCAGATTTATCTGATTTAAAAGGGAGGTAATATTTATATAGACTAGGTGACATACATGCCTCTTTGATATTTAAAGGGAACTAAGTATTGAGCCACTTTTGTAACTACATAAAAAGTCCAGATTCTCCAGGTATGTCACATGACTTGGAGCTTCTGCTAAAAAAAATTTTTTTCTTTTTTTTAGAGACAGAGTCTTACTTTGTCTGGCGTCACAGCTCACAGCAACCTCCAACTCTTGGGCTTAGGTGATTTTCTTGCCTCAGCCTCCCGAGCAGCTGGGACTTCAAGCGCCCACCACAACACCTGGCTATTTTTTGTTGCAGTTTGGATGGGCCAGGTTCGAACCTGCCTCCCTTGGTATATGGGGCCAGCACCCTACTCACTGAGCCACAGACGTCACCTGATAATTCAAATATTTTATGGAATCTTTTTCTTCTTGAGCTTTGAAAAATTATAACAATGCCAATGTGGCTGGTATCAGACAGTCTTGTATTTGAATACTGTAACAAACAGCTTTTACACAGGTTCTATGCACTATTGTTGCCGTGAATAAATGAGGAGAAATATGCCCACTTAAAAATGCTTAAAACGGTAAATCTTATGCTATGTATATTTTACTACAAGAAAATATTTACTGAATACCTATTATTAGACATATTTACTGAACCTATATCAGACATTTTTTTCTGTGCTTGTTTGTTTAAGGTGCCATGTGAGTCATGTTTCTACTTCTAGAAGCTTGCAGTATAAGTTTTATTATGTTAGTTAGTACATTGTGACCTTTGAGGTAAATGAAAGAAATTTGGACAATACAAATTCATTTTGCATTATCAACCTAGAGCAGTAGATGCTTTCATTCTTTAAAGAGTGCTTGTGAAGAAATCATGAAAGATTGTTATGTGTGTGATGGATTTGAGACCACGACCTCAGTTCTGTGTAGTAACGTTACTTCTGCTTGAAATTCTCATGGTGCCTGATGGCAGTTGATTCTGAGAAGCTGAGCAGGATACTGTCCTAAAGCATAATTAAACTCTGCAGCTCTTTTCAGAAATCTAGCTATTCATTTTTTATAGGTCAGGCTATAGTTTATCATTTTAATTTCTCACCCTTGATGTATATCTCACCCTTTATATATATAAAAATATTTTATAGGTAAGTATTTGTTATTTGAAAATTATTTTAACCTAATCCCCTTTTAATCCACTCTTAACATAAGAATTAGGAATTATTTTCCATGTAGTCTATAAATTTTTTCACTTTTTCTTTTTTTAGGCTATAAATTTTTTGTGTATTATGTAGTAACTATGTAGTTGATCTTTTGGCTCCATTTTTTTCAATTCCAGATCCAAAGCAGCTTTTTTTTTTTCCTTTTAAAAGAATTTTGGATAGTTAATATTTTAGCGAACTTTAGCAGTAACATGCTGATCTGCTTAGTAACAGACTGAATGCCAGTTTGATCAGTGGATTGATTTCAATTTGCCAGCTAGAAGACTTTGGGGAGAGAGGAAAAGATGCTAGATTATTAGGCTGTCTGGTCACAGCTTTGGGACAAAACATAAAACAGCAAGGCCTGTGATTATTCAAAGGGATAGGCCCACTCTCTTTTTTTTTTGTTGAAGCAGAGTCTCATTCTGCTCCTCCAGGCTACAGTGCCATCATCATAAAGCTCGCTGCAACCTCAAATCCTGGACTCAGGAGATTCTCCTGCTTCAGCCTCCCCAGTAGCTGGGACTACAGGCATGTGCCACCACACCTCACTAGTTTTTCTATTTTTAGTTGAGACGGGGTCTCGCCCTTGCTTAGGCTGGTTTCCAACTGGTAAGCTCAAGCAATCCCCTGGCCTTGGTCTCCCAGAGTACTAGGATTATAGGCGGAGTCACCATGCCTGGCTCCACTCTCCTTTCTTAAAAATACATGGTTCTACCAGGTCTCTTTGAGCTACAATGCAAACTTCTTACTGCCAGACCTGTTTCTGAGTTTTGTCGGAAACGATGACAGGAATGTTTAAATGGACGTCTCTGAGTCAGTAGATAATCTCCATATCACCAGTTGATATTAGATGTTTTCTTTTTATCTTTGGGTGTTTAGATTATGAGTTTTGTTATTTTTTCATTAATATAATCTACCCCTAATGTTTTCTTTTGGATTTATACAATAAGGTTCACAGACAAGTGTTTCATATTAATATTATAAAACTGTTGGTAGGTTAGTGAACGTAACTTAAGAAACAGATTTATACAATTAAAAGGCTTATGGACAATTTAGATCAAAATAATTTACTTTCTTTTTTAAGCAAGCAGGTTTATTTCTAAAGGCTTAAATTTTATTTTTACCTAAAGTTAGTTCTTTCTCAGTGGAATACTACTCAGTATGTTATACATAAACAGCTACTATAGCATGCTACTTTCATTATAGGCAAATACAAATATTTTGTCAAACAGTACAACTTGCAAAAAGTTGTTTACAGTACAATTTTGAAGTTTTTTCCTTTACCATATATCATAATATTTTACATGGAGAGACTTTCTCACCATAGCCACAGTGTCTTCCCATGAAAGTCTGTAATAACATTTGGCTAGTTAGCTATTTAAAACAATTTTTTTCCTGGCCAGGCATGGTAGCTCATGCATGTAACCCTAGCACTCCAGGAGGCCAAGGTGGTTGAATTGCTTGAAATCACCAGTTTCAGACCAGCCTAAGCAAGAGTGAGACGCCATCTCTACTAAAAATAGATAAAACTAGCTAGGTATGGTGGTACATATCCCTATTCCTAGCTACTTTAGAGGCTGAGGCAAGAAGATCTTTTGAGCCCAGGTGTTTGCTGTGAGCTATGGTGACAACAGGTTACTCTATCAATTCAGGGTGACAGAGTGAGACTCTGTCTTAAAAAATTTTTTTCTTGTAGTAAAATATACATAGCATAAAATTTACCATTTTAAGCACTTTTAAGTGTACAGTCAAGAGACTTTAAGTACATTCATATTGTTATGTATCATCACCACTATGTATCCATCTTTAAAAGTTCTTTATTATCGCATACCGAACAGCTATTTTTAACATTCCTAGGCAGAAAGTCCTCTCACCTGGTTCTGCCTGTATTTTCTTTCCTTACATCCAGTTTTTCTTTGCAATCTGGTAGTAAAGGACATATTTCTCCTCTTTCCATTTATTCACTCAACAAATACTTGTTTAGCACCTTTTGTGTGCACAATAGTGCACAGAACCTGTGGTAAAAGCTATTTGTTACAGTATTCAAATACAAGACTGTCTGATACCAGCCACACTGGCATTGTTATAATTTTTAAAAACTCAAGAAGAAAAAGACTCCATAAAACATTTGAATTACGGTCAGGTTTAAAAGAAGAAAATACTTAGCAGAAGCTCTAAGTCTTGTGACATACCTGGAGAATCTGGACTTTTTTATAGTATGTAGTAAAAGGGGCTCAATACTTGGTTCACTTTAAGTATCAAATTCAGTAAAAATGTCTGATAGTAGGTATTCAGTAAATATTTGCTGAATGAATAAAAGGAATTAGTTATAGTGAAGATTACTACTTTCCCTTCATAAAGATGCCTGTATTAAAGGGGTTTTAAAAACCTTCATCGTTCTCTAGATAACCAGGCAAGGTGCAATGGTGCAATGCCATAAATACTATATGATAATCAAGGTGCCCTCCCCCTTCACACACGCACAGTCACTCTCCTCTTCTCACTCTTACCTTCTCACTCTTACATTCTCTCTCTCTCACACACACACACACACAATACCAAAACCAAATGTAGGGTGCATATTTTCCTCCTTTCCCTGGCTTCCTGACTTGAATAAAACCCCTAGCATTATTTACAGCTTTGAATCCCCAGAAATCACCTCTGGAACTGCCCAAAGAGCAGGCTGTCATTCTAATCTTCAGAAGAAATCCCTTTTCTAACTTGGGTTCTCTGGTGCTTTCTGCCTCCTCTAATGGGTATAATCAATCTCTGTAGTTTACCTATAGTTCAGGCTCTGCCCATGAACAATATATTCTTTTAAAATTAATGACTCTCGTTAGGCATACCTATGTGTGTGAAAGTTTTGGGACAAGACATGTGTCTGACTTATTTTCCACTGTATCCTACATGAACTCTACCTGGTATGACTTTCTTTCCTTTCCCTTCCCCTTTCCTTTCCTTCCTTTCTTTCTTTTTTATTTATTGTTAGGGAACCACTGAGGGTACGAAGAACCAGGATACACTGCCTGCATTTGTTAGGTAAAGTCCCTCTTATAATTGTGTCCTGCTTCCAAGAGGTGTGACCCCCCCACCCCTCCCTCCTTTACTCTCTCCTCTCCCTCAGTCCCCCACCACGTACTAGCATCAACTGTCCTCATATTTTCACACAATCACTCCTGCCAATAATAGGCAAGTACCAGACAAACATGTGAAAACTATGGCTATTAATTTTGACCAATTGATGTGACTCCAAGAATCATGGTCATATACACTTCTGAGTATTAATTACTTAATCAAAGGCCTAGTAGTAGGCCAAAAAAAAAAAAAAAGCTAAATGGCATTTAAAAAATGCTGAGACTCTCTGGGGAAAAATGCTAGTGTAATAACAGAATAAATAAAATAGAAATGCAAGTCTGAAAAAAGCCTCTGATGACAAAGATGAACAGAGTACAATCATGCATCACTTAAAGATGGGTATACATTCTGAGCAATGCATCCTTCCATGATTTCAACACTGTGCGAACATCAGTGTATTTATGTGAGCCTAGATGGCATAGCCCACTGGGCTCCAGGCTATGTGGTACAGTCTATAAGGCAATATAGGCTATACCATTGGAAAATCAATATAGGCTATACCATTGGAAAATACACAAGCAATATAGGCGATACCATTGGAAAATCATTTCTAATAGCATGTCACTGAGTATAATAACCTGTTGTTTAGTGTATCTAAACATAGAAAGGGTACAGTAAAAATATGGTATGATAATCTTATGAGACCATCACATATTCAGTTTATTTTTGACCAAAATGTTATTATGCAGCACATAGCTATACACAGAATAGGAACAAACAGAAATAAGTGGACTAAGCAAATATAAGTTTGAAATATAAATAATCTATAAGCATAGTCATTTCACTGTGTTACAGATAACACAGGAACATAACACAGGAAATGTTAACAGTGGTGACCACAGGCCACAGGGAACACGGACATTCTTCTCATAGTACATGCTTCTTATGCTATCTGTATGGAAATACTTCATACATCAGATTTTTCTATATATTTATCCTTTTCAGTAAATACTTATAAATCAAAGGGATATATTTAACATATATTTATGTAAATTTGCTTATGCCTGTTGAAACCTATACATGTATTAGCCATGGTCAACTACATGCTGCTCTTTCAAGAGCTCAATTATTAACTGCTGTATCTCAGGGAGAAAAAGTTGTCGATTATGTTTATAAATAAATATATGAATCAGTAAATGTATTAACATTTTATTACCAACTATTGAAATATAGTGAGACAGCTGACATTACATCAAGTATTGCTAGAACTTGTTCATGCATCCAAGAAGTCTTTGCCTATTAAGTCTGGAACCCCTTTCTCTAAGAACCAAGCTCTTTGTCTCCCCACTGGCACAAGTAGATTAAAAGGATCTCTTCCAACAGCTCATTAAGAGATACAACCACACCTAATATCAGTATACTGGCTGCCCCAGCAAAGTATCCGTTGGTTTGAATTTACCCTTGTACTACTGTTTTATGACCTTACTGAAATCAAAGTCAGAAATCAAGAAAACAAATACAAAATACACACAAGAATAAGAGTGAGAAGTCAAAAGAAATGCAAAACTAAAAATCACAATTCTGAAACCTGGTTATTCAAGACGTTCCAACAAAACTGATAAATAAGTTTGATGGGCTCGGCACCTGTGGCTCAAGTGGCTAAGGCACCAGCCACATACACCTAAGGTGGCAGGTTCAAATCCAGCCTGGGCCTACCAAACAACAATGAT